>NC_135852.1:417500-420000 GCF_029677425.1 Wolffia australiana | reverse complement strand
ATGGGTTTGACGATCAATGTTACTAGAGTTTCCTTGAGTTGATGGTCTGTTGAATTTGTCATTGACCGTCCACGATACCCCGTCAATGTAAATGTAATTTTCAACATCAATGTTGTCTTCCGCGTCAACAAGGGTCAATGACATTGACTGTTGACAGACAGTTGACTCTTGCCAAGTCTGAGGAAGGAGAGATAAATTGAATCTTGCATTCTCAGGAACGTTCCCTACGACTGGATAAACAACGAGAAGGCAAATCAGAATTGGCTAAGGAAAGTGGGGGAGAAGTTTATCTTTCCTGGTGGCGGCACCATGTTCCCTGATGGAGTCAGTGCTTACGTCGATGTAATGCAATCTTTGATCCCTGGAATGAAGGACGGGAGCATCAGAACTGCAATCGACACTGGATGTGGGGTATTTCCTAAACCCTCAACCTTAAACCCTAAATCATTTATACCTTAAACCCTCAAGGGGAGTTAAAAAATGATAATTAATGGGAGCTGGGTTTTGAAGGTGGCCAGCTGGGGAGGTGATCTGCTGAACAGGGGTATTCTGACCATGTCTTTGGCTCCAAGGGACAACCACGAGGCCCAAGTTCAGTTTGCCTTGGAGCGTGGGATTCCGGCTATACTGGGAATTATTTCCACCCAGCGGCTCCCCTTTCCTGCCAACTCTTTTGACATGGCTCACTGCTCCCGGTGCTTGATTCCATGGGCCAAATTCGGTACTTTTGCCTCTCTTTCTCAGATCTATCTTTTTTCTTACTTTGAGTCTGGTTGGGAAAAAATTATGTTTTTTTTAACCAAAACTACCTTTTTCTGATCGGAAAAACTGGCTCTCTGACAACGTTCACTGAAAACAATAACATTTTTTTTCTGATAGACAGAAAGAAATACCTCTCCTACTCAAAAACCTCTATGACTGAAACAAAACAATCTCTCTGGCTGAGAAAAACTGGTTACTTCTCTTACAAATATTCTGTACGAAAAGATAGTGTCCACTCTTTTTTTTTGAAGAAAGATAGTGTCCACTTTGACTGAAATAAACTGTGATTTACATTTTTTATCCCAATGACCATAGAATACTGTCTTTCAAGATGAAATAATATTTCATCTTGAAAATGAGAATCCGTCAATGAGAAAGACTACCCATTTGTTTCGCAGAAAATGCCTTTCACTTGAAGAAAAAATGATCTCTGACAATGTTTTTGCTGACTACGAAAGCTTTTGTTGACTGGAAAAAAAAGACCTTTCCTACTCAAAGAAACCATCTGACTGAAACAAAAAATCTATTTTTTGGCTGAAGAAAAACTACACTTCTCTGAGAGAATATCTGGGCTGAAACGTGTTTCTCATTAAAGAAAAACAGCATCTTTATCCTTTTTCTTGGTCAAATAATTTTTTTCCTGAAATAAGTAAAATCTTTTTTTCTGGAAGATGGAAGAAATTATCTTTTCTCCCACTTTAGAAGAAGCACCAGTTTCCTTACCGACTGTGCAATGCAGGAGGCCTGTACCTCCTGGAGATCCACCGTATCCTACGGCCCGGCGGGTTCTGGGTCTTATCGGGCCCACCGGTCAACTACCAGAAACATTGGAAGGGCTGGGAGACCACAGCAGAGGCTCAAAAGTCAAACCTTGACAGGCTCCAGTCACTGTTGACCAGCATGTGCTTCAAATTCCACGGTCAGAAGGGCGACATTGCGGTCTGGCAGAAGACCACTGACTCGAGCTGCTACGCCAATATTACCACTGCCGGCTCGGACCATCGCCCGGCCCGGTGCGACGATGGGACGGACCCGGATGACGCGTGGTACGTGCCGCTTCGTCCCTGCGTGACCGTGCCTGACCCTGGCCTGAAGAAGCTAGCCATTGGCGTGGCGCCGAGGTGGCCGCAACGGCTGACGACGGCGCCGGAGAGGGTGGCAGTGGTGCCTGGCGGCCATGCAGGGGGGTTCAACCACGACACAAAGAAGTGGAAGGAGAGGGTGAAGTGGTACAAGTCGCTGCTGCCTGCGCTGGGCACGGACAAGGTGCGGAACGTTATGGACATGAACACGGTGTATGGTGGCCTCGCTGCCGCCCTTGTCGACGACCCCGTCTGGGTCATGAACGTCGTCTCCTCGTACGGGGTCCGCTCCCTTGGGGCTGTCTTTGACCGCGGCCTCATCGGCACCTACCATGACTGGCAAGTCAATCTCTCTCTCTATCTCTATCTCTCTCTAAAACTTGGTCATCTTTTGTTGAGGCTCATCATGCCCACGACTGTCAAGTTCTCTCTCTCCTTCTCTGTGTCTCTATCTCTCTTTCTACAGCTGGGTCATCTTCTGTCGTGGCTGATTATGCCCATAATTCGGAATTTCTCTCTCTCTTCTCTCTCTCTCTCACTCCCTCTCTTTCTACCACTGAGTCATCTTCTCTCTGGATTATCATGCCCACAACTTGCATGTCATCTTTCTTTCTCTCTCTCTCTCTTATGTACAACTGGGTCATCCCCTCTCTCTG
>NC_135852.1:27500-412500 GCF_029677425.1 Wolffia australiana | reverse complement strand
TTCTTCTTCTTCTTCTTCTTCTTCTTCCTCTTCTTCCTCTTCTTCTTATTCTTCTTCTTCTTCCTCTTCTCCTTCTTCTTCTTCTTCCTCTTCTTCTTCTTCTTCTTCTTCTTCTTCTTCTTCTTCTTCTTCTTCTTCTTCTTCTTCTCCTTCTTCTTCCAATTAGAGGAAGGTATTGCGACATTCAGGAGAGAGAATAATGGCGCGAATAGGGTTTGATGTGATATTCTCATGCTATTTATACCCGCGAGGAGAGAGGATGTGGAAGGTTGACCGCTGACTGTCGATTTTTTGACGGCGGAGGAAGAGGGGCGGCGTTGATGGCGGACGGAGAGGGGCTGCGTCGACGGCGGAGGAAGAGGGCCGGCGTCGACGGCGGAGAAGAGGCGGCCGGCGGCATCCGAGACAGCGGCGTCGGCAGCGCCAGCGGCGGCGTCGGCAGTGTCCAGAGACGGACGGCGTCGGCGGCGGCCGGAAACGCACGGCGGCAGCAGCCGGAGGCGGGCGGCGGCGGGGGAAGGAGTCAGGCGGCGGCGGGAGACGAAGACGGGCGGTGGCGTGGGCGGACGGAGCCCGGCGTCGTCGGTGGTCACCCGGTGACGTGGATGCCACCGTGGAGTCCACCTGGGCGCCACGGTGGCATCCACGTCACCCTTTGACCGGCGGTGGGGACAAAAAAATGGAAGCCAAGTGGCGACGTCTCATTCGTCCGGGCTATTTTTTTTACCAATGTGAAAGTTTGTGCTATTTTCTTTACAAAACGGGAAGTTCCCTCGTAGTATTTTCCCAAAATAATTTAAAAAGGAGTGCCTCGTCGGATACCACGTGGCTTACCTCATTGGAAGACAGAATGTAAGTGTGCCACGTCGGATGGTGTCACGTGGAAGACGCTGAAGATGACACGTGGTGTGAGATGACGAGGAGAGGAGCTGACGTGGATTCTAGATGGGGGGTGCGGGCGGAGGGGAAGGAAGGAGAAAATAAGGGGGGAGGACGCGCTATTTGTTTTATTTTTTTTAGCAAATCGGAAGCGAGAGATTCGAAGATCGCGAGTGGATTTCCAAAGCCGAAGTTCGGATCGGCGTGCAACAGGTGTCGGCGATGAGTTTATTTGGACTCGGAAGGTCTTTGCTTCTTTCCTTCTTTCTAATTTTGATTGTCGATTCGGGAAACGGATGAGTGATGCGGTGGATTTTTAGGCGGAATTTAAGTTTTTTTGCGGCGGTTGTCCCCGCGGTGATTTTTCTTTGGACGCTTGTTGTGTCTTTTTTTTTAATTTTTTGGCTTGGCTTTGACTGATCTCAAGAAATCGTTTGTTTTTCGGATTCCCGAGGACACGTCTGACGTGCGAAACTGTAAGGTGTGTAATTCGAAGGATTTGTAGCTCTGTATGAGGGCAGTTGATCCCGATTCGGTGGATCATGATTCTTGACCTAATTGCGTGTCGGAAGGTTCTTGATCAAGTTCCTACTTTTCGGATCGAGTCAGCGAGGATGAACGTAGTGCGTGTTTTCCATAAACGAGTGCTAGTCTCAATTTTTGATCTTGTCGTCCTATGAAATTGGCTGTGGCTGTGTATGAAACGGGTGGCATTTTTGGCCTATCTCCCGTGTAAAACTTCGGATTGTTTATGTTTCTGTTATATTAAAACTTCAGTTTATCCTTGAAAAATGTTTATTTCCGAATCATTTTAACTAAAATGATTAAATAAACAATGGAGTCACTAGTAATCGAGTCACTGTTTTGCTTCATGAGTTGAAACTTCTAGCGATCGAATGAAATATTTTTGCCTGACAGGAATCAGAAAACTTTTCGACCCAAGAAGAATGCGCCATCAGGAAGCAAGGTATTTCTTATGAATTGATTTTAATTTCTAATGACGATAATGATGCTTTCTCTGATCTTATTGAATGAATTCATAACTTTGGGCTACCCGACTATGTTCCACACAGATTACTCTTTTCCAAATGCATTGTGAGGTGGTCGTTATAATTTTCTCCATGTTTTCATTGTGAACCTCTGCATATTATTCGGTTAATACCTTATGGTTACGCGACCAAACTGCAGATAAAGGGATTAAGGTCAAAAGCTAATCGTAATCTACTGATTCAAACTTTCAAAGTATTGGCTTATTTTGACAAAAGTTTGTAGCTATGATGAAATATGTGGCTCTCTCTCTTTATTTTTATAATGCATACATAGGGTTAAAAGAAAAACAAAATTAAATTTCTTGGATTTAATTGACATCTCTTTTCAATATCCAGGGTGCACAGCTAAGAAAGAGGATCGATGCCACTCTGGGTAGTGGAAATCTCAGAGAAGCAGTCAGGCTTCCACCTGGAGAGGATGTGAATGAATGGCTGGCAGTGAACAGTAAACCTCTTTTCAGCAAGCTTTTTTTTATTCCACTTAGTATAATGTTTCAATTATACGTCTTATAAATTATTTTGTATAAAATATCTTCTATGGCCCTATCTGGTATCTGTTAAATTTAAAGTCTGAAATTTTCAAATCCTTGTACAGCTGTGGATTTCTTCAACCAGGTGAATCTACTTTATGGCACTCTCACAGAGTTTTGCACTGCCGAGAACTGTCCTACAATGACCGCGGGGCCCAAGTAAGGATCATTTCTTTACCTGCACACAAAAATGCCAGATCTTAATGTTGGTGTTTGCCATCTCTGATCACGATGGTGAATCGTCATCATTCCCATCATTTTTCCCTGCCAAAATGACAATGACAATAATGAAAGTTTATTGTCTTCATTGTCTTTTGTCGGCAATTTGAATGTTTTGGTTCGTCATTGCCTCACATCACTCCCCTTTGGTCAAGCTCTTTCGGATGATGAGAAACGATGACACAAATTGTGTCATCCTCTCTGATGAGAATAAGAATGGAGATGACAATTCTTCATTCGTCACTCAGGCTGTGAACGATGATGCTAATGGGTTTGGTATGACGATGAAAATTTCATCGTCCTCCACAAATATTAGATTCTGTTTGAGGGTATTTCGTAAATATGCCTTGTTTATCATGGCTTGTTCACGAAACTTGTCCATTTATATAAAGATATCTGCCAAAGAAATATTTGAATGTAATAGCAAAGGAACAGGACAGAATCAATAAAGTTGGATTGAATGTGGGTGATCAATCGACAGGTATGAATATCGATGGGCCGATGGTGTGCAGATAAAGAAGCCCATAGAGGTTTCTGCACCCAAGTATGTTGAGTACTTGATGGATTGGATAGAAGCTCAGCTGGACGACGAATCCATCTTCCCCCAACGGCTCGGTAAATATTTCTCCTTATCCTGATAAACCATAAATTAATTTATCAAAGTGTGAAAGACCAATCTGCCCGCTTGCAAATATATAGATTAATTAGTGACAGAAATCTAATATTATAATCCTGACATTTAGACATAAAAAAGAATGCTTCGATCAGTCAATCAAGATTAATCCTCCCTCTCAATTGTCATCCTGGTTACGGATGAATGAAAATGATGATTCTGTGCCAAGAGATGGATGACAAGGACTGTCTTGGAAACCAGATGAAGATGATGAATGCCGCAAGAAACTTGACATAAATGGAATATAGTTTCAAGGAGTATACATCCATTTTTCCTCAAAAAGGCTGGTTAAATATTTGCCCTACTACTTGACTTGGCTCGACTTTGGTATCCATAGTTCAATTGATCTATGGGACGACTGAAATCCCACCATGCTAATATATTTTTTAGTTTCAAGTGTCGATATGTAATTATTGAATTTAAACTTGAATAGGGGATAACCTTGGTTAGCGGGTTGCGTTTATGACCGAATTGTCAATAAATAGTTAGGGACATGAGTTCCACACCATTAAACTCAAATATTGCTAGACAGTAATTCAGCCTTTTGAATTTATGCACTGGCCCTGGACCTGTTTACAATGATCGTTTGATACCCAATCAATCTTTGGGCCTGTCAAATGGTGTATACTCCTCTTGAAACTATATTCCATTTATGTCAGTTTCTTGCGGGGTTCATCATCTTCATCTGGTTTCCAAGACAGTCCTTGTCATCCATCTATTGGCACTGAATCATCATTGTCATTCATCCGTAATAGGGATGACAATCATGATGACAAATCATCGCCGATCCACAGAATTGAAGGGTTTTCAGAGTAGGGATGACTGTCAACAATACTGAGAATGAGCGGACAATGAGAATGATGATGAATCATAGTCGCCATCATCTGATTTCCAGGATGATGATCATTGTCTTCGTCCTACATCCATCTGTCGAAGTTGTAGGGATCACTGTCAACAAAAGTGACGATGAATCGTGCTCGACATCGTATGATTTCCAGGATCGCCGTCATTTTCTTTGCTATCCATCCATTTTTCAAATTTGTCATTGTTATTTATTCAAGCCAAACATGGATGAGGATGACAATGACAACTTTGACTTATGGATGGACGACAATGACAACTTTGACTTATGGATGGACAACAATGACTAATGATTAATTCATCATTGTCTGCCGACCCGAGATTGCTTCAGAGAATTGATTCATCATCACGTCCTCTGTCTATTCATCTGCAGGAACGCCATTCCCGGGGAACTTCAAGGAAGTGGTGAAGACCATATTCAAGCGGCTGTTCCGAGTGTACGCACACATATACCACTCTCACTTCCAGAAGATACTGAGCCTCAAGGAGGAGGCACATCTCAACACTTGCTTCAAGCACTTCATCCTCTTCACCTGTGTAAGTAGTAGATTAAAGATGGGTTAAGAAGGAAGATGAATAAGGGCCCAACTTTTTGTTCTTGATGCGCAGGAATTCGGACTGATCGACAAGAAGGAGCTGGCTCCATTGCAGGAGTTGATAGAATCCATCATTTCTCCTTACTGAGCAGAAATACCAGAAAACAAGATCAATGAAATAAATGGCTTCCATATGCAGTACAGGGTGTCGTTCTTACAGAAAGAGTTGGAGAAGAATTCTAGAGGAACAAGAAGGGAAGAGAGAAGAGGAGGACGCGAGAGAATAGGATATTAGAGATCATTGTATTCCACCAACCACAATCCTACAAATGTCTCATTATTTATGGCAGAAAAGTAATTTGTTATTTGGCTCTAAATGAGTCCTATCTGACATTAAATCTTAACCTTCTGAATGTATCTTGTTTAGGATTTAATAATTGTTCTTTATATTTCATCCTATCTATCTTAGGACCTATATTCAATCTGACTGCTAATTCTCTCAAGTGTAGGTTACACATGTTCTTTTATTATTGGTTAGCTAGTATTTATGTTAAGGTGTTATTGGCTAAAGCCATTGCTGACTGTATGCAGAGTTTCTGACTCCTCAATACCCGTCCTAGATCAACGCTGATAATGAGACACTAAGTTTGTATCTATTATCAACAAAATGATTCCGTGGGAATAGTTTTGTTAGAGGATCAGCAAGCTGCCTTCACCATTTGACAAAATTGATGCAGATATTGTTTGCTCAAGCTTATCCTTTGATGAAATCAAAATCAATTTTCATGTGCTTCGTCCTTGCAGAATACATCATAGTTGATGGAAATTACATATGCTGCAAATAGTTGGCTCCAATGTTATCACACCAAATAATAGGCAATTAATCAACTCTGGTTTTAATTCCGAGTCCAGAGAACTTCTGATGCTGCATTCGCTGATGATGTATATATAGCCTCTGTACTTGATCTTGCTACTCTTGTTTCTTTTTAGAGTCCAAGAAATTAACTTATTTCCGATATAGACCATGAAAACTCCAATTGACCTTCTCTGTGATCCCCTGCCTGATCTGCAGCATCAACATGACTGGCATTAGACTAGAGACAATAATAACAGACATGTACAGGATCATGGCATGAATCTGATCCTACTTCTACGATAAATATGGCTGATCATGTGAGCATTAGCTACAGACAATAAGGACAAACACTTACATGATCATAGCATGAATCAACGTGATCGTGTAAGTGGTCCTTAGATCTGAGACAAGAAAAACACAATGTGGATGGATGCACATGCTTTGACTATGATGTATGATTCCCTAGTCAACAAATTTAAAAAAGCCGCAGCAAGGATATAAAAAGAAATACACAAAGGTAATTAAGTGTTCATGATGGGATTGTCTGCACTCAGCATAATAATAGATTGACTCTTGGAAGAAGATGGATGAAGTTTGTGGCCAAGGTAGTAAAAATATTGGAGCAGATGTTCTTTAATGATCTATGTTAAACATCAGTGCCATGTAGAATGAAGAATAAGGGTTTGATGTTATATGCTTATTTATTTCTATCGTGACATGAATATGCTTATTTACTTTTTCATTTAATTACAATTAATGAACCAAAGCACCTCATATAGTTCATTTTCTTCTTCGATTGCTATCACCTTCATGATTAGTTATTTGAGAGGAAACTCAATTTTTTTCAACTAATATCATAACTTGAAAACATCTTCCCTAGTGCTCTTATGGAGTTGAGCAGCTTGCCTAGACATCCCGTAATCTTCGTCATCATTTCTGCTTTCTTGACCTTTAAAAACTGAAATTTAGTTATTGAAATAGACAAAGTAAACAATTTGACCTTTAACATTCCTTTGTGGATTTTACGGTTTTTTTAACTGTATCTCCTTTGTAGTGCCAAGTGCATATAATATTTCATATTCAGATGGATCAATCCATAATAAAATATTATTTTTAGCTTTTGAATCAAAGAATAATCTACATATTTAACTGTCTAAATTCATTGAGTACACCATAATGTTATTCTCATTCCATTCTTACAATATGAAAATTCGTTCCATTAAAAGTTGGTGTCAAAATAGAAATTTTTATAGACATATGATCAGCTACTAGAGCTCAGATTCAGCTTAGTCTATTGAGCCTCTATGGGTTTAAGTTGCGAATCAATGAGCTAAGAGGGAATGGAACATATATTTTAAAATTTTTAATAATTGGAAAATGTGTAATTAAGTGAGCTTATATTTTTGTATTTGGATAAGGAAAATTAGTTCCAAACTAGATGATATCTTGTTAAGATGACATTCGGACAAGATGTCGACTTAATGTAATTATTTATCTAAGAAAAAATCACAGCAATTGTCATTAATGATATCAGCAAGTAGTAATCAAATGTAATTTATCATGAAATAAGAACAAAAATTCCACATGTATTTACTTTTTAACAAAATTAGTTTAAATATTTCTGAACCACAGTAAAGAAAAGATATATCGGCTTATTTTGTTACAGAGATATACTGTCATATCTTCAGAATATTCTTCTAAAATTACTTATTTGAACTTATTAAACCAACCATTTGTGTTGAGATGGTATATTTACACAATCATTATTTGCCTTTTAAAATCACAAGATATGCAAAATATTGAGCACAAATAACGATCAAAACTGCCATTTAAATCAAAAACATCCAGCTTAATTATAAAATGTTGTCTTAAGATCATCTGGATATGTAAACCTAAAATTGTACATTGCTCCTTTGGCACATCATAGAAATCTAGATAAACGTGATATAATGTCTATGCGCTTAAAACTATAAAAGAGAAATACCCACAATTTGTCATGTTTAGGTGGTATCAAGTTTTTGTGTACAAAAAGCACTGTTTTAGTAATAGCAAGTATCACAGGTCAGTTTATCATATTTATAGTAAGTTTTGCTACTCAAGTTTATAGTTTTTGTATGGCATGATTTATCAGAAAAATTCAACTTATTAAGTCTCAAATTATCAATTGTGTATCATAAAAAACATATAAGTTTGTCCATGAATTTTTACTGACTCTTATGTTATCATGAGATGATGTATATGATACACTGAAACATTTCATTAATCGATGGTGTTACCCTAACATCTTGTGTACGCATAAGTTATTAGAAACAATGATTAAATATAACTATGATAAATAATATTGGGCCACAAAATATCATCTCAATGTTTAGTTTCATGAGAATTAAATTTAATCCTGTCAAATCAATGCAAAAATAACAAAATTCATTATTTCATATATAGATTAAGATTCCAATATATCAAGGTCTCATGGATGAGATGGATAGGTTTTTTATAAAATTATAGTAAGATACATTCTCAGACATGAACTAAAGTCTACGTAAATAAATAACTATTGACACGGGATAAAAGTATGTCAATAATCAAAGAAGGGAGGTTTATCTAATCCCAAAATATTTTGGGATATGGAATTGAATTCTGAGTCTTGACAATAACTATTATGATTAGCAAATTGTATATTTGAATTTCGTTACATTATTTCTAACGTGATCATTGAAACTTTTTCTTCTAAAAAGTGATCATGAGTTCATGACCTGTGGTTTTAATCAGGTATACTCTGTTTTTTAAGTATAAAGTTTGATTACATTGACCCAATCCATCTTCATTGATGATGATCTTTGTCGAGTTACATTTTTCTATGAAATATGAATTCATCATTTTCAGTGGCATCTGTAGGGAACTTAGCTCTATTTTGGTGCTTTTTTTTTTCTTATCGTAAGTTAGCATACGGACGCACATTCTCCAGTCCCCGACATCTGAATAAAATATTCAAAATTCAACTTTTGAACTTATAATTTGTATTTTTTGTATTTTTCGCTGGGCTTAGTCGCCATCAGGTTATCATTTCAGCAAGAACATGCAAACCAAAACAGGAAATCAAGAATCTCTTCTAACGGTCACTACCTTCAGCTCTTTCCAAATCTCGCTCTCTTCAACTCTTCTTTCCATATTCCATCCTTCATGACGTGGCTTCTCCATTAATTAATCACTACTCACTCTCCCTCTCTCTAGCTCTCTGTCTCTCTCTCTTTCTCTCTACCCCTCTCCCTCTCTCTAGCTCTCTGTCTCTCTCTCTCTTTCTCTCTACCTCTCTCCCTCTCTCTAGCTATGTCTGTCTCTGTCTCTCTCTTTCTCTCTTTCTCTCTCTCGCTCTCTCTTTTTCTTTCCCTCTCTCTCTGTCTCTCTCTCTCTCTCTATTTCTCTCTCTCGCTCTCTCTTTCTCTCTCACTATTTCTCTCTCTCTTTCTCTCTCCCTCTCTCTCTCTGTTCTCTTTTTCTCGCTCTCTCTCTTTCTCTCTCTCTCACACACACACTCTCTCTCCCATCTCTCTCTCTCTCTTCTTCCTCGCTCTTCCCCGCCTTCGTCCTCTCTCTTATCTCTATATATCAAAAGAGCCCGCAGCTCAGAGAAACTTACAGAGAGAGAGAGAGAGAGACGTGGAGAATAGAGAGCGGAGAGAAGGGAGAAAAAGGAGAGAGGGGGAGATGGGGAGGAGGAAGATCGAGATAAAGCGGATAGAGAACAGCGAGGCGAGGCACGTGACGTTCTGCAAGAGGCGGACGGGGCTGTTCAAGAAGCTGGCGGAGCTGTGCGTGCACTGCGGCGCCGAGGCGGCGGCGCTCGTCTACTCCCCCGGCGGCAAAGTCCACCTCTTCGCCCACCCCGACGCCGCCCACGTCTTCTCCCGCTTCCTCCACCGCCGCGTCGAGGCGGCCCCCCCCCGAGACCGCCTCGACCCCTCCTCCTCCTCCTCCTCCTGCGAGGAGATGGAGTCCATCTTGGCCGCCGAGAAGGCGCGCCGCCGCTGGTGGGAGGACGCGCCCCTCGACGGCATGCCCGCCGACAAGCTCCGCCGCCTCCGCCACAACGTCGCCGACCTCCGCCGCGCCGTCGCCGCCAAGGCGGCCGAGTCGGAGCCCTCCGCCGCGGGCTTCTTGCCGCCCTGCGCCTGGCCTGACGTTTTCCTCCTCGACGATGGCGGCTTCCTGCAACTCCCCCCCGGTTACTGATATCACGCTGTAGTTTTGATGACGGTGGCAGGTCTAAATCCTTCGTCACTTTATCATGAATTCGTGATGGTGGAGTATCATTTATCATCGCTGGTCTGGTCGAATCTCTTCTCTTTTAATGGCCAAGAGGACGGTGGATCCTACGTGTATTCACTCGTGATAGATAGATGGATGGATGGATAGATAGATAGATAGATAGATAGATAGATAGATAGATAGATACAAGATTAATCATAGTGCAGGGACGCGGATGGGACGGTTATTTCGTCTGTGGAGTCAAGTAGGAGCCAACCAGGAAAGCTGAGTGGGGGCCGAGTAAAGTGTGACACATACAAATCGCACGCATGGTAGATAACCGTGTATTTTTCAAATACATGCAAGGCGCTTTGTACAATGTGTATTTTTCAATTTTTTTCTTTATTTTGATTTCAGGACATGGGTAAATGGCATGCAGAGAAGGAACCGACCATTTAAAGTTCAAAATGGGCCAGCCAATCAGCCGTCGACACGCCGTTACGTGTGAGTAAAAGAAATAATTAAATAAATGAATATTGATCCAACGGTTATGATTGGTCAAACTTCATTTATCAATAACTTTTGATCTTGAAGTCCGATTGAGATGGATTTTTCATGAATTTGCTCGTCTTCACTTTATTTTTCTATCTGTATGGTTGGATCATTCAGATCAAGCCTATAATGATGGATAAAAATTAATTACTGATTGGGGGTAAAATGGTAATTTTTACCATTTTACCTTAAGTATAAAAGCTAAATTTTGAGAGGAGGAAGTATGTTCTGGAGGTTGTTATTTCATAGCTGCAAGACAGAGAAGATCTTCATCCTAGATCAACCCTGTTTGGTACTTTTTTTCTTCATTGTATTTGATTTTTAGTGTGATTTGGATTCTGTTTCAGTGAAGTTAGTGATTTTTCCACTTGTTCTTGGTCTGCATTTCTAAATCACTTGGCTTGAGCAGCATATACAAGCCCTTACTAGGATTGAGAGGAGATATCATGAAATTTATCTAAGTATTCCGATTTCAAATGAATATCTAAAAATTCATAAAAAAGGGTTTGAATTCTAGGAAGATTAAGGTGAGTTTATGAGATATGAGTTAGTGAATTTGGATACATAATTCCCCCAAAACAATCCAAAATCAAATTTTCATCTCAACCCCTCTAATTGATCCATTTGATCCTTTTTATTGGATCAAAGAAGTCAATCTAGAGCTGCATTCTTCTTCTATTCTTCCTATCTCTTCTACCCCCACCTTTCTAAATTCATAATCTAATTAGGGTAACTCGATCTTCATTGAAGATTAAATTGACTCTAATTTGGATCAAATTATTCAAGAAAACCACTAATTTAATGCCGTACTAGCTTCCCTTGGACGATACCCATACTTATCACCATAAATATTACGTTAGGGTTTTATAAATTTTATTGTATAAGCTAAAATCAACAACGACAAGGGATTATAAAATTGCACAATTTGCCTCTATCTTTGGCTTATCAGTAAGTAAATCTGATTCAGTTTATTTTTAGTTGATATATCATCTAATATAATAAAGGACTGTGGAATCATCATCAATCCATCTCCTCAAAATTGAGATAACTCAATTTCGAGCAAAGATAAAAATAAAAAACTCTTCATTTATGACATTTTAACAAACACCTTTTGTGGAAATCTCTTAAAACGACTTTTAAAAAGATTTTGAAATATTTTAAACCAATTAAAAATCGTTGAAAAAATGTATAAACCATAGAAAGATATACTTCTTATTCTACATACCTACAAGATATAAAAAATTAAAAATTGATTGTGTTCCTTATAAAAATACATATAAATCCATTTTATTCTTCTAGGCATTTTATGAAACATTCATGGGCAAGATTTGATTTTCAAAATTCTCCTATCAATCGACTTCTAAAAATTCCGCAAAAAAGTTTCCTAAAATGACTAATCTACCTCCACTACCTATATACAAAATAATAGCTTCAAATAAAATCTATAGGGGGGATTCTCTAATTAAAACATAATTATTCATCATTCATAAAATTCCCTATTAGTATTATACTTTTAAAATCCTTCCTCTCTACTCCCCCAACTTATTAGTTAATTCTACCTCTAGGAGCCAATTCTTGTGGACACGACCTTACTCTACCCTATACATTTCTGAGTAAGTTTACAAATTAAAACTTTAATTTGATCAATGTGAAAACAGTACAACGACGAAGTTAACATCCGTTTTTGCCTTCATCAGGTAGTCATGGACATTACATGTGGGAAGATGAGTGAAGATACTGAACTAATGAGATGAGGCATTGCGCGCCTGGGTAGCGTCGCTCGTGCACCTTGAGGATCGTCGGTCTGCTAGTGCCCCACCGCTGCACGCGTGCCCCTAGGCCAGGTGTCGTGTGCCCGTGGGCATGGCACTCCACCATCTGACACCCATCCCAGCCTTCCACATGCCCCAAGCACTCAAACTAACACCTATCGCACACGGTCCGCCTAGACGATGATGTGTCTCGCAGCGTCAAGCTGCACGGTATGCTAGCATGACTCCGCACACACTCGTGGTGCTGCCGCCCAACCTGCACGTCTTGCACGCATGTGTGGCTCTTGGCATCTACGCCCGTGCTCTTGGCGGCACACCCAGCGCACATGGACCTCCCCTGATCCATCACGCTTGAGCGCCGACGGGCGTGCGCACCATAAGGGCGATGGCTTGAAAGATCAGGGTGGGGTGTCACCGTAGTGCGTGTTGTAGCATCGCACTTAAGGAATTAGTCTCCAAATCGTGAGTCCAGCACACGAAGATGTCCCTAAAGTTAGCATGCAGGTCTCTATGCAGGAATGCCACATACTTTGGGGCCTTATAGTATGTATATGTGAAAGGTTTTCACCTTACAATCAATGAGGTTTACTCATGTCACATTTATGCAAGTAGTCCATAAACATGAGACACCAAGGACCTATTGTGGATGGATGATTTTGTATCAATGACCATAAACATAATTGTGTTTCTTATTATTCTATTGTTTTCACAAGTCAATAATTATGACATCAATCCCACGTGTCAAGATCCAAATGGTGCCACCAGTACACATAGCATGGATGTGTATATGTGAAGTCCAAGCGTAGAATATTGAATGGATAACGCTTATTATCACTATATTATAATTCATTTTGTTTTTTTTGTTGGCTTATATGCGTAGGGATGTGTGGTCTGACAGGAGCCATTGGTGGTCTGACAGGAGCCATTGGTCGATGACAATGTGTTTCAATCTACTCCAATCGTTGAGGAGTCTTTTCTAGACTTCAAGGAATAAACCTCAAATGTGACAATGGAAATGAGGATGAAGAGAGAAAAAAGTGAATAAAAACACTGACCAAGAATTCTCTAATTTTAGGTCTTGATATTCGACAATCCAAAGGGCCGATCTAGCTGAACTTTTGAGGGAACCTTTGTCTTTTACTCCTCTATCCATGTAAGAAAGATATATTTAAACTCACTTCCTCCTCAAGAGGCAGGCTGAAAGAGAGCAAGATTTTGAAGGTCCATAAAATGCTTTCTTGGTATCTTGAGTACTCGGAGAAGGTCGATGGAGAGGGGAGAGGCTGATCTATGAAAGATACCTTTAAACTCACTTCCTCAAGAGGCAGATTGAAAGAGAGTAAGATTTTGAAGGTCTATCAAAGTATTTCTTGGTATCTTGACTTCTTGGAGAAGGTCGATGGAGAGGGGAGAGGCTGATCTGTATAAGAAAATTTCCCTGATCTCAGCAAAAGATAGGGATCTAAGATTAGTCTCTTGCCTGTATTGATTACTCAATTATATCTATTATTTAGATCAATAAAACCTTTCTCATCACCATCCTCAAACACCTACTTCATCATTATCTCATCTTGTGTTTTCTCCTCCATTTACCTCATAAACACTAAATCATTATCTTTATCCATCTCATTTCTCACTCATCTGCTACATTCACCATCCTCCCCTCACATCTGTGCCCATATTGTGCCCTCATTTTCATTCACTCAATTCAAGTCACCTTTGACTACTTCTTTTCCCATTGATGGTCATGTCTTTGTCAAACACCAAGCACCTCCCCTCTCATCTCACCATTTTCATCGCGACACTATCTCTTACTCTATACGTATCTCTTCTCATCGTACTCAAATATTATTTAGAGATATCTAAATCCACTAGATAAAATTACTCATGATTATTTGTTTATGAATCTGACTGATTAAACTAAAATAAATAACAACATCATTCTAACCCAAAATTTGCGTCCACCACCGACCAAGACTATGGAACACCACAAGGTAAAATATGCAAAGAGAATATGGATTCCCATATTTTTATTTAAGGAATTCAAGTGATCCAAATTGAGCACACATAGGTTTGGTTGAAGATGCAAAAGTAAATAATTTCTGGGAGACAACCCATGCCACTATCCTGATTGTGTTCTGACTTCTTAGATAGGTTTCATTTCCCAGTTATAACTGCCCCTATTTTCTAATAAATGTAATGGAGTAGTTCATAGGGATAGGACCTTAGCTATCGATCACACCGACCATGGAGCAGCCAAAGCCATATTGCAATTGAGGAGCTCAACATCTCGAGTTTTTCGTATCAACACTATTCATCTTCGTATATATCTTTCACAAGGATAATGTATAATTATGATGGTAGAAGACCTAATTTTTCTCATTATGCATGGATTATCATACAATCTTATATCCTGCATACACTAAATTATTCACATACATACCCATCTTTGGATGAATCCCCAAGACAATTATTTCTTAGATGTAGAGTGACTAAGAGATTTAGAGCCTCCACAACAATGTGGCTAACCACCTTAAAAGGAAGAGGGGTGAAGCTGGAAAAATGTCACTCCAAGACACCTATCACACGCTTTAAAGTTGGGAAGGACACAAAGTGTAGTCCAAAAATTTGCACACCAGGGCAATTTTTTTGGTCAGATGAAAACCCTTGTGCAATGTCCGACTGAACTTGTGCGGAAATTTTCATTGCACATTGGACCAATTAGCACAAGTCATTGAGAGAGAGACAGAGAAGAGTGTGAGAAAGAGAGAGAAGAGACAACGAGAGATAGAGAAAAATGACTAAGGAAGAGAGAGGGAAAGATGAGCTATCAACATAGAGGAAGAGAAGAGTGAGGGGAAGAGATAAGGTTGAGCAAGAGAGAGAACAGTGGTACAGAAAGAGAGATCGAGGGAGAAGAGAAAAAGAGAGTGAAAGGGAGAGAGAGGACCGATAGAGAGTTAGAAGAGAAAAAGAGAGACAGAAAGATGGAGAGAAAGAGAAGAGTAATAAAGACTGAGAGAGGGAGAGAGAGGCGCAATATAGTGAAAGAGAAGCAAGAGAGAGAGAGAGAGAAAGAGGAAGTGAGAAAAGAGCTACAGAGAGTGAGAGGGAGAGAGAGGAGCCATAGAGACAGAAGTGTGGTCGAGAGTGCGAGTAAAACAATAGGTTGAGAGAGAAAGAAAGATGGAGAGAGGGAGAGAGAGAAGAGCAATGGAGAGAGAAAAGAGCAATGGAGAGTGAGAGGGAGAGAGAAGCAATATAGTGGCGCAACCTTAGTACACGAACGATGTAGGAACACGACTTGCATCCACAAGCCTTGCTCTACTTGAAGTAGCTAAGTCCTGAATCCACAGAACTAGCTTCTCCAACCCTTGAGTCCACAAGGGGTTGTACTTGAATCCACAAGCACACAAGCACTCTCTACTAACAAGGAGAACACTCAAAGGGGAGAAACAACAGTTTCAACAAGACAATAGATTTCCATTTTATCCTCAGTCAGGGGTACATGGGGGCCTTATATAGGCTACAAGAAGTGTAGGGTCGTCCATAATGACTGTACCCATGACAAGACAAGTCAAAACATTGAGAAAAACAATTTTGACAAGCTAAAACAGAGGATAAGCAGCCTGTCAGACCTGAGCAGAGATATTCTACAGATTTTGGGGCCTGCAGAAGCTGTCAGGAGATATTTGTGTGGCTCAAGGTCCTGATTTGACAAAACAAAAGATATGCAGATCTGACAAGTTAGAGCAGAGATCCTGGTAGAAGAAGAATCTGGCAGATGATTCTGTTAGAAGATCTTGTCAGAGGAAATCCTGTCAGAGATAATCCTATCAGAGAAAATCCTGTCAGAAGATCTTGTTAGAGAAAATCCTGTTAGAGGATTTTGAGGGGCTCTAAGTATCTTTCTGCAGATCTTGTCAGTTCTAGAAGAATCTCCTTCTTGGGCCACAGCTTGCTAATGGACCTCAGAAGATGGGCTTTTGGGCTACATCATACAGTGAGAGAGAAGCAAGAGAGAGAGAGAGAAAGAGGAAGTGAGAAAAAAGCTACAAAGAGTGAGAGGGAGAGAGAGGAGCCATAGAGACAGCAGTGTGATCGAGATTGCGAGTAAAACAATAGGTTGAGATAGAAAGAAAAATGGAGAGAGAGAGAAGAGTGATAGAGATTGAGAGAGAAACAGTAGAGAGAGAGAGAGAGAGAAAAAGAAAGATGGAGAGAGAGATGAGTAATAGGGAGTGAGAGAGAAACGATGGAGAGAGAGAGAGAAAGAGGGAGAGAGAGAAGAGTGGCAGAGAGAAACGAAGAGAGCGAAAGAGAAAGAAAGATGGAGAGAGAGAAGTGTGGCAGAGAGTAAGAGGAAGGGAGAGAGAGAGAATGATGAAGAGAGAGAAGAGTGATAGAGAGTGAGAGAAGCGAGAGAGAAAGGTGGAGAGAGAAAAGTGGTTGGGAGAGAGAGAGAGGGAGCGAAAGAAAATTAGGGGAATATGAGCGAGCAAGATAGAGAGTGAGGCAGAGAGGAGCTAGAGTTAGATATAAAAATGATTGAGCAAGGGAGAGTAGAGTGAGGTAGAGAAAATCGAGTGAGAAATGGAGAAGAGCGAGGGAGAGGAGAATGATAGAAAGAGATGGATAGAAGAGCGGGTGAGATAGAGAGAAGAGGGAGACAATAATGATTGAGAGAGATATAGAAGGGTGAGGATGCGAGTGATAAAGTCAATGAATATTTTTTTCAAAAAATATTCAAATTAAGACAAAACTGCAAATTTGCACTACACAGACGTCTGTGCATTGTGTGAGATGTGTGTGATGTGTGGTTAAAAATTCAAACTGTACTGCACATTGCACCAAAATCGGACCGGTTGCACTAATTGCACTACCCTTCTTGAGAGTAGATGATGAGTCAGTGTCTGATTCACTATAGCACTTGGTTTATGAACATGGGCCAATTTGATCTTATGAGCCTATTCTACAGTTTTATTCTCACCATTTAATCTTGAGGTGGCAGAAAATCCTTCGTCCCATGCCTTAGCTCCTCACATGTAAAAATTTTCATCCTCCAAATCTTTGATGCCAAAACACAAAAAGATAACACACTAAGCAAGATAAGGAGAAAGGGACACAGAGGAGATTCATTTATGTGCCTGATTTTTTCAAGCCCACAAAGTAAATGCACAGGAAAATATGATGAAAAATAAAAAAAGTTACCTTGAGTTTATTCAGTCAGCTATTCTCAAATAGAGTGGATGATATAATGCATGCTTTGCTAAATTGTGAGAACAATAGGTGTTGGATAGTACTAGAAGTAAAGAGTGGAATCAGAACTTTTCTTTGTCTGATGTGAATCTCATAGAGGACCCAACTCTTAAGTATCCCAATTGACATTACAGATTGATGCATGGTGAAAAAACTTTCAGATTTCCATCACTTCCAAGGATTTTCACCCACTTTAGTAAAAAAGAGAAAGCATCATCTTGTGTCATTATGAAACAAAAATTGGCTAAGATATGCATAATTGCAAAGGGACTAGCACTTCTGTTTTAGTAAGGGGTGTTCTAGATCCATGTTGATCATGCAAGCATACATATAGTAAAAAGTTACTTTGGCATCATTTTATTGATATTATCTTTAGTTTGAAATATATTCTCATTTGGCGCATAAAATTTTCTATTTGGTTAAAAACCCTTTTTAATAGATTTGTACATAATTTACAGGTCCATTCGTATGGTGTCAATATATATATCTTAATGCTATTAGTTTTCATCGATTTAATTCTCTTCTTGAGGTGGTTATATTATATTTTGTGGAGATGAATTTAAAAATTAAAGTTAAGAAACGTTGAACCCAAATAGCCAATGGTTGTGTTAAGCATAAAATCATTGGAAAAGGCAGTGGAGGTCAAATCAATATTTTGCTCTCATTAAGGCCTTTTCTTGAACAATTTATCTTAATTTATAATCATATTAATTATTAATTATTTTATCTTAATTTTATGTCATAAAAATATCATAAATAGCTTCTTAAACATATGATATACCATATTCACTATCCGAGATAATATAACCACTTGATCTTCCATTAATATATATCAATAAGTATTATTCCTATCTTCCCCAATTTTCATGTCCACTATATTTTTTATAGTTTATATATCTTAATTAAAATTAATAAAATACGTTTGACAATTTCTACCTAATTTTTTAGTCATCTTATAATACTATAATTAATTCTTCTATCAACATTGTTCACCTTCCCTCTTTTAGGAATGATAAAAATATTTCCTCTCGATCAAAAATAGTAACACCATAGTTTCCTCTTTTATCTTTATCTAATAACTATCTCACATTGCTAATTCATCTTCACGTATATAGTGTACTAATTATTCTTGATATTATATATTTAGTAACACTATCATTTTTATCATAATTACGTCATTACTTTGATTATTAAATAGCTACACACCTTGAACCTTCACTTATCATTTTGATCTTCTCTTCTTCTATTATACCAATGATTCTGATCCATCTCTGAACACCAATTCTTGAGAAGACTTCACTCATCACTATATTTTCAGAGGAAGTTAAATATAAATTTCACTTTATTGAAGGAAATTAATTTCCTATAACATCAAAATCATACATTATTAGCTTTCATCAGTTGATCATTCTCAACATATGAGTGGGACTATAAAATAGTATTCAATATGGATATTTTGATGTCCTTCGTAACAATCCCTTTGAATAATATTTTTTAGAACATATGCTTAAGGACTACTTCTCTTAAAAATATGGTCTTATCATAATTCAGCAAGTGATATATTGATGGACTTCCTCAAAAGCATCACATGTGCATCGTAGTGTACATACTATACTAATGAACACTGATGGAGAAACTGAATGCATAATTGTCTTTCCTGCCACATATATTTCCATTAGCGCTCTCTCTCCCTCTCTCTCTCTCTGTCTGTCTGTCTCTCCTCTCTCTTTCTCTCTCTCTCTCTCCCTCCCCCTCTCTCCCTCTCTCTCTCTCTCTCTCTCTCTTAATGTGTATACTATTATATTAATAAACACATATCAATATGTCGAATGTGTAATTGTCTTTCCAGCCACATACATATCCATCAGCTCTCTCTCTCTCTCTTTCCCTCTCAAATAGAAATCTAAGGAAGCTTTGCAGAAGTTAGAGATGATTGATTTAAAAACCAAGATAAACGAGGACAGAGAAGGATGAAGAAGTGATGGACAGAAGAGATAGGTTGATGCTCACAAAACCTAGTATCCATCATTTATGGCTAGCACTACTGGGGTATTTAATCCCATTTGCTCCCCTAAATTTGATATCTCAATGTCAATGTAGGCCCAGCAGAGTGCTTTTGCCATTGATGTTCTTTACGATCTATATGCATTTCACCGTTCCACACCAGAAATTCCCTCTGCCGCTACTGTACTCCAGCTTTGTAGTTTCCACCACCTTTTCAGTTTAGTAATTTGACGATCCTTTTATGTACATGCATATGCATGCATTTATGGTAAAACTGGATTGATCTAAATAACTGGACATAACAAATACTTTAATGTCATTTATAAAACTAACTTATGCAAATATTTCAATTCAACCAAGATATTTCATATGAATTACATGCTATCACTAACTAATAATGTGTTTCAATGCAGTGATATCAAGAAGGTTCATGTATCAGAATATTGTATATCCAAAATACCAAAACATCTACACACCATTTCATAATTATTGGTCTGGTGTTTTGAGAGTAACAAGTAATTCTAAATTCATTTGTTATCTTATGAAATGATATGTCTAACCATATATTCTTATTAAATAGAGAATTTTTATACACAAGTCCAAGGAAAATATTATCTTGTTCAACTTTTTTCATTACATATATTAATTATAACTTTTACAGAATTGAAAAATCCATATAACTGACCCTTGAAACAATCTTTTCACTTGCTTAGTGATGTTAGAAGTTGAACCCAGATAGGTAACATCATGTTTACTATTTTTTTCAAAAGGTAAGAATTAAATTTCAAATTAGCCTTTTCACCAATATTTTAGGAAGATGCTAAATAAGAACTAGTCTTTTCATAATTCTTCTTTAATCAAACGAATAGTGAAGTCAAGAACTCGAGCCTCCACACTTAGCGAAAATTTTCAGCTCTAGATGCAAGACGGGTTTTTCAACATACCAATTTATATTTGCATTATAAGTTAAAATATATGCAAAATTTTGGTATATTTATCATTTCAAGTGCGGTTTCACTACACATGGCAGGGTGAAACATATACTAACTCAGACGGCTTGTTCAATAGACCCTGTTGCACATTGTCAAATATTGCAAGTTAAGTTTCAGAGAATCTGTCAACACATCGCATATTTTTAACAAAGACAAAAATACATTTTCATGATATTATATATGAGCACATAACTAGAAAAAAAACAATAAAATGATACAATCAATGTATCTTTTCTACAGCGCATTGAACATGTATATATAATCAGAAATATAAAGAATAATATACAAAATATACCTGAAATAAGATCAATCGATGGGGTGCTTATCAGACCGGCGAGCAGAGTAATGTGCAGAGATCAAGAGGATTGAGAGGAAAGCGCTAGTCACAAAAAGCGCGTCGAACCAGCGGTGGTAGAAATCAAACTGAATGTCCCCTCCAAGAACATCTGTGATGATCACTCTGCATCATATTTAATTTATTTCAGCGTCCTAAATAAACATCATGACACACCTATGGACTAGAAATAAATGCCATACACGACAATGAAAACTGTAGATTTCATTTTTTAACGACGAGGAACTGATGTCACGTTAAGGACACACTATATTTCAAGCCAAAGAATGCAATTGCTACACATATTTTTTGAAAGAGATCGCCCAACGTTATCTTCCCTATAAAACAGAGTACCGTGAATCCAAATCACAATCTGCATTAGTTTAAAAACGTTGAATTCATATTATTTCTGAACGCACTATAACTTGCATCGCTATTCTTTTTTTAAGAAGGGAAGGCGATAAAATAAGAGAAAAGGGTTCTGCGCAAGGAACGGGGTTTCGTGCATATCACATAGACAAATCCCACACCATACATATTAAAAAAATTAAGAAAGAAGGAAAAATAGAAAAAATAAGAAATTCAACAATTAAAAATGAATCGCATTTAATTTTACCTGTACTCGTTTGCCAGGCTTTTCCTAATTAAAAGAATAGAAGACACAAAATACATGCCCATGATCTCCGAGAGGAAGAGCACAACATTAGTAGATGATCCGCTTCCGACTCTTGACACAGCGAAGAAGAACTGCAAGGAGGCCAGAGTAGAAATTGGCAATTACAGAACTTGGCGTTTACTTTTTTGTTTTTGGGAGTTTTTTATTGGAAGTTCATTTTTCTCCCCAAGTTTGTGCTTCTCATTTATAATGTATGTCGGATATTCTCATTTCTAATTGGCCAAGAAAAAAACATTTTGATGCTATTAATTTATGTCTTATGCTAGGTTATCTAATTTATCAAAGTCAAAAGGAAGATAGAGAAGAAAGAGGCGCACACCTTCATGAGGTTTGACAGGAACCCCCGGATGGACATGACGATCAACATTCCTATGAACAGCAAAGACACGTACTAAAAAACAAACAAGCAAGAGCAAAGTTAGCCAGCAATTATCACTTTAAAAACACGAGAATATCCGTTTCAAGAGCAAAACAATAAGATGCCATATGCCACATGCAGCTAACAGCACTACTATAAACTTCGACAATGGGTCGGAGGGTTCTACGGATTCTTCTTTCGAATTCATTTACAACAATGACAATGGACGATGACAGATCATCAGTGTGGTTATCATACACTCAAATTGTCATCATTGTCATCACCATAGCAGCAAATCATCAATGTCATCAGCATACCAACAAATCGCCATTGTCATTGCCATGCGTACTAATCACCTAGTAAATTTGATAATTATCTCTAGTGCGCATCTTAAAACAGAAATCCTAGTATTAAAACTCGGTTCATAGAACAATTTCAATCTCCGGAAAGTTGAACACTGGAGAACTTCGTTCAACAAAAATGCACTAATGACTCTACATCAATACCAATCATAAGAAAAACAATATGGATGACGAACCTGAGACAAAATTCCCGGATCCAATCCAATGTCAAAGAACTGGAAGAAAATGGTAATTGTCATTGTAACTGGGTCTACAGAACCCACCTGCAGATATGTGATTTGTCAGAAAACATGAAAAAGACCCGTAAAAGTGCCATTAATGTAACAGCTTTAATTAAAAAGAGCAGTACCTCTTTAAAAACCACACTCTGTAGGGACTGCAGCAAAACATGAGAAAAAATGAAGTCACATTCCTTAAGGATCGATTGTCTTAAGATTACGGAAGAAAAATTCTCAGATAATTTTTTTTGAAGAGCCAAGAGATTTTGGCTATCATCAAGACCCAAACAAGACGAGCCATAAAGAAAGAAGATTTCAGGGCAATTAACAGAGGACGCATTTGATCAATTATCTTCCGTTAAACAACAATCCATGATTAAAAAACTTGGCAAGAGTGGCCTAGAAATAAAGTTCTGAGGAAGTTGGGGTGGGTTTCCTCTTATAGATGGTTCCTTTCAGTGTAAGATAAACTTCTTGAGGGTTTACAGAAAAAATAAAATAAAGAAATTTTGTACAAAGGCATATGTTAGGATCCGGTCCTGACAAGTGTTACCTCTACCTTTCTACCTCTATACAACTCTGATTCAACCCCATCGTATCAAGGGGCATTTTCGTAATTGTGTACTCTTTTCATTAACCTTAAGTAGTATAGCCCTCGTAGGAAGCAGCAAACCAACAATTAAATGTATAGTGCCACCCCCTCCCTCTATCTGTGGCCCTTTATGGAGTCTTTCCTGCAACCCTTGAAGTGGCAAATGCCTACGAGGACCTTATTGCCAATCTCCCTATCTTCCACCCCTTCTCTTCCTGTTGATTGATCCCTTATCAGGTTTAAGCCCTTGTTTACTAGAAAATTCAAGTACATCTGGCAAGATCTTAATCAGGATCCTATCAATCTCTCTCTCTACCCTTGTGAGATCCTTCCCAGAAATAAATAATTGGACAAAATACTGAATTTTCCACAGAAGTAAATAGTGTCTTCCAGATGAATCAATACCTTAATCATCTTATAGACGCAATAGATAGATAATGCATATCCAAGCAAATTCTGTAGATGGCCCCTCCATGTTCGAGAATATGCTGCAGCTTCCTGATAAGTAAAATGAGAAATACAGAACACAGCTAAAGGATCTAGTTCTAAGCAGCATCAACTTTAGAAAGACAAAAATACGGACTTTCGCCATTTAATCAGGAAAAAAACAATATCGCAAATCATAATGTAAGATTACCTTAGCTTCTCGTAGCTCATAAATTTCAAGAAACAGCTGTTTTGATAGCTCTTCCAGGGCCAGAACCTCAACTTCCATGGTTCTTAATGCTTTGAAACAGAAATGCAAATGATTCAGAAATCCATTAACTTAATAATTCATCCATACATCAAATCAATACATGAGAAAACAAAAGCAGGTTAGTAATAAAACTGTACCTTGCTCTTTTTGATCATCTTGTATGGAGCGCACAACTGTCCCAATCACACGTTTAAAAAATGATCCAGCTTTCAGATTCTGCATTGTAAAGTTAATAATGTCAGGTGACACTCTTGATGGCAAAAGAATGCATTCCAATAGCTAGACTATATCTCTCAGGGAACATCAGATACCAATTACCCTGAAAACATTGGCGGAAAGAGAATGAAAAATGGGGTAATAATAATAACAAAAAATGTAGAAATAGCAAAAAAAATACAGATGGGCATATCCTTCATCCCAGGGTGTACCCTCCAAAGTCTGATCCGCTCAAATACACCTGGATCGAGAAGGATATGTCAGGCTGCCACCATCCATCTTGTGTTCCACTCGCGGGTCTCAGAGGTAGTAGGGACCATTGCATCCTATAATGGTCCTTCAGGGTGAAGTATACGACCAAGATTTACTTCTGGCAGCAAGGCGCGAGTTTACGAGCGTTTACGGGCGGGCGCCAGGTGCGAATTTATGAGCCTCCTCTGGTCTGACAAGTTGCCGACAAAGTGGATTGCATATGTCATTTCTTTCTCATGGTCCTCCATCCTCTGGTGTGTCGTCTCCCCCTCATGGTGCCCCACCCTCTGGTCTGAGAAGTTGCCAAAAAGGTGGATCGCGTGTGCCATTTCCTTCTCATCGTCCTCCACCATCTGGTCTGACAACCGCATGCTTCTATCTTCTTTTCTTGATTCTTGATACATCTCCAAGGGCCATTTATCGTAGTCTTTGCACCTTTTCCAATTTATGTTTTTATGTTTTTACTCAATTCATAATATTGCCTTTCTGAGACCCTTGAGCAAAACTTGAACGTAACATCACTTAAACAAGTAATGATCTCTTTAGATAAAATAGTTTTATTCAGAAGCACAACGATTAAATAATGATCTCCAAGCAAGAATTAAGCCCAAGGTATCAAGTACTCTGTTTGAAATTTGAATTTATTGAAATTTGAAACTTGAAATTTGAATTCTTGATAAAGAATTAAATTCATATATCCACAAATGTTCAAGTACTTCTTACTTCTTCTGATCCTTGCAGTCTTTCGATCTCCATCTGGCAGAGAACAATTTTTTTCTTCTTTGCGATGCAAGTTTCTAATGACTGAAACAATTGTCTCTCTAGTGCTTTGATATCCGAGTCCTCAATCTCCCTGTGACATTCCAAAATCATACTGAGGAATAAGAAAAAAAACAAGTTACCGTAAAAAAATCTGGATATCATATCTGCATTCATGGATCATATATCCCTAGGTTTATGGAAAACTATGGTGATGAAAATGATGGGGTGTGGATGACAATCACAAGTTTGTCACTGTTAGACACAGTGGACGAAGTGTTCCGCCAGGTACAAGCTGTAGAAATATTCAGTTAGGAAAAGGGAAAAATCTTACTAATCACACAGAGAAGACTGGATTAAATTACAGTTACGCAGATGGACCGCTTATCACAGATCCATAAGTAGGTCCATTAGAGAAATAAAAAGGAGATGAGCAATTAAAGGGGGAGTGATCTAGAGCCTGTAAATTGATGGCCATGTTAGACACAAACTTTGCTCATCAGGTTAGCCTCCTCCCAACTAAACTTGGGGACCTGTTAGTGGAACAATTAAGTCCTAGCGGCGAATAAACATAGCTACTCTGCCATTCAGCCACCCCATTATATTGTGACATTCCTACACATGAGGATTCATGAAGGATGCTTATATCCAAATTGAAATAGTCCTGAGCATTGTCAGATCGGAATCATTCCACCCGAATTCCTAACTGAGTCTGAATCATTTCACATAAATGTTTCACTGTCAGTGTCACCTCAGATTTGGCGTTCAACAAGTGTATCTAGTTACACGGCGTAATTCATCAACAAATACGAGGAACCATTTGGTCCCAGTCGAACTTGATACAGGGCAGGTCGCCCCTGAATGCCAATATATACAGGATAAAACAGAACTTTGGTTGGCTTGCAAACATGATTGAACATAGACTTTTTGTGTTTGGCCAAGTGGCAGGCCTGACATACAAGTGCGTACATCAAAACCAGGCAAAAATGAAGGTAATAAACCTCTGAGAATAGCAAATCAAGGTTGTCCAAGTAGACTATGACGAATGCAGATCATCTCGGCATAATAACAGACTCCCTGCAGTGAAACAAGTTTGACCATCCTCCTCTAGCAGCAACAGTCCAGAGTCATGACTAATCTGTTTAATCTTCCTCCCTATCTTCTCATGCAAAAAAAACCAAGATTGAGAATAAGTCAACACCCAAGATCCAGATCTTATCTCTGAGGTAAAATCCATAGGCTTTCAATGACAGTATGTGCACGATGTTTTTAAGAACCCCCAGCCCATCGGGCTGCACATAATCAATACCAGCAACTTAGAGACGTCCTCCCCCAGTAGTCAGAACCGTCCAACTGCCATCACTTTTGATATAGGTGGTGAATTTATGATTATGTGGAGTGATAGTATATGGAGAAGCTCAAGCTCAGTAATGCCAAGGTCAGATATTCAAGAAAGACAATGAAGGTAAATCGGAGCACTAGAATGCAGTGAAGTAATGAACGCCTCAGTTCATCCATGGTATGCCAGAGAGGTATTACTGAGCAGGCCCAAACTTTTGCCCCAATGGCCTTGAGCTTCTCCATATCACTGACTGTGTCCCAGTTGCTGGAACTTTTCCGTCAGCTACTTGTCCCTGAGCAACATAGACTTACACCAGCTTTGAATTCGGATACCTATGAAGTTTATGACAGGTCTCCTTGGTGTCTCTTGAACTGTTCCAATCGGAACATGCTGATCCCAATGGAATCAGATCAGGATCCACCTTTGGATTAAGAATTCTTCCCCTTTTTATTTCTGTTTTGAATTCGGATACCAATGAAGTTTATAACAGGTCTCCTTGGTGTGCCTTTTATTTCTGCTCACCATCCACTTGTCCGGCTGCAGTCTTCTTGGAAGCCAAGACAGCTTACCCTGGTCACCTGATATTGCAACACAAGAGCCCATTTCTCAGGTGGTTGGCTAGGGTGGAGAATCTTCAAGAAGCTGACAAGATCTGCAGAAAATCAACTATAGACTGACAAAATCCTCTGATAGCTTCTACCCCTGCTAGAATCGGCAGAATATCTATGCTATCCCTTTTCAAAGCTGGAAATCTGTTGACTTGTCCAGTCCAAATCTTCTTAAGCTACACAATATCTTTTGACACATTCTACAGGTTACATAATCTGCAGAATACCGTTTGATCAAGCCTGTCAGGTTTGAGATCTTGTATTTTTTTGTTACCATTGTTTTTTTTATGTTTTAAGGCATCTTTTCAGAGCCACTCTTACTTAGGATGGCTCTCTGCCTTTTGCGGAATATCCAAGGTTATCTGAGAACCCTGGTTCTCCTCTCCAAGGATTTTCCTGGTTAGAGAGTGCCGCAGTGCTCGTGAATTCAAGAAAAACTCCCTTATGGACCCAGGACTTGAAGAGGCTAGTTTTGTGGACTTAAAACTTGGCTACTTCAAGTAGACTAACAATTGTGGACTGTTCTTGCACTAAGGTTGCATCAGCTGAGGCATGGATCTTGATTAGTCTTTCCTCTATTATCGTCTGAATAATTTTATGAAGCCCCGCACTTTTCTCCTTGAACAACCTGATTCCGAACGTCTTCACATTATAGGTTGAGACCAACCAAGAAAATGAAGAACCGATGGTTCAGTGTGTATGTTCTCTCACAAGATCTGGATTTTCTACAGGCCAATTGTGATCAACCTCACACCATACTGCTTTGAATTCGCATGCATACTCCAGGATAGACCTGCTGACCTGATTCAGTTCTTGGGCCTTACCTATGCATGATAGTCATTCCCATTCTGATACAATTTTCCTGCATCTATTGTTTGAAAAAAAAAACAATTTTTCTGCATCTGATCCCATTTCTGCCACAGAGAATTTATGCGTAGGAAATTATCATAGATTTCTGAGGCAGAGTGCCAAGGAGGCAGCTGTGAATTTCTTGGTATCCCATGCCTCAAATCCTGCGCTGCTTTCAGTTAGGTGACCATCGACTAGATGCTTGTTTAGGTATCGAGCAATGAAAGTTAGCATAACAATTCCTGGGCTACTATCAGATTGGGTGCCATCAATAGATAAGTGCTTAAGTATGAACTCTTGAGAGTCAACATAACAAATCTGGTCCATTCGTAAAGGTTTTTCCCACTGAATTTGACTTCACCAGAGAAGATGGCTGCAGATGAAGCATCACCAATGAGATTGGCGTTCCCACAGGATTGTAGCTAGACAGGGATACACCCTAGTCAGTTGTACCCTTCTTCATGATACCCTCAAGATTGCAGAATCTCAAGAGTAACACAGCAACACAAATTCTGGAGGTCGCCGGGACATAGGCAAGCCTCGAGGCCCAGAGCAAGCAAGACATGCCACAAGAGGCTTCAGAATGATGAGATAAGAATAATTGAGGAAAAACAAAAATAAACAATTTGCAAAAACTTTTGGTTCAAAGAGAAAAATTCACAGGGAAACAAAACCCACAATTCAAAAACACTATAAAAAGGTATTGATACAATAACGCAAAGCAGGATAAAGACACCATTTCTTACACCCTTTTGGTTGAAAGTACGAAACTGATTACAGAGAATTAAAATTCGAATTTGCTGGTAAAAATAGGTAGTAAATTTCACCTGATGAAGAGTGACAAGTAGCTGTAAGGTAAATTAACAGCTCCAAACCCCGAAAGTACAGCCATGACAGTGACACCGACCACTCCTATTCGGCTAACAAGCTGTGGTGTTGTGAAAAAGCCTGTCTAAAGCCAAGTATAGCTCAGGGAAAAATGGACATGTAAAGTTAACATGCAGGGTTTAGCATACAATATAGTACTTTGAAATCGATGTGTTTATCTTCAACAATATTTTCCGAACTAGAGCAACTAGAAATTAGACCCCTACATTTAAAAAGTGAAAGGGTGAGAACAAGGCTCTAAATTTTCCAAATTAAACAAAGACTGAAGCTGACACCAACATCTAAGACTGAAGCCATCTTAATCTCAGTAATTTGTCTCATAATCTTTGCCCCTCTCCTTTTGCATCTCTTCTTTTCTTTTTTCTATCCCGGGTAAAAGTTGAAAACAAAAAAATACAACGAGGAGTGCATCCTAAAATGGGCTAGAATCAACAGTGGATGTAACAGATTAAGTTGGTTTCTCAAAATTGTCATTTTTTGAAAGAGTGTTGCCCAATATAATATTTCTCTGCAATGGGCCTTAGGGCAACCCAATAGTGGGTTCTAATCAGTTTCTTTGGGTCAAAGGTGGATCCATAAACTACCTTACAGTACATATTTTGAGAAGCTTTAAAGATGCTGCCTCAGTCTCATGAGGCGGAGCAGTAACTTTGGTCCCAACAGCAGCAAATACATTTTTGGTATAGTTTTACTGGGCCCCTTTTGGATTGAAACTCAACCTGTAGACATAGATACCTAGAGAGTAAGAAAGCTATTTCAAGTGTGAGATAGAAGAAAATGGTGGAAGTTAGTGATAGGGTCCAGTCCTGGTCCTATCAGACGAATAAAAAAATGAATCCGTCATGATATACTACAGAGTGACACATGGTAATTCAAACTAGAGTCCGGAGGGAAACAGAGAAGGATATGTATTAGGTCAGAAGATGCAGACTAGATTATACAAAAAAGAGCTACATGTTTACTCGTAATGGCTGATTTAAATACCAGCCAGTACAAATAAGTGGGCAAGGCCCACCAGTCTTGAGTCACTTATTCTCACGTTGCAGAATAAATGATTAATTTTCTGATAAATCAGACAAGAGGCGTATTCTACCGTTGTTTCAACCTATTATTGTGTTGCATCTTCAATGATACAAAAGTATGAACTAATTTTCTCATTCATGAAGTCCCTCAATGTTTGATTAAGATGCAAAGCCCAATATCTTAAAGACTTGGTGAATGATGGCCCACCACCAAAATATGGGAACTCATGGCTTTAGGAATAATAAGAATGAAAGTCCAGGTTGGTTGGTGAGCCTAGAGATAGGAGACTATCTAGTGCAAACGGCCTGTAATTGAAAGTCAAATGGAAATGTAACATATATACAAATAGAAAAACACAAAATACGATTTTCCTGGCATCAGAATGGCCAAAGGTATCATGCAAAAACATTCCAATTTCGATTCAATCACGAAAATAAACATCAAAACAGCCACTCCCTTGGTATAAAGAGGACACAAACCTCTATCACCTGACGGCATTGGGAAATGAATCCCCATGCGCCAAAATGCATAAAGAAACGCAGAAAGGAAGACTAGAGCTCCAAATGCAGATCTTTCCTTCTTCAGACCTAAAACTCAGAGTAACATCATATCAGATATTGGTCTAACACATCAAAGACACTTCATGATCATAAAGCATGAAGTGCTAGAAGCATAGCATAAACAGAATTTAGACAGAAAGTTTAGCTTTGACGGATCCTTAAGTTTCATCTTTGAGACATGGGGTAATTCGATTCCAAGATATTATTAGAGACAGGAAAGAATCTAATGAAATAAGAAGCATTTGATACTATCAGAATCACCATTGGCCAACCCGGTAAAGCCAACATTTAGATGCTGGTACACTTTAGTAAAACGTGCATATGAGTATTATCATCGACTGAATGAAAATAGGGATAGAGGAGGGCCTACCACTGCTCATCAGCATCAAATAGCAGTGATAAAATGGTAGAACAAACACCAATAATACTATTATGCAGAGCAAATCAAGCTTCCAATTGATCCACCTCGCCCTGCAGACATAATGGGATTTTCTTGAGTTTTGAGGTCGCTACACATCTCCACATCGAAACAAAATTCTGAAGGGTGATTGAACAAGATCCTTTCGAGTGAAGTCGATAATCATGGCGGATGACAACACACAAAGAATAAATTTTCAATAATATTTTTATCATTAAGTTAAATTAAAAAATTTGCTGTTGTCAGATGGAAAAGAAGCAAGGCCTTCACATAACGCTCACAATATATTAATATATATATATATATATATATATATATATATATATATATATATAACGCAGGCTGCAGATGCTAAATATTTTTCCACCTCGATTATGCAACTAAACGGCCAGGCAAACAACATTAATTGCGATGACTGGTCTCAGGGAATCAACAGAGAAGGAAACCCGATAGGGGAGACGACCAACATAAGATTTTTTTATAGAAAACTCGTTCACTTATTATCTAGTAAAGGTACTATACTCTGAAGCTTGGTCAAAACACAGAGTTACAATATAATTTGGAGATCAAGGAGCAATTAAGTTCATGCCGACTCAAAACACTACTCCTAGGTGCGCAGGCGTACAGAGACATTATTACAGGCCGAAGACTTATCTGATGAAAGCTCGTAGAAAAAGAGAATTTTCTCCAAAAGGGGGACATATTGTCGAAACCCAAAAACTAATCACCCAGACAACCAAGCAAAATTTTGGTCCAGGAAGAGAGTCACGAATTAAAGAGCAGTACGCAGCAAGAAATGTTCTACCAGACTCAGCATTGTGAACACAAAAAGTATTTTTTTATAAAACAAAGAGATTGTTTTAAGAAACGAACCAGAAAAAAAATGAGGACCCGGCATAGGCCGATTCACATTTCCCATATTGCACTTGTTATTCGATTCCTCCAATTAACCTATGCATTTTTTCAAGGAATGCCAAGTTTTCCTTTTCCTCCTTTCATTACTATCCTTCCACATTCATAAAGTCATCAGATTAGACCTCAGAAATTTGAGCAAAATTAAAGTCGCCAATCCGAAAAGCAACAGAAACTGGGAAAACAACAACATTGAAATGAATCCTTGGGGATTTAAACAACGACAGGGACAGGATCAAATGGTAACAGAATAAAATCTGAAATAAAATTTCACAAAAAGCGGCAAGAGCTGCACGAAGGACCGACTCTTTGGAGAGCACAAAAGGGGCGATCTCGAGGAGGACGAGCTGGAGGAGGTTGCAGGAGAAGGCAAACACGGCGGAGAAGAGAATCTGCACGAGCGCGCTCTTTTCCTCGTATTCCCTGTACAGCCGGCGATTGAGAAACCACAGCCCCGTCCATCCCAGCAGCCCCAGAGACAGTAGGACCACGCTCCCCTCGTATATACTTCGCCCCCAAGCCACCGCCATAGCCACCCCCTCCACCGAGATCTCTGAGAGAGCGGGAGAGAGATAGAGGAGAAGCTCGCCTTCCCCTTCCCGTGAGCTTTTTAGTCTGTTATTTGTAGTCTGTTATTCAAAAGTCTGTTAATCGGCCCATTTAACTCTGCATCGGCCCATTTAGATCTACACGGGCCCATTTAACTCTATTCTGGCCCACTTAGATCTACACGGGCCCATTTAACTCTATTCTGGCCCACTTAATTCAGTTGTGGCCCATTTAACTCTTCGCTGGCCCATTAAACTCTTCTCCGGCACATTTAACTCTTCGCTAGCCCATTAAACTCTTCTCTGGCCCATTTAACTATACTTCAGCCCATTTAACTGTTCTCTTACCCATTTAACTCTACTTCAGCCCATTTAACTCTTCTCTTACCCATTCAACTCTACTTTCAGCCCATTTAACTCTTCTCTGGCCCATTTAACTCTTCTCTGGCCCATTTAACTCTACTATGGCCCACTTCATTCTTCTCTGACTTATTTAACTCTTCTCTGGCCATTTAACTCTTCTTTGGCCCAGTTAAATCTACTATGGCCCATTTAACTTTACTTTGGATCATTTAACTCTAATATGGCCCATTTAACTGTCCTTCGGCCATTCAACTCTTCTCTAACCCGTTTAACTCTAATCTGGCCCCTTCAACTCCTCTTTGGCCATTTAACTCTTCTCTTACCCATTTGAACTCTTATGTTACCCATTTTAACTCTTTTCTGCCCCATTTTAACTCTTCTCTGGCCCATTTAACTCTTCTCTGGCCTATTTCACTCTCTTGTGACCCCTTTAAGTATACTCCAGCCCATGCCAGATGTATGGTGCAATGAGACATCATCAATTCTGTCATTGATCATCTGTCCTGAACTTGGAAATTGGAAGGGATTGAAACCCCCCAACCAGTTGTCGTCCTGCTCCCTTGTCAAGCTCCACTTAACTAGTATAACTTTTATGGCCCTACAACATATTTCATCTAGCTTAGACTAGAATGGAACAAACTAATTTTCCTCGGGGATGGATGAATGAACAGAAGACACATTCAACCCCTCTCTTCCTATCCCAAGCTGTGACCCATCTACCACCTCAAAACTTATAAGGGAACCCTAATTGTATGGACATATCTAGGTCAAAAGACAATTATTAGTTGGAGGCAAGTACAAATCAATTAATGACATCATATTCATTATAAATTTAGCCTATCTGTGATTTAAATAATTAAGCAACTAAATTTTAGCTTCTAAATGTAAGATTGCTAGCGTTAAATCTGTCACAATAAAGTTTGAAAATGAAACTATATTTTTAAAAAGGAGTTGAAATAAATTAATTCAGAAAAATATTAACAACATCAGTTGTTGACAAACAATATAAGATCAATTCGCATAAGATTCTTGAGATAAACCAGTTTCTCGGAGGTGATGCCTCCCGAGAGAAGGATGAGAAGGGACATCAATTGAGAGATTGAAGCTATCTTTGTAGGGAATGTCAAGAATTTAATGATTGGCGTAAGTGGGATGATGGTAAAATGATGAAGATAGTAAGACATCATCAAAACGTACAAAGACATAATGTAATGGTAGAATTGGATGATGAGATGGATATACCATTGATGATAAAAAGAACTAATATATGGCGAGGATACTTACTATAGATCCTTACATTATGCTTAGGTCATATTGATTTGAAAGTGCAGATAAGCTCTTGCTCTTATTTGTTGACTTTTTCCACATACCAAGGATCAGATTGAAGAATATCAAACACACTCTCTTAAAATTATCCCACACATGTAGGAAACAAGATTTGGATGATGTTTACAAATATCCACGACTCAATTTATATGCCATGGGCATGTAGGAAAAGAGATGATAAAAGCAAAGCTACCTTCAATTTATATGTCATTGATGGGGACCATCTAGCTCCAAAAACCCGATCTCAACCAGCTCAAGGAACCAGAGCTGGTTTATCTCAAGCTCCAAAGCTCCAATAAACCCGATCTCAACCCAGCAGCTCAGTAATCACTCAAGCTCCAAAGTCACTGAATGGGCAAGTCACCAATCCCTAAAACGGACTATGTAATGTACTTTATCTGCTGGGTTACGGGTGGGGATTTTACCATAGGTTTCTATGATTACTGTTGAATCATATACTCGGGGGGGGGGGGGGGGTGCAGGGCAGACGATGTCAAAATGGACTCCTCATTCATCAGATAGAGAAGATCACCAAGATTTCGTGATACGCTGCCGAACCTATTCCAATTTCAACAGCTCGGATCGTGGGGATCCGCCGGAATACTTTGTATCAACACAGATACTCGGTATATCAATATCGATTAGATCCGAGATCTGTTATTGAATTTCTCATTCAATAAGCAGGTGAAAGTCCACACCTTCAAATATGCAGCCTAGTCAAGTAACCCCCGGACATTATCTTTGTTTGTGCTTTTATGACTTCTTTTTGTTGCTAGGACTTGTATGTGGGCCAATGTGTTGATGCATTTGTGCTTGTTCACGTGTGTTTGGGCCAATGTGTGGTCCTCTATGATGGATATTATGTGGTTGTTAATCCAATCACACTATCATGTTTATCAAAGTTCACTGAATAAATTATTATTTTCATTATTATTCTATTGGGATGTTTATAATAAAGTCAATGAATATATGAAATGATATAGTGAATCATGTTGCGATCACAATATAGTAATCACTAGTCTTTCAATATGTGTCCTAAATATTCCTCTTCGATGAATAATCCAGATGGACATCGACTCATCTAGATAGAATATCACTAATTGATTCTACTTATATGATAAGTATAGCTGATCTTGTGGCTATTAGTGTGGCAACACTAAGGAAAGATAGTGGGTGCTCTTTGGAGAAAGAGTTCACTGAATTGATCCGTATGAATCCTTGAATGGTATTATACCTAAATGTCAATCAAGTTGATTCATGTCACGGTTGTATAAGTGATCCACTAACCTGAGACACCAATGACATCTCGTGAATGGACAACTACATTTTAACTATGACTTATGAGCTTCTAATCATGGGATTCAAACAAGTTAGCTCGGATGTAGTAAGAAGCTCACAGAGATGATTGGGCGGTCAAGACAGGATCATTTGACGCCTTAGTTAAAGAGGATATTGGAAAAGGCTTTCTCCAATGATCCCTGTACACATCAGTACTAATCGAATGACGGATTAGGGTTTGACAATAAACCATACCCTAAGTCATTCGAGAGTCTCACCCAGATGATGCATTATACATATAATGTAATTGATGACGGTAAAGGTTCCATGAGAGAGTTCAAGCACTACTCGATATCTTCTAGAGCACGAGGTGTAGCTTGGGACCCATTGGGCCAGAAACTTAACCTATCGATTGGGTTAAATCGATCTTTAGTTGATTAATCTATATGTTGATATAATTAATTAATAAAGTTGGCCAATAATTGTTATTGGGCCACAAAAGTTATTAACTAGAATGATACATGGGCCTATAGAGTCACACACATAAGATCATATGGGCATTGGCAGATTTATTTTATTTTGTAGGTTTTTTTGTGAAAACTTAAGTGAAATACAAAGAGGGAAAGGGGTCTCATTTTAAGCACCCGTGTAAGCCTGACTTGAGAGTCCCTCCTTTTATCCATTGTCTTCTCCACTCATCCAAGGAAGAGTGTCTTCATGGTGAGGAGATTTTAAGATTTTCAAGAAGTGTTGAAGAAGAAGACGTGGAGATCCACACGCCAAGTGATCGCGTGGATACTTCTAGAGGCTGGACACATGAACGGCTTCAAAACAATCTCTGAGCGCCAAAGTCAAGGGTGGAAAGAGTTCCCCAAAAGGTGCATTCAACATTTCATTTTAAAGATCGATTGTGAATCGATCGACACGCGTCCGCATCCATGGAAACATGTTTTCCATTGACGAACTAAGGCACCAAACCCAACAAGAGATACCCCTCAAGATAGACGATTTTTGATGAAAAATAAGAAGGATTGTTGTGTATTTCCTTCTTTTGTCCTTTTCTTATTTTCCCATACTGTAGAGGGATCCTGTCACCGCCAACTTTGTTAGTTAGAGATTGTTGCTACCACTTTTCCTAATCACCAGACCAGCCGGCGCCCAAAAATTGGAGGTCGCTGCCGCCCCTCTATACGCTCGATGTCGTTTGCATCGTCCTAATGTAGCGCCGTCTCGTCAGATCCCCTACATTGTTGGGAAGGGCCTCCTACGACTAACACGCTGATGTAGAACCACTATCGTGTGTCTTGCATTCAAGCCACGCCTTCGACGGGTCCAAGTTGTGCCTCATTTCAGGCGCGCTGCACCCCACTAAATAGGACGAACCATTGCCGTTGCTGCCACTATGACCTTCCTACTTCTCAGCCTGCTGATAAATGGTTTTTTAGTAGTAAAAAGCTACATATTTTAGGGTCAATACATGCATTATTTTATTAATTTTATCTTTAGTTTACTCTAAATTTGCCCTCGATGCATTATTTCATGAAAACTCTCAACATGACCATTTTTCTCATTAGAATCCTATTAGTGTTTGAAGACCATTTGTATCTCGTTTACAAATTTCTTAGAAACCATTATGGCCTTAAAAATAATAAAAAATTAATAAATAATAAAGTAGGATTTTGTATGAAGTCAGCCAGCCCAAAACAAGTTGATGACATTGAAGCCAACAACTAGCCAACCAGGGCATAGTGCTCGAGCTGGCAGCAACATGTATGCACTACTGCACATTAGCCCAAAGATGACATTAGCACATAGAAAAACCCCCAACAGGCCATGGGAGAACAAAGGAGTTCAATTCACATAGAGAGGGAAGTTGTTTCATTTGAATCTATATCTCTATGCAAAAATTTATAGAATATCCATTTTTAAAAATTTCCAGTATAGGATTAGTAATCGGCTGTGTCAAAACTTGTGTCAAGCTGGGTGATAAGCCTAACATTGGTGTTGTTAAATGGAAGTTTAAATCTGTTGTTTGGGTTTAAGGTTATGTAATACATTTATAAAATTCTCTTTTTCAAAATATAGAAAGTATAGGATGAGAAAGGAGTCAAACCACAGGGAGGCACTTCTCAAGAATTTTTATCCTAATTTCAATGAATTAATTCAAGAATGAATTAATTTTTCCATTTAATGGGCCTTGATTGTGTTTAATTTTATTTTTTAATTATTTAAAAGCAAGATAAGCTAAATTGTGATCTCAATATTTTCGGTGAAGACACTCTAGATAGGATAATTTTGAATCTTATGTCTGAGTAATTGGGATTACCAAGATTCAAATCAAGATGATTTATTAAAACACATTTTTCATGTATTCAAATGGGGAATTAATAAGCAGAAAAGGATTTTGAAATTGGGCTTGAAGATGGCCAAATTTTTGGATGAAAATTTGGATTTTTAGGTATTTTAGATGTTGAATTGAATTTTCCAACAATCAATTTTCAGATCTAGATAGATAAAATAGGCAGCTAGAGAGAGAAACTGGAAAGAATTGGGAGAAATTGAGTTATAGATGAAATTCGACCCTCTCACCCTCTCAGGGAAATTGAATTATAGGCGGGAGAGCTCACCCTCTCTCCTGATAGTTCGTCAAGTCATGCACCTCCACGATGATATATGCGAACGGCGGGGTGGACTACAGACTCTCGACTTCGCATCTCTACAAGGGCTCCCCCAACTCCTGTTGGCACGAGTGAGCATCTCCCGAGCTTCACTAGGTAACACCTATGTGCCTTTTTCTTTCCTGCAACATAGGCATGGGCGAGCAGGTTCCGTGTGTAATTGGGACATGTATGCTCGCTCCACACCTACATGAATAACATGACAATTTATAAATAAACACCCACCAGGTGGCATCCAGGGCATGGATTGATTGGTCGAAGGGCACAACCACAAGGTTGGACGTATGCGACACCATAATTTTGCCAAAAAATAAAGAAATTTAACTCTAATCTAGGGATCTAAGATGCAAATTGAAATAAAAATCAATGTAGAATTAAGAATTTAAAGTTAGATCATGAGTCAAATTCAAATTGCAATGCTAATTACCATCAAAATCATCTCCAAGGGCACGTACATTTTTCTCATGCCTTGGCGTTTTGAAATCATTCAAGAAAAAGTTCCAATAATGAAGAAGAAACTTACAAGTTTAGTTTTGAAGCATATTTGTTGACTTCAAAAGCAACTCCTGAGCCCTTCCTGGTCAAACAACTTGGGGGAGAGCTTCCTTAGTGATTTTTCCCTTCTTCCCAACCTCTATTTAAATATCCAACCATATGGATTGTAGAGGGTGAAAAGACAAACCTGCCCTCAAAATGTGGGCGCAATCGATCGGCTAGATCTCAAGATATTGCCATTTTACTAGCGATTAATCCTCGTCATTGGATTTATTTTATCTCTCCTCCACGTAGGTAGAAATGGCATTTTCTGGTTCTCTGCCTTTTTTTCTTTGCCTAGGTTCAAGTGTTGCCACATTTTTGTGCCACGTTTTTGCGTGCTTCAAAAGGGTGCAATCATTGGTTGATCTCAATTCCTCGTGAGTGGCTAGGATGGCGCCAGGTCGCCAAATCTGCATTCCTATAAAAAAAATTTAAAGGAAAGAAACACGTTATTTTATTTTTTTGTTTTCTTACAATGAATGCACACAGAATCGATGGCCGCGTGCAATCAATGCACACGGCTGATCAATTCTGTGTGTATTTATTATGCAGAATATTCCAAAAGTACACCTTTTCTCCTCGTTACCCACGCCAGGTTATCAAAATAATGATTTGCTCATTATGGAATCATGCATTGTGATGCCATAATGAGCCAATAAAGTGCTTTTTGGGTGCATCCAAACATTCGCCCGAATTTTGGGCGAATGATGTGGATGCTTTGTAATTTTTAACGAAAAAAGATTTTTTAAATTTCAAATAAATTCTAAAATATATTCTTTTAATTTTAAAAATTATTTCATGGCTATATAATGATAAAAAATATTAAAATATGGACAATTCCATAAAAATTAGTAAAATGATTAACGACCTCTTGTCAAGTATTTTATGCTCTGTAAAAATATAATTTTTCAATGCACTGAGGTTAAATATCATGTATAAATACTAAAAAATTAAAAAAAAATCATAAAACGTTAGTGCAAGCCATTTATGTCCATTTAATTATGATAACATGCAAATATGGCTAGTAAAACACATAAATGTGATGTAATATTCATCAATTCAACATTGTCATTTGCAAGTTATAACACTCCATCGACATGTTTGAGGTCTTCTCTACAACATTGACAAACTAAGGTATGAAAGCCTAGATACATTTTGATTTCTAGTAGGCATAGATGAGTGGGATTTAATTCGGTTCAATCAATGTTTATTACATCTTATGGGACACCAATTTAATTATAAAGAAAATATCCCAATGCTCAATAATCAAGGGCATGGTTGGACTAACTTTAGGCATAGTGGATGTTAAGTGACAATCACTTTTGTAGATTCAAAGAATTAATACATTACACTTATTTACTATTGGTTCCCAAATGCCTACAGTTTTATAAGAATTAGGTTTACTTAAAGTTGGAATATTTAGATAATATATGCATTGAATCTTATTCACTTGACTGAAACTATTTGGGCACACTTACAATAGGTGGAGGATTAATTACAATTTATGACTGCAGTTGTCGATACTTTCAAAATTGTACAAAATTTGTTCGTATTTATTTTTTTATTGAATGAGTCTATCCTGAAATTTTCAGAAAATAAAAAATTTGACGCAAAGGAATAGTCTACATTTAATGTATTTCTATATCTATCTTATACACTAGAGTTTAGTTGAATTGCACCCATATGGGGGCCAAAAAGCATTGTGGTTTGCCAAATGTGAGCCTGCTCTGAATCATTATAAAGTTTTATTTCAGGGTTGAATGTTGTAAACGAACTGCAAATGGTCCCCAATTTAGTGGAAATCTAGGTCAAACTATATTTTATTTCTATTGGCTAATTACTGTTGAATCCGTTCTACATTCATTAGTTTTGCCTAATTTCTCTCTCTATTGAATTTTATACTGGTCTTTAGATGTTACAAGTGGTGGTTATAAATTTGAAGAGCCATAATGGAGAGATGAGGCTGGTCTAGAAATTTCCGATCCAATGACATTTAGAATTCTTTTCAAAAGTTTCAGCCGCAAAGATGCTTGAAAAAGATGTATCAAACTAGTTGATGAATAGAATGCAGTTGTTCCTTTCTCCAACCCCCATCACTGCATTGTCTCTTATTGCCTTTTGTTTCCAAAAACTGTTATCAAACAAGGCATAGAGCTTGGGGTAACCTACAAATGAGGCTCATAAGTTGATTTGGGAAACATGGCATTGGGAGAAAGTGGACAATACTTCTTGGATGAAGCTATTGATGGAAATATATGTGGCTGGCAAGCCAATCACACATTCCACATTGCATTTGATGTTCATTAGTAGAACATATTCATTATAGTGCATGTGTGATGCTTATACTGAAGTTCATAAATACATGATCGTACTTAGTGAATTATGATGAGATCGTAATGCGGAGATCACTAGTCTTTAAGTATGTGTTCTAAACATTCCTGTTCAAAGGATACGGGAGAAGGACATCGAAGTATCTGGATAAAATAACACTATCTAGCCTCACTCATATGATGAGTATGGCCGGTCCCATAGCCATTAGTGTAGAGACACTAAGGATAGATAGTGGGTGCTCTTTAGTGGAAAGAGTTCACTCAATTGATCCGTATGAATCCCTAAATAGTATTATACCAAACTGTCAATCAGGTCGATTCACGTCACAGTTGTGTAAGTCGTCCTTAGACCTAAGACACCAAAGATGTCTTGTGGACGGACAGTTGTACTTTGACTATGGCCAACGAGTCTCTAATCATGAGATTCTAAAAAATCTTAGTTTGGGTATATCAATGAAATTAACAAAGATGATTGAGTAGTCAAGATGGGATCGTCCACCCTCGGTATAAGAGGTGACAGCTCAAGGAAGACAATGCGATGAAGTCCTTGGCCAAGGTAGTAAAATATCGAAGAAGAGTTCTCAGATGATTTCCGAATTCATCAGTACTAACATGGATGACCGATTAGGGTTTGACAGTTGACCAGACCCTAAGTCATCTAAGGAGCGTCATGTGGATGAGGGACTTTACATGCCCGGTAACCGATGATGAACATGTTCCTTGAAGTGAGTTGATACATACTCCTTTGTATATTCTAGAACACGAGGTGTAGCTTGGCACCCCACGTGTTGCAGACTCGACCTATTGATTGGGTTAAATCGATCCAACATTAAGTAATCTTTACGATGATATAGTAAATTAATTTAGAATTCCAATAAAGGTTATGGGCCACTAGAGTCGTTAACTAGACTGATACATGGGCCTAGAGGGTCACACGCCAATGGTCTTTTGGACGTCGAAACATATACTTAAGTGTTGGGGGTTTTTATGAAAGATACCCACTTAGTATAAGTAGGGGAAGGCCTTGAACAAAATTCACCCAGCCCAGAGTTGTTCAGGGGCATTCCCCTTCTTCTCCCCTCTCCCAACACCCTTCTCCATGTCGGATGCGATCGAAACGGCGTAACAATGATGGTGGAGGTAGAACGGGTTTCATCAAAGAGAAAGAGGAGATCCGACGATTTCGTTTGCGGATCATTCCTATTTTTTCATCCAGATCTAGGCCTCTAGAACCCATCAGCTATCATTAACAGTCTTTCACGACATCAGTAGTAGTGATGGAGAGCACATGGACACTAACCTACGGTGATGGGGTTAGTGATGACATTAGAGCTCATGATGACATAATTAGAAGCATTGGTGATGATGCATATGTCAACAACGACGATGCTGATAGGACATGGTGCCAAGAATGGTGCAGATAACATCACAATTGGCATGAATTTTGCTTATCATGAAACCGTACAATTTTTGTGTTATTTTTGACATCATTATATTAATATTAGTCTCATATTATTCATACATTGATTGAGATATGGTGTTAAATTTTTTTTTTTTGTATAACGTTTACATGATTTACAGGTCTAATAATTCTTCCAGTAAGCGATTCTTATTTTCACATTGTAGCTTTGGACTTAACCATGTAGAGGAGTTAATTATACCACAAGATTTTTATGAAATAAAATGAATCATGATAAAGGATAAAGAAAAAAATGAGGTTGAGAGAAAATGTAGGCAGGCATGCTAGGTGCAATAGTGCTCAAGCAGGTTCCAGGTCAACGAGTGCAACATTCTCAAAATCAGCCAGCGATCAGCTAGCACTAGCGTGCACAAGCATGCGGAACACCATACAAATGCAACCGCACACTCAGCCCAAAAATAGCCGAGGATAAATGGATAAAAAAAAGTGAGCCAAAGTGATGTAAAACAATACGACGGTGTCATCGAATTGGTTTGCACCGCGGTAAATGGATAAAAAAATGAAGCTGGAAACTTAATGATGCAATTTGAAAAAAAAAGAGAAAGTAGTTTGGATTTTGTCGATTTAGTGCAGAGGTTAGGAGATGACACGAAGAGAAGGTCTAGGTCAGTAGGCTCCCAATGACCTATGGACCGAATCAAACTCAAACAAGGTGAGATGAGCAATCACTGCTCTAAGGCACCCCAACCTCCGTCACTGACGAGTCTAAACAGACACCTCAGAAAGAAGATTCCTATCTCATAAATAACAGGGGCTAATCCTATATATATTCACTCTCTATGGCAGAGGAACGTTGTCATTGGCACTAAAACAGGTAATTAAGCTGAAAAATAAAAGGATAACAAGAAAGAAAGAAAGACCTGGTCGCAAGCTTTCATTTGTCAGAGGGATACAGAGAATAGCCGGAAGGACAGGTCCATAAACAAGCTCTGGGCAATGTCTCCAACACTTCACCAACTTTGTTGTGGATAAACAGATCATCCACAATATTTCCCCGTAGAGAAATACTAAAGATTTCACCAGAAAGAGATGGCCATAATAATCAAATAGCCCTCTGAAGAGTAATGGGACCACTAGATAGAGGTCAAAGGAGACCCAAGAGCAATTGGTCGTCCCCAACCAATAGTCATCGGCGATCGACGTTGTGGCTTGTTAACGAACACCCATCGTAAATGAAGAAGAGAATCGGCTTGTCAGCGGCCGTTGTTTGAAATTCTGCACTGTCGTTGGTGTTCGACGGTCGTGATTCAGGTGCGATCGATGCTTCTCTAGCGCCTCTATACGGCAAGAAAAGGACGACGGATTCGAAGATTAATCAGGAAGGATGCTGTATTTTCGTTCCCTTCTCCGTCAACCGTTCGCAAATCAGGATTTCCGGCGCTGGCGTCGACGGTGAGAAGAAGAAGATGCAATCACCGATCGTGCATAAGAAAATACAATATGCAGTTACAAATAAATCACGGTCAGTTCGGTCGATGTCCGGTGGACGATTTGCAGTCGCGTACTGTTAGTATTGTCGACTTTTCTAAAGACTTTTATGTCGGTTGGAACATTAGTTCCAATATATGTACCTAGTTTGAAAATTAAAAATAAGTTTTACATTTCATTTTCTGTGTTATGTTGTGTTGCAAATCAAAGTGAGTAGTGAGTTTTGTTCCCAAGCCCCAACACGATTAATCTTTTTGACGTTCAAAAGATGAGCGGACTGAACACCGGAGACCGTGAATGTTGACAAAGATCAGTGTTATCTTCAATCAGTATTGGACAGAACCACTGGCTGTTGATCGCGAGATTCTTCCAGGCGACAACACAGGTGGTCGCAAATCAAAACTCTCCTCCTTCCTTGTGACAGTTCCAGGATGAGAGAACGTGCGTGAAGGCTCTCTTTGGATGTGGGATCAGGAGATTTCAACGTTGATTCATCAATGAGGCTGACGCTGCTTTGAACAATGCTGGGCTATAGAATTTCAAGGATGACCAATCCACCGGGGAGCTTTGGTGGACACAAATTTCTCCGTTTCTGTCGAACTTTGGCTGTAAACGCTCTATTTTTGGGGAAGATCTATGGCGGACCCACCCAATAGAAGAGGTAAAAGAACAAAAAAATACAACAACACGATCTTTGATTTTTTCCGAACGCCAATCGGGTTCTCCATTAAGGCATCCCCTCCCTTTATATAGATGGATTCCTTAATGGGCCATTAGGGGAAAGGTCCAAGTGGGAGACCTTCCCCTAATGGGCCAATTAACAAAATTACATCAAAATAAAACAAAGGCCTAAACAGGTGGCCCCTTTGAAAGTCATTACACATAAAGAAATCCTTGAAATAAGAAGCGTAATTTACCTGATCGATTGTCAAGGCATGTACTTGAAGGTAGGGTTCTTCGCGTCTGCTCGGGCGTAACGTCGCAATTGATGGGCAGCTTGACTAGGAGCTTCTCGATGGCCCTCCATCACAAAGATGGTAGAGCCAAGTAGGCCAGGGCCCAATACATTAATACAATGCAAAGCCAATACACAAATGCGTGGGGAAAACAGATTGAACTTTAAATTATTTTCTAAATCACAGGCTGGCTGGGCAGGCGTGAATACGTGATGATAGATGCTAGCCCAACGGTTTTAAGTTATTATATTATCACAACCATCCAGTCTTATTAAATAGGACCAAACAACCTGATTTGAATATATGATTAACAAGGTTACACCCTTAGAAAGAGGGCCCAAGGCTGTCATTTATCACATTTGTTGAGCCCAATTATATGCAGATCTAATGCCCAAGATTAGAGCTGTTGAAATCTTCCCATGGCTGTTGACTCATCTGTTCAAATGGTGGTTGTTGACAAAGGGAGACTTCTGGAAGGGATACAACAACCTCTGAAGATCTCTACAAGTTGGTTCATGCCGTCAACGATGGAGGGTCCTCCTCCTCAAGTCTCACCGCCATAGCTTATCTTCTAACACAGATGCCTAGCAGTCGTGCCAGAAACTTTCAGTAGATGAAAGAGCTGTAAGAACGGAGTGATAGCTATCTGACTTATCCTAAAACCTAGGAAGGTTCCAAAAGAGCTCCAAAATGTCCCACATCTGAAACAAAAAAGAGGAGAAGAGGAGGAGAAACACAGAGATGTTAGTGGGTTGCAATAAGTGCCCTATCTGTGCTCTTCAAATCATGGTAAATCTGTTGAAATCTGGTAAACCTAGTGAGAATGCATTTGGAAGACTTTGACATGCAGACCATAGTTTTATTCTTAGATTGCATTCAAATCAAGTCCCTAATCATGTTTGAATTCACCTTTCTCTTAACAGCCTATTTGAGACATTCAACATTTTCTCTGATTATTTTCTACTTTCCTTTGAGGATATATTATAAAATACCAACAATTACTTATTAAATACATAAACAGACTAAACTGTATTCTATTATTGTATTTTACCTCCTAGTAATATATATAATTATCTTTTAATTTCTCACATTCTCCTAAAAATTGTATCTTTTTGTTCCAATCTCTCTACATCTTGAACTCCTAGCATATACAATATTTATCATCACTTCATTAATATATATCTGAAGAATCCATTTATAATATCTATCTAATCCCAATCCCCATTTCTCTTCATCCTTCCACTTATCTTATTAAACATAAAAACTCTTATTATATCTATCTCCCTACATCTCAATTCTCTTTTAATTACTATATTTAGCTCCTACACATATTATTTTTCCTACACATACTAATTTTTCACTTCATTACAGTACTATAAGTAGATTTGATCACCCTACATATTCTCTATCTCTAATATCTACAAAAGCATAATAATACTATAAAAATATCCTATCTCATGAAAATCTTACGTCTACCTTCCTCTAGTTCTTCCTAACTCTACTGATTAGTAATTGTTATGCGTCACCCTAATTTATGGCTACCTCTGATACCTTTTTCTGAGTATTACCTACTTTACTATCTTCTTTAATATCTTCTTTTTAAATTCTATTTTACAACCAATTTATCATATTATCTATACCTCACCCTTTTCTTCCTAATCCTAAATCAAGCACTAGTTCTATCTTTAAAGGCCAGTCCATATGGAGATGACCTTACAGACCACAATACATACTTGAGTGAGACTTCTGACTAATTGTTTTTATTTGATCTAGGAGAACAAAACTTATAGCGACATTAAAGTTCATACCCGAATTTGCCTTCATCAAACGGGCAGAGTTAGGAGCAGCACAGACAGTGGAAATGACCATGAGAAGTTTTCTAGAGGAGGTACTAGAAATGTTGATGGAGAAGATGCACATGGAATGCGAAATGGAGCTAAGAACCCTGATCGTGGATCTAAGCAGTTGAGTTGGAAGTGAGAGAGAGAGAAGCAGCAGCCTAAAAATTACATGGAATGATGATCTGCCTAGACTTGATCCCGTTCAGCATTCCGCTAGCCATGTTCGTCCACTTGAGGCGAAGACCTCTGCAGAATCCTAGTGAGCTCGGGAAACTTTTCAATTGCTCCCACTCAATAAGGTCTGGCTTGTAATAGAGAAATTGTAAACCATTCCTTAAGATATTACGGAGAGATCAGGGAGAGAGAGATTGCACGAGAGAGAAAGAGAAAGAAAGGGAGGGAGGGAGGGAGGGAGGGAGGGAGGGAGAGAGAGAGAGAGAGAGAGAGAGAGAGAGAGAGAGAGAGAGAGAGAGAGAGAGAGAGAGAGAGGGAGAGAGAGAGAGAGAGAGAGAGAGAGAGAGAGAGAGAGAGAGAGAGAGAGAGAGAGAGAGAGAGAGAGAGAGAGAGAGAGAGAGAGAGAGAGAGAGAGAGAGAGAGAGAGAAGTGTCGCCGGCGGTCTGCTGCATCGCGGGAAGCGCGTTGAACATGCAGACTGAAAAGTTTCAATCTCGCCTCAAGAAGAAGAAACAAAAGAGTAAAGAGAGAAGAAGGGAGAAGAAGAAGAACACAGGGACACTCTTAAGATCGTTGTATTCCCATAAGAAACTTAACAACAAGGTCGGTGATTTTATACTATAAAGTAGTAAGGTATATTTTCCATTATAATCGTAGCCGTTATAATTGTTATAACGGCTACTCTTGATTTAAAATCAGCCGTTCACTTTAAGTCTGTTATATAAACTTTCCCGTTATAATCGTAGCCATTATAATTGTTATAATGGCTACTCTAGATCTAATCCTGGCCATTTATTCCTATCTATGTTTAATCCTATCTATGTATGAACTTATCTGACATCCAAACATTCTAATCTCTAACGAGTATAATTATATAAACACATTTATTACTACTTTAATCTTTTTTAAGGTCCCTATCCGGCCGCTTCCATCTCGCAAGTTTTCGACTCCTCTTTACCCCCTCCCCCTCAAGTGCATCGGCCGATCCCAGATGTTAAGATTGAGCTGCAAAGGTAGAAATCGTCCTCTTGGTAGAGGCTTTGTCAAGGCGTGAGCAAGTTGAGCTTCTCCATTATCAAATTTTACAGAGATCTTCTTGGAGGAGACTTGCTCCAATATGTTTAGTTTGAGCATGAAAAATCGGATTGGCCGCAAGATAAGTTGCCCCAATATTGTCACACCAGAGAATCGGGGCATGATTATGTTCAATGTTAATCTCTTTAAGAAGAGATTGAATCCAAAGGATTTCTGAGGCACAGCTAGGGAGAGCCTTGTGCTCAGGCTCGATACTGGATTTGGCAACAGTTGGTTGCCTTTTAGAACCCCAGGAGATGAGATTTTTACCCATGTATACAAGAAATACTATTGTGGATCGGCGACCAATTTTGTCGCCAGCCTAGTCCGCATCAGTAAATGCATTCAAAGTGAAACATGAATCATTGTATATGAACAGTCCTTGCAGAATTGTGCCTTTCAAATATCTTAATAGATGCTTAAGAAACTTCCAATCACTAGAATTTTGAGAATGCATCTTTTGATAAGCACAATTAACCACAAAAGCAATGTCAGGTTGAGTTAATGTTAAATATTGAAGTGCTCCTACAATTTGTCGGTAAATAGTGCCATCAACTAATGAATCATTTGAGTCTGTTGATGCAGAATAAAGATAAGGAGTGGTTGAATGTTTGCAATTTTCCATATTGGATTTTTCAAGAAGAGAAACAATGTAATTTGATTGAGTTAAAAAATACCCATCATGATGTTTAATAAACTCAATTCCTAAAAAATAATGCTCAGGTCCAAGATCTTTAATAGCAAAATCCGAATGTAAAAGTTGAACAATATAAGAAATGTTATTTTCATTTGGTCCCATAATAAGAATATCACCAACATATATTAAAATAAAAAGAGGTTCTGGTTTCAGATTATAAAACAAAGAGGTATCTGTCTTGGATTCTGCAAAACCAAGACTATGTAATTTAGATGAAAGTTTTGTTAACCAAGCATGTGGTGATTGTTTTAGACCATACGAAGATTTTTTTAAACGACATACATGGTTATGAAATTGTTTATCCTTAAAACCAGGTGGTTGTTCCATGAATATTTTTTCATATAAATCCCAATGAAGAAATGCATTCGACACAACAAGTTGATGTGTAAACCATTCATTACTAACTGCTAAAGAAAACATTGAACAAATAGTAGTATGTTTAATAACAGGGCTAAAGGTTTTATTAAAGTCAAAACCCTTTTGTTGATTGTAGCCTTTCACTACCAATCTAGCTTTGTATTTGTCTATGTCACCAGTGACTTTATATTTTAATTTATAAACCCACTTGCAACCACTTACATGAAGATTGGATCTCGTGGAACTGGATCCCAAGTATTATTTTGAATGAGAGCATTGTACTCAGATGTCATTGCCTGCATTCAATTTTCATTTTTTGAGGCAATGGTAAAGGAAGTTGGCTCAGAAATAACGTTTTGGGAAACATTCAAACAATATGGAATAGGATATCTAATCGAACAAGAAAATGATTCTTTAAGAGGAATATAATCTGATTGTGAATCAATATTTGTTTCTTGTTGATAAATGTCTCGAAGAGGCTTGATTTTTAATCTAACACTAGGACCAGGGGTTTGATCAAATGTGGACATAATTTCAAGAAATTTGGTAATTATATCAGGATAATATTGTGAATCATCCTTTATTGAAGATGGTGACAGGTTGGTTGATTCAGAACAACCACGCTAATGAATATGATCAGAATTGTATTGTGAATCAGGAACAACCATGGTATCATCTTGAACGGATTTTGAAATGGAGAACGAGGGAACATTTGAGATTGTGTTGGAATGTGGAGATGCCCCCAAAATTCCCGTTGCTGAATTTTGTTTTATTAAAAGGAAAAGAATTCTCATAAAACACAACATGTCGTGAAATATAAAGTTTACCTGTTTGGAGAGAAAAACATCTATAGCCCATATGCATTGAGCTATACCCCATGAAGACACAAGCTTGTGATCTATCTTTCAAGTTTGTTGTTAGTATAAGGTCTCAAATATGGATAATAGAGACATCCAAGAGTTCTCAGAAAATTTTAGTCAAGATTATTTTTAAAAAGAACTTCATATGGAGATTTATTTTGTAGAACTGGCATAATCATTCTATTAATAATAAATACAGAAGTAGCAACTGCTTCGTCCCAAAAATATTTAGGCATTTGAGCTTGTTTTAACAATGCAAGAGGCGTTTCTATTGTATGACGATGCTTTATTTCTGCTGTACCATTCTGTTCAGGAGTATAAGGACAGGAAACTCAATGAATAATTCCATGTTGTTTGAGAAACGAATTGAGTGATTGGAATTCACCTCCCCAGTCTGACTGTAGATATTTAATTTTACAGTTAAGCTGTTTTTCAACTCTATTGGAAAATTCCTCAAACGTGCAAAGTAAATCACTTTTTTTTTAAGAGGATAAAGCCATGTGTATTTACTGAAATCATCTATAAAAACAACATAAGAAGAGTTGTCAGACTTTGATAAAACCGGTGAGGGCCCCCACAAATCAGAATGTATCACTTCTAGAAACTGAGTAGATGTATGAGAAGTGGGACTGAAGGGCAACTTATGCGACTTAGCTAAATTGAAAGACTCACATATAAAATATATGTTCATTTGAAAAACAAGAAATCCAAATTTATTTATTGTAGAAGCTAAAGTTCGAAGTTGAGGATGCCCAAGTCTAGGATGCCAGATGTCTGGTGACACCTTTTCCCCAAGAAAAACAGCTTTTGGAGTTTTAGGAGAGTCTAGATAGTAAAGCCCATCTCTAACTCTCCCTTTGAGCAGTACTTGATGAGTTGATTTTTCCTTCACAAGGCAACAGAAATCATAAAATTCAATAAAAACATTGTATTCTCGAGTAAATTTATGTACTGAGAGAAAATTCTTAGAAATTTCTGGAACATGTAGAATATCTTTCAAGTAAAGTATTTGATTTGAAGTGGTAATTTTAGAGGAACCAAAAGATAAAATTCTCAAACCCATTCCATTACCTATATGCAATTAGTCAATCTGTTGATAGGGAATTGGCTGGACATAAGCATTTTCATTTGTAGTGGCATGGTGCGTTGCACCACTGTCAGGGTACCACCCTTGATGCTCGGAGGTGGTGGCAATAAGGCTTGTCTCTGAGAATTTTGAGGGGTGGAGCTTTGAAATTCTGGACAATCTCTGGCTCTGTGCCCAAATTGTGCACAGATCTGTCATTGAGGTTGAGACCTCTGATTCGCTCATCTACCTATACCTCTTCCTTGAAAATATTCCTATTTTGGTTGTAATTTTTCGAATTGGTTCCTTGCTGACTCCTTTGTCTCTACAGATTGTTGGCCATTGGAGGGAAACAGTTCTTTTCCTCTTCTTGTTCAAAACTTAAAAATGCATCATGAGCCTTCAGGTTAGTAACAATTTCATCGAATTTCAGATGTCCAAGATTCATGTTGACACTAACAATAAATTGGGTAAAAGTTGTTCCTAATCCTCTTAGGAATGAGTAAGTAGCAGATGACTTCGAAACTGGATAACCCATTTGTTCAAGAGACTCTATAACAATCTTAAAATGCTAAATGTATTCTTCAATTGACCGTGCACCTTTTTTCATGTTGTGTAGTTGACATTGCACCTCCATCATTCTCACTTGATTCCAAATAGCAAATGCAGTATCCTGCCTTTTCCAAGCTTCTCGTGAGGATCTTACCTTATTAATGTAAGGTAGCACCGATTCGGAGATTGTTTGGTGGAGAAAACCCAAGACCTGCTGGTCTACTCTCCACTATTTCTTGAACTCATGATTCTCAATTATGTTCCCATGTGCATCTGCAATTGAAATTTGAGGTGAAACTCCTTCAACAAACTTAATTAGATCATACCTGTGCAAAATTGGGATGATGGATCCCTTCCACATATGATAGTTGTCGCTGCTCAATCTCTGATGGATTGTAATTCCTAGAGGAATGGCAACCGGGACTTGTCCTGCAGTTGCGGCACTGATTTCGGCGGTGAATCCAACAGGCGTGACAGCGGTAGAATTCTCCTCAAGAATAACAAACAACAGAGTGGAGAGAGAAGAAGGGAGGAGAAGGAGAAGAAGAACACAGGGAAACTCTTAAGATCGTTGTATTCCCGTAAGAAACTTAACAACAAGGTCGGTGATTTTATACTATAAAGTAGTAAGGTATATTTTCCATTATAATCGTAGCCGTTATAATTGTTATATCGGCTACTCTTGATTTAATCGCAGCCGTTCACTTTAAGTCTGTTATATAAACTTTCCCGTTATAATCGTAGCCGTTATAATTGTTATAACGGCTACTCTAGATCTAATCCTGGCCATTTATTCCTATCTATGTTTAACTCTATCTATGTTTAATCCTATCTATGTCTGAACTTATATGACATCCTAACATTCTAATTTCTAACGAGTATAATTATATAAACTCATCTATTACTATAATATTGTTTAAGGTCCCTATCCGGGCGCTTCCATCTCGCGAGTCTTTGACTCCTCTTTACAGACGACGTTGATGCCAAGCGTGTTCCCCATTTGTTCCATGTCAATGAGAATGAGTTCCCGCAGAATGACATTGATGCGATGGCTGCAGACGAGCCCATCGGCAGTGCCCGGTTCTTGTAAGGACTTCTTCACGCCCTCCTCATCTCTCACGTCGAGGCTGTAGACTAAAACGTCGGTGACCATGTCTCAGCAGAGCTCTTCACGGGCTTCTTACAGCTTCTGGCGACTGCAGGCCAGAATTGAAACCCTTACTCCTTGCACAGTGGCTTGCTTGGCTATGGCAAGGTCGATGCCCTTGGACTAGGGTGATGAAAGCGTGCCAGGCCTTGATTGGTTGCCTCTGTTTGATCTTCTTGGATCACCGTAGTAAGTGGAGAAGGGAAAGAATGTAGAACTTGAGAAGAAAAGAGAAGATATAGAAGAGAAAGAAAAGAAAGAAGAGACACAAAGATAGATCAAGATCGTTGTATTAACCCGCAAGTCTTGTGTGCAACATTGGTTGAATATTTATAAGTGTAGGTAGTTATCGTATGTATATATTTGTTGTAACAGTTTACAATGGATATACAAATTTAAAAGTTTGTTTTAATTCTGATTCTTACAACATATACGGTGCACCAATCACAGCCATTGATCGGTGCCTTGTACCCATCTTTTATAACAAAATGTTATAACTAATCTTGTACGCTATAACATCTCGGGTGCACCGATCACAGCCATTGATCGGTGCTATGGTCCCATCGTGTACAAGGGATATATCAAGACTTAATCCTGACTGTTATAACCCCTTATGATTTAATCCTGACTATCTAAAGTTTGATCCTATCTATATTGAATCCTACTCTATGTTTAAACCTATATTGAATCTTATTTTCTAAACTCTAACGAGTATATATTATTTATTTGATTTTTCTAACTAATCTTTTTAAGTACCTATCAAAGATCGGCGAGTTGACTTCCACAGCTATGACACTGTGTTCTTGAGAGGATTGCTTGAGACGCCGAGTTAGCTGACTCCGATAACTCAACGGATGAAGAGACCACTGCTTGATACTCGGCGGAGGCGAGTAGAACTCCTCAATAGCCTCGCTCCTTCAGGCATAATAACATGGTCAAGAACGACGAGAAAGAGGAACACGACAGCCACCACAGGGACAAGCGAGATTGGCAGGAGTGGGATGGTCTCCATCTTCCTCGTTCGCGTCGTCTTCGGCTGCTGTGGCTAATGTATTCGCTTCAATCTTTGGGCCCGTTTGAGTGGCCGGTCTTCCTATTTATGAGATTCTCATATTTAATGCACCAAATATAATAGATATTTCTATATATTTATTTAATGTTCATGACTCTACGGGAGTATTTTTGAAGAAAAGACATTGGATGGACAACATCCTTGCACCGATTTTAAGTTGACCCACGATTTAGAGCAACTCATCTTGTGAGATCAGATTTACTATGACAGTCATCCCATCGTCTTCACTTTCGCATGCTCCTTGGTGTTCCATTGGGCTATGGTTTTGTACCATCCTGCGACTACAAAGAGGACACCAAGGCGAACCATGCCAGCCAAGGTGACCTCGCAGAGGGTGATAACAAGAGACGTCGCCGGACTTCCGCCGGGCCCGGCCAGATCGAGGGCAAACCCTTCCCAGCTACAGTTTACGAGAAACTGCCCCGACTTGACGCCATTTAGTGTTCTCCTAGCCACTTCCTCCACGTCCATGTGAGACGACAACGATATCAGCGCCCTTGTAAGCGCCGGAAACTTATCAAGCCCTGCAACGCGAGAAGATCATGCTGAATTATTAAATGGACAATTGTTCACATTACAATAGATTTATGCCATCAGTTAATCCCTGAATAAAGAGATCCATTTATGAGGACGTCAGAATCAAGATATTTCATCAAGTGTGGGGGCTAATCAGGGAAGACTAAACAAGATTAAGCTTAGGTGAAGATTGCTTTCTGACTAAGGTATGTTTTCTCAACCCTGTCATTTATATTTCTGAATCCCCGTTATGCTCTCTCTAATTACTTCTTAAAAATTGGTTGCACGAAGATCCCTCATGTATTGATCAGATCAAGCTAAGATAACAATAGAAAGAGGAAAGGAACGTACGGTCGAGAGACCCAGGGGTGTCTACGCCCGGGGGGCAGACGAGGCAGACGCGGATGTTGTGGGAGATGACTTCTTGCTGCAAAGCCTCAGCCAAGCCTCGGAGTGCAAACTTGCTGGCGCAATAATGAGTGTACCCGTAGATTCCGATCTAACCGAGGAAGGGAAATTAGGTAAAGAATAAATTGAACTAAGGAACCAAGCCAAAAAGTACTTGCCGGGTCTGGGACGACATGATGGCGATGGAGCACGTGGTAGAACTGGCAGTCTGCTGCATGGCCGGAAGCGCGTGGCGTATCAAGTTGAACGTGCCGACGAGGTTGACGTCTAGCGTGTAATTCACCTCTTCCATGTCCATTTGAACCAACTCCCGCGCGAGGAAGAAGCCATGGTTGCAGACGAGCACGTCTACGGTACCTGCCTCTTGCAAGGCCTTCCTCACGCCGTCCTCGTCTCTCACGTCGATGCTGTAGATTGAAATGTCGATGTCTGTGTCTCGACGGATCTCATCTCGGGCTTCTTCCAGCTTCTTGCGACCGCACGCTAAAAGAGAAACTCTAGCTCCTTGTGCAGCTGCCTGCTTGGCTATGGCAAGGCCGATGCCCATGGACCCTCCGCTGACAAAGACGTGGCGGCCTTTGATCGGTACCTTCGCTCCTCCAGGCTTGATAACATGGCTGAGGATAGCGAGGAAGATGAGCACGGCGGCCAACGCAGAGCCGAGCGAGAGCAGGATAAGTGAAAATAGCTCCATCTTCGTTGTTTGGGTTGTCTCCGGCGCTGGTGATTTATATACCAACTTGGGATATGATGTTTGATTGATGTATTAAACCTTGACATTAGGAAAATGTGACACGTGCTGAACATTTATTTCAAGTAAGTCAAATTCATTAGTGCACCGCCCTTATCATTAAAATCACCGGAGCAATTTTGAAGAGGCCTCCAACGTGTCAGAGAAACGTGTCAGGCCTTATCATCAGGGAAACTGTCATTAAAGTTTTTAAATAGGTTGCTATGTGTGAATGTTTGGCTGGTAGATCTATGCAAGTATTAGCTAGTGTATTTCAATGTCCAATAAGAATTAGACCTTTCTTTTCCTGTTATCTTCCCTAGAGCCTCGCTCACAATATGGCGCTGCTAATAATCTTGTCTACCTACGCTGCACTATTGAACGATCACAACTTATAAAACAATTCGCCTCCCAGAGAGAGCCTCCCAAGGGTTAGGAAGTTTAACACCCTTAACTGGACCACCTATAACTGATTTATCTTCAATCTATCCCTAAATCCCCTTCACATTAAGCCTTTCTTAAAGTCTCACTTAACTAACATTCAATTATTGAATCAGCAGTTTTTAAATGGAATCTAAGAAAGCCTATGATCACTAAAATATCTCAAACAAATCTATCTATAGTATTCTAACGCTATGTTATTGGAAAATATATTATCCTAATAATATGCACTTCTGTTTCAAGCCCAACCTATCTTCATGAAAATGAGCTTCGTACTAACTTCATTGATTTCCTTGGTAACGGAACTTTTCATCAAAAGAGGCGCACCAAGCTACTTAACATGCATTTTTTTTCCTGAAAATGAGATGACCAAAGTTCTGGAAATCAATATGGACATCCCAAATGCTTGAGTGATAAAGACTTACTAGATCACTCAAAAAAATCATCATACTCATTAAATTGCACTACATTGATTCTCCTCCTCTACATTCACTATAAAGTGAATTATCCTAGTCATGGAATTCCAAACTGGTTCAGCTTTGATGCAGGAAAAAGGTTCATTAGGGGGATGGAAGGGTCAATTGGGATCATCTATCCTTAGATAAAGCTAGACATCTTAGGAGAAGAGAAAGAGGAATTGGCCAATATGGGATCATCTATCCTCGCTGAGAACGATTTGATGAAGTCCTTGCCAAGGTAGCATCCCAAAGGAGACAATGTTCTCCGATGATTTCTTGATGCAACTGTATTAACTAGACAACTTATTAGGGCCTAATAATTGACTATACCCTAAGTTACCGTTCTAAGTTAAAGAGGAATAATGATTATACATGCATGGTAATTAATGACGGCAAGGCAGGGCTCTACAAAATAATTATCATATTCCGTTGTATCTAATAAGGCACAAGATGTAGCTTGGCATCATAAAGGTGATAATTTAAACCAATTTATTGCGTGTGTATTGACATTTGATTATGTTGATATATGTAATTAATAAGATTGGCCAATAAAAGTTACTGGACCATTAAAGCCATTAATTAAACTGATCCAGGGCCCACATGGTGAAACGCCAACAAATTTCTTTCAAAAGCTTTGTTATTAACGTACTTTGAAAACATGCATCCAAGCACTAAAAATGTGAATGGCATGTCCGCGATGAATAGAATGCAGTTGTTACTTCCTCCTATCCTTCTCACTATTTTGTCTCTATTGTTCGATGTGTGGAAAAAAGGAGAAAAGCCTTGTTTTTCCAACACTCCAGAAAATGAAACACATAAGTTAGGGCTGTCTCTGCTCGCCAACTACAGAAATTATTATCGCCACAAAATAAGCCCGCGTTTTACTGTCAATTTTATTTCCGCAACTTGATATTATTGCCTGTACCCCAGCGCCGACTCTTTCCCCGCACCAAACTTTTTCGTATTTCATTTTAATATCTGTGCTTATCAAATAGGGTGTGCCTACGGCTACAAGAAGACCACTGCACCGCAATTATCAGTGAGCACGCTGGAAGAATGATAAATATCAACCCAACCTCCGGTAAACGCCAAAAGAACACTGAGTGCCCGGGATGAGACGACAACCAGAGGGTCCTGCGCAACGAAAGAGAAATGAGCTACGCAAGCAGGGATTTGAATAACATAAAAGAGGCCATTACAACACCTACTCGCCGTAATGGCTGACGGGAGAGAGAGATATGTTGTCTGATAAGTTATCTCTGTATCTTCTTTTTCTTAAGTCCCTCGGCATTATTCCATTTGGCTATCGTCTTGCACCATCCAGCGAGAGTAAAAATAAGGCCGAGTCGACTCGCGCCGACCACGGCCATTTCAAAGAGGGGTGTCAAAGGTGAGGTGGCCGGACTTGCGCCGGAGACAGCGTGAGAAAGAGGGAAGCCCAGAAAATTACAGGGAACGAAGATCTGCCCAGCCTTGATCCCGTTGAGCGTTCCTCTGGCCACGTTATCTTCGTCAACTTTAGGCAAAGACCTCTGCAGAATCCTTGTAAGCTTCGTTAACTTTTCAATGCCTGCCACCCGTTAAGATAAGGATTATAATGAAGACATTGTAAACTATTGCTTAAGATATTATGTAGGGAGAGATTAGGGAGCGAGCGAGAGACAGAGAGGAAGATATATATATATATATATATATATATAGAGAGAGAGAGAGAGAGAGAGAGAGAGAGAGAGAGAGAGAGAGAGAGGGCAGAGAGGAAGATATAAAGAGACAGAACGAGAGAGAGAGAAACGGAAAGGAAGATATAAAGAGACAGAAAGAGAGAGAGAGAAACAGAGAGGAAGATATAAAGAGACAGAAAGAGAGAGAGAGAAACAGAGAGGAAGACAAAAGAGACAGAAAGAGAGAGAAAAACAGAAAGGAAGATAGAAAGAGACAGAAAGAGAGAGAGAGAAACAGAGAGGAAGACAAAAGAGACAGAAAGAGAGAGAAAAACAGAAAGGAAGATAGAAAGAGACAGAAAGAGAGAGAGAAACAGAAAGGAAGATATAAAGAGACAGACAGAGAGAGAGAGAGAGAGATTGATGAAAAATGTTTAACATTTTCTTTTTTCACTCTCTCTCCCTTCTCTTTATCTGTGTCTTTCCCTTGTCTTTTTCCTTTCTCCTTTTTCTCTCACCCTCTTTTTCTTTCTCTCTTCTCGCACAGGCCCTTTTTGACTTTTTAATCACTTTCCTGGGCTATTCTACCGTTCTTTTCCCTCACTTATTATTTTTTCTCTCTTCTCTATAACATCCAAATTTTACTTCTCTCACAACCTCTCTCACTTACCTTTCTCTAACATTTCTCTTCCACGGAAACTACCAATACCACCCTTTCTTTAAAACACTTTCCTTGAGCCATCACAGTTTATTTGCTTTGTAATTGCATGTTTTCTTATCCTTTAAAAGGATATGAGCCTGTCTGCATGAAAAATTTTGCATGAGAACTATCATGAAGTTTGTTATCAGAGAAGTGTGATGTTCTGGTGATAATAGTAAAAGAAAAGGCTATTGTGGCATCTGAAATTCAACATACATCAGCTTCTCTTGGGTTCCGCTCTCCCTTTATTCCATGCCTTGTCTTCCTCCATCATCTTCATAACATCTAAATCTTGACCTTATTGACTACACATCTTCGTATCCCCCCCATAATCTCCATCTCGGCTCTCATTTTCTCCCTTCGTCATATCTTCATCCATTACCACGCCTTATCATATGTACCCTGTGAGTTCATTTTGCACACTTCATCTCCATCCTTCTCAGGCTACACGTCAACATTTTATTTCACCAAAAAAATGTTTCACTTCCATTATATCCACTTCCCACACCTTCTCCTCTTACAATCCACACCCGTCTGTGGAGTTGCAGAGCAGTCTCAATCAATGCCATTCAACATCAGTATAGCCAAGCAATTGGCTCTCTTCTCCAAGTTACCTTGCAACACCTTAAGATTGAGATAGTTGTTGGTTCATGACAGTTGTTGATTTCCTCTGAGTGGTTGTTAACTTTGATTGGGTATTTCAAATCTTATATTTCCATTAAGTTAGAAATATCATGTTTTTCCCTAATTGTCCTTATTAAATCCTGCTTCACCAACTCAGTTCCCATTGATAGGATTAAAGCTCCTCATATCACCCTCAGTGAATATTTTGTTAAATTCCAATATTGTGCCCACATCGGAGAGAGAACAAGATGAGAGTGAAAGAAAGGAAGAGAGATAATGAGACAAAAAAGAGAGAGAAGTAAAGTAAGAGAGGGAAAAGAAGCAAAGAGAAGGGAACTCTGAAGATAACCTGGCATCTCTATATGATGGGCCCAATCTAAGCGGACAGGGATAGTTATGGGCTATGAATTCTTGCTGCAAAGCCTCTGGTAAGCCTCAAAGAGCAAACTTGCTGGCACAGTAGTGAGTGTATCCATAGATTCCCAACTAAGTGATCAAACAAACAAAGATGAAGTTAGCGTTGGCCATCATAAAAACTGATTACAAGTCATCCTCTTCCACACCATTTTCCCTCCTCAACATGACAACATAGACAACAAAAGTCTCATGGCCCTCACTGTTACTCCTAAACAGGAAAGTATAAATGATGACAATGAAGAGACACAAATCTTCATTGTCTCTTTATAAGTCTCATCGATATTCTTCAAATAAAGATAACGATAATGATAAGGAAACAGTCTGCCCACACTAGATAAAAAAACACACACATTTGGCCAGAAGATTGAGTGATTGGATCAGGATAAAAATACCAGGCAGACCTGAGAGGAGACAAAGTCATGGATCGTGGTTGAGTGTTGAGGAAGCAAGACATGATCCTTGACTCACTATAAATGACGGCTTCAAGCCCAGAGCCCATGTGGATCAAACAAGAGACAAAACAATATCAACCAATAGAATACATAACAGATCAGAAAGTAAGTAAAGGTCACATACCCCATTTCCAATAGATAAAAATGTAATAAAATGAAGGACTCTGCTACACGGGCAACCGGTTGCCCCGACGGAATCTCGGGCAACCGGGACACGTGGGAAAAAAACCACGTGTCCTGCCCTCATTGGAGGTTCTTAATCCTCTCTTTCTCTCTTGGGCAACCGGTTGCCCCCCGCGGGAAAAAAATTTGGTGTCTCTTTCTCGCCCCGTCTGGCTTCTTTTCAAAAAAAAATTGCCGCCCCTTTCACCTTGTCAAGCTCTCTTCCGTGCGGCCCTCCGGCGAGCCCTCCGCGCTCTCGTTCGTCAGTTGTTGAAGGATCGGAGGGCGACGAATAAGGAGGCCTTTTCGAAGAAGAAATTGGTGAGTTCATCAGTTGTTGAACTATGACTTTATCTTCTCTCCAGCGATCATAGAGTTCGTCAGTTCTTGAAGGATCCTGCGGCCCTCCGGCGAGCCCTCCGCGCTCGCTTCCGTGCATTTTCGGCACACTCTTTCATTGCTGATTTAAAAGCGGGAACGAAGAAAGCTTCCACGATCTCTCTCGTTCGTCAGTTGTTGAAGGATCGGAGGGCGACGGAAGAAGAAATCGGTGACTATGAACTCGATCCGAATGTATTTTGATTGAAAATCAGTCTACGTTAATTCCGTGAACGACACTCATTTCCAAAAATTACTCTTCGCCGATGTCCATATCGTTCAATATCATTCTGGTTTCACCGAGTCGTGCACATTTTCTACGAAAAGGCCTCCTTATCATGCTTTTTCCTCTGCAAATCGTATGGAAATTCATTTGGTCTTACTGAACATATTCTTTAGTTCTCTTTCTGTCTATTATTATCGGTTCGACTTGGTTCAGTAGAACATGCGCTCCGGCGTATTCTCTGCTTAACACTTGTTTTAAGGGGAGGTTGAAGAAGCTGCCTGCGCCGGCGTTGAGAATTTCGTTCGAAAATACTATCCGTCGCATATAAATTTGCTTTCCAAACCATGTAAAGCTGCTATTGGTGACTCTGAAATTGCCATGGATCTTCCTACTAGGGAGGTCTATCAAGAATGTATAATTTTTTTTTTTTTGAGGAAAGTATCCAGAATGTATATTGTCATACAAGTCACACAGGAATGGTTTACAACTATTGGTCAACTGGAAGAACCTACCAAACTACGAGGAGGTTACATGGGGGATGATGATATTATTGAAAGGCAATTCCCAAAATTTCCCATTAGATACTAACTGGTCTTTGAGCAGGACAACACTAATTAGGTTCCCCCTAGAAGCTATCATGAAAAGAAGAGAAGAATGTGCCATTCAGCAGGTGTGAATGATCAGTCACGTGCTGATTCACATGCTAAGCTGGCTGGAGTTGATCAGCAATCAAACACTTTCTTGATTTTTTTTTCAAAAAAAAAAATCAAATTCTTTCTTGTTTTCTTAATCAGAGCTGTGGCTTGTTTGATCTGCTGTAAGAGAATCTCTTCAGATGGATGACTAACACTTCAGGCAGTCTCCACAAATCTAGTTTTTTGCTTGCTTGCCTCTGTTCTTTGCATCTCTGGCAGTACCACATTTCTTCGGGGACAAGGGGCTATTCCTTCAGGAACGCCTCTAGAGATGCATACAACGAAAGGGGCTCGCTACGGGACTTCTTAGCAACAGGCCCATACTTAAGAACTTCATGTAAATTTTCCAGAACTGATGTATCATAGTTATGGAGATCCTTCCAAGACCAATCAATGAAAATGCGCATAGAAGACAAAGAAGAAGGTGCCCTGACTATTTTTTCCTCTCAAATTGATAGATCAATGTAAACATTGTTCTCACCAATCATGTGGAGAGGTAATTTAGAAGGAATTTCTGGACTTGGTGTCTGGTGATCTTCACTTGACGAATCACTCATACTTGCATAGTCTAAGCATGATCCACTGGGTCTTATTCCTTTTGTTCTGGATACTGGTTTCACTTTTGTGGTATTTTTTTGTGAACGCACGATCGGCGACAGCATTTTCTGAACAATCGACTGGATATCTCCCCTTGTGATTGCATCATTTCTTATGATTGATGTGACAAGTGGCGTGCCGTAGGGTCTCCAAAAAACAGAGCCAGTAGTACTTCCCAATTCCCACTCTTCATGTCGATGTATCAACTGAAGATAAACAGCATCGGCCGTCTTTTTAGGAAGCCTATAAGCAGCAAGATGGTCATCATCTTTTATGGTGGATAACAAGACTAATGGATCTTCCAAGAAATGGTGGATCAAGTGCCCACGTATCTCAGCAAGCAATATCCTTTCTCCATTCTTCACAGGGCAAGCAGTGCTTATAGCTTGAGTTAGTTCTTTACACTGGCCTTGTTTAGGCACACTCACAGTGCACAGAGTAGGAGGTGCACTTCCATCACTAGCGAAGACTGTGACAGTCATCGACCGACTATGCACCGACTATAACGGCAACGACAGGTACATGAATGGATCAAATGTAACTGAGACCTTGTCACAAACAAGACACACCAGCGTTGACTTGAATTGACCCTGACACACATCAACAATAATTGAATCATTGAGTGAAATATGATTTGCCCAGAACTCATCAGCGACCTCTTCGTCTGGTCACCCATCAACATCAATAGTTTTTATATACGGCTTATGCTTCACGCGATTAAGATCCTCGTGAAGTCCATCAAGAAGAAATGCTAGAAACTCCTGTGAAGCAAACTGACTATAGCCACTAAATTGAGGTGCAAACCGAGCAAGTTTGGTCTCGAATGGCTGAGGAGAAACAGGTGTGCAGCCAGGAGCCCATAGTTTAGTAAGCCAGTAAGACCAATAGAAGCTCCACGTGTTCCCATGCCGTTGGTTCCCAGGGAATTATCCATGTCACTGCCAGGAGACGCCAGGTACTGGCCTTGATGTAGCTCTGAACTGCAGCTTCTCGAGAAATTTTTGCTAGCAGATAAACCTCCAGCAACTGATAAGCTTGACTTACTGGGCTCTAGAAGCATGTGAGTGGCATCTTTATCTACAAACCCATTATCCTGCACAGAACTCATACATCTGCTGTGTGTTGATCCATCGTTGTACTCTTCCACAAGAATCTCTTGGTCCATCTGTATATTTGAATCGTCAAGTGTTTTATCCATGTTGTCCATTAGGGTATGCTTGTGCTGACCATAATAGTCCCAAATGGAGACCTGTTCTGATAATAAATCAAAAATCTCACAAGCTTTTCTATGAAGTTCGCCCACAGTTTCCTTTTTAATGATTCTAATAACTGCACGATTCCCCTTTGGCATCATAAGCAATTGAAGACGCAAAGGGTAGACTTCAATGGCCAGCTCAGGTTGTTAAGAACCAGAACTTATAGTTTTTCGTGCTAATATGGGACCACCTACATACCATCCATATAATTGCTTCCAAACTCCTTGAGGCAGCAGTATATAATCACGACCTTCGACAAGTGCGTCATGAAGCTCTATTCCCACATTAGAAACTTCAGGTGTGGACTCATTAATAAGATCCGAGTTATCAATGACTGACGGCCTCTTGTGCGCAGCTGAAGAACCCTCAAGATAGTGAGATCCGTACGCGGAAGATCCATTATTCACTGAACTTCCTACTTCCTGGTTTAAGTAATCTTGCTGATGTTCCTTGCGTCAAACAAAGACATAGACCAGAGCGATTAGAGAAAATATCTTTAGCATTCGGAAGGTGCTTATCAATACTTCTCCTCCTGCTATTTCGTTCTATTTTCTGATCTTAATTTCATTCTATTTTCTGAGCTTATAAATATCTGTTTCGTACCCTTTTTTGTATCTTCTTTTCTGTTAGCGAATATTTATTCTTGTTCAGCAATAATGATTTTTTTTTTAAGTTATTTTTCACTGATAAGAATCATTTCAGTGTGACTGATTTCCGTCGATGCCATGCTACATGATCTGTATTGATAGTCAGGAAGTTTTGTAACATATAGAACATGGATCAACGTTGTTCCGTTTGGCCTGCATCATCCAGTGGTGTTCCAAGAAGTTTGAACAGCAATAGTGACTTGATTTTGGCTTCGGTAGAAACTCAGGCAGTATCTGTTGGAGATGTCTTTGACACACTCGAGCAAGCACGTGAGAAGTGTGCCGAGTATGCCAAATGCCCCTTTGGTCAGAAGAGTTCCAAGCACCTGAAATTCATTAGGTTTCTTTGTCTTCGCGGTGGTCAGGCACCGACGAAACAATCCTCAGTTTCTATAGAGTTTCAAAGAGAGAGGAGGACATTGAAATGTCAGTGTCCACTCGTAATTAAGCTGCGTTTAAATATAGCATTGGGTGTCTATGAAGTGTATCAGATAAATAATCAGCACAATCACGATCTTTTTACTGAAGTTGAATTGGCCCATATGCAACAAAGTCGCTTCATTCCGGAGAAAGTTAAAACGATAATGCTAGAGTTAAACGAACTTGGCATGCTCAATTGCTCTCAAATCAAGACGTTGATAGAGCATGAGCATTTCCCAGATGTCGCAGTTACTTGGACAAGCAGAGACATTCAGAATTTGTTGCAAAAATCTTCTAGTAGAGCTCACGAGACTAACGAATTTGTCAAATTATTGAAAGAGAAGTCCAATCACGGTTGGTCCTTCAATTTCCAATTGAACGATGACACACTTCGCCTGGAGAGAATTTTCTGGATTTCACGTAATGGCAAAGAGAAGTATGTGCAGTTCAACGATGTTTTAGAAATCGATGCTACATACAAGACGAATCGCTTTGGCATGCCTTTGGTGTTGTTCACAGTGATCGATAACCACGGTTTAACAGTGTTGACTGCTGGTTGTCTTTTGTCCAATGAGCAATTTGAGTCATACTCTTGGGCTCTTCAACAATCTCGATCATATACGAATCTCGATCCCATCGTCTTGTTTACAGATGGCGATGCGGAATTGGCCCGAGCTACTAAGGACATTTGGCCAAGTGCAATCCACCTACTGTGCAGATTCCACATTTCCCAAAATATCACTCGTGCTATAACTAGCTCTTTGAGGGACGATCTCAGCAGATTCTTGAATGATTTCTGGAGGGTCGGCTCCATTGAAGACGTTGATGAGTTTGAGATGGAATTTTCAACATTGAAGTCGAAATGGCAAGCGACAGAATCGTATCTTCGAGTTCTCGAGGGAAAAAAGAAGCAGTGGGCATTTGCATACACACTTGACCACTTCGTCGCAGGTGTGTCTTCTACGCAACGCCAGGAGATGGTGAAATGTCAAATCAAATCTGCGTTACTGTCGAATTCGTCTCTATTACGCATTATTGATGGATTCGATGTAGTCGAAAAAAGGTCGCGAGAGAAGTTGTCCCAAGCTAGGCTTTCCACCAAGTTCTCCCCATCATCAATGGATCCTCTAATTAATGACGTCCTTCCTTCACTGAAAAATTATGCCCAGGCTCTTCTAAAAACTGAATCAGGAATGTCGCTTTCATATACCTGCGTTGTAGATGATTCCAACGGTGAGGGATACTTCTTTATCAGTCACAAAGATTTTCCAAAAAAATTTCGTGTTGTGAGGATATCCATTGGCTCCGTTGAGCAAAGTACGTGCTCTTGTAGGAAGGCGATTTGGCTCAGTATAGTATGCAGGCACATGCTGTGTTGTTTTCTCCACAATAACATATTATCATGCCCTGTATCAATGTTTAATCATCGCTGGAAATCTGTCTGTGAAATAGTGGATGTTCAGTCTGCGTTCATCGATACTGCACTTGCTACGCGACCCAGCACTGAAGTCAGGGGTACACAAGGAATGTCCGAAGATCAACGTCTGTCTGAACTAACGGCTCTGACGAAGCCCGTTTTACACCGTTCAATTGGAACCGAGAGCACATTTCAGCTTTACAAGGCATCAATGATTGTTTTGGGTGAAACTATTGAAAATAACCTACATATGTCACATAGTGCGTCATTTGATTTAGAGGAAGATATTGTTAGAAATCCGTTGAGGGCTCAGTGCAAGGGACGACCCAAAATAGGGAACAAGCGCTACATAAGCATGGCAGAGCAGCTGCAAAGCAAAACGAAGCAGAGGGGTATCACTTGCTCTAGCTGCGGGCAAAAAGGGCACAACACCAGAACGTGTACAAGAGTATGATTGTCTAGTAGTCAACTCCGTCATCACCTATTACGCAGGTACTGTTTGTTATTCTTCTATTTCTTCATCCATCTTATTTCATAAATGCTGTGAAAAACTTGGAGTTCTGTGTGATTCGTCGTTTTCAAGCGATTTTGTATTGAGAAACAGCTAGCCAAATCTTGGGTTTTTATTGCAATGTTCATAAGTTTCACAGATTTTTGCCTTCACTTGCTCATATATATGTTTACGGTGATGACGGTCTTTTGACGGGCGCGATCACCGAAACGTCAGATTTCAGATGATATATTTGTCCTGGACGCTAAGTTTATTTTTGTTTCAATAAAATTGTGGACTTCTTTGCGGTTCGTCATTTTCAAGCAATTTTATATCAGGAAACAACAAACTTAATCTTAGGTTTCTCTTGGAGTGTACATCTTTCTTGCAGTTTTTTTCCCTCACTGTCTTTCACTTTAAATGTGCCTGCAGTACGCCACATTCCTCTCCTACATGCCGTCGGTTTTCGACTCCACCATCTCTCAATTAAGTCTGCAAGCGTTCCGATCTTTATAAATGATAGATAATTCGTAATTTCAATATAATTGCCCAGTTTTTTTTACATTACGGTCTAACCCTTTATTAACATATTGCGCAGGCTCAACATTTTCATGTTTTCAAGCCGAGAATCATAGTCTAGAAGAATTTGACAACCATCAGAAACTATGCGATCGCAAGCCCAACTTTGTCGCGACAATGCTAGCAGCACGCAAAGTCGGCTTGGCGGTGTCGATCGAGGACACCGAGTCTCTACGTCGCCAAAGGAAGAGGAGCCAAGATAGCACATCTAGTCTCCTTCTCCCACTAACTCGACCACCATTATTGTAATAACTGTATGTTCCGTATGTTCGCGTGTTATAATATCAATTACTGATTTCTCTTTCTCATTTTGAGTGGGACTAGTTGGGGGGAGAGCGGAGACTTCTTTAAAGAATAATTATTTATAGAGATAACAAGGTTAGCCCCACGGGCCGGCATCGAATTACATAAATAAAGTGAGCCTTTGTCTCTATCAGCTCTGCTTCAAAACAAGTAAACGACGCTTCCACCCTTGCTCGGCCTGCCGCCGCCTCCTCCTCAGCGCCCGTCGCCTTCACCCTCGCCTTCGCCTTCGCCTTCGCCTTCGCCTTGTCTTAAGTCTTTCATCTATGGACACATGCACCTTTAATTAAATTCTGTTGACCGCTTGACAGTAGCTTCAATTGTTTTTAACATCAGGAAACCAATCATACCTGAAGAAAGAAATCCAAGTCACTTTTGAACACTCCAACCCCAAAATCAAATTTTTTTGTTAGAAACTCCACGAAGATTTCCCCTGCACATGAAAACTCTCCAATATTAAACACATCTACGTTACATAATTACCCTGCATTATTAAGTTCAACAAATATTAACGTGGAATTCCATGTGATATAAAACTTTGTACCCACCATCCAAAGTGTTCGCATATGAGTTCGTTGAAATTCAACATAATAAAAAGGACTCACTACCCAGCATTCAACCAGAGAGGGGCACATTTTTAGCCAAAGTCATCAATTGTAAATAAAACATACCATTACAGCCGGGTTGTGTAAGCATCTTCGAAGGTAGCTGGATTGGGAGCAGAAGAGATCAGGATTGAGTGTAGAACGAGAGGGAAGGGAGTAGAGAGAAGGAAGAAAGGGGGTTTGAACAAAGAAGGGAATTTGAATCAAGACAATAAGAGATAGAGAGAGAGATTTTTGCATCATTCAACTTTGGAATCCGTTGCACATATTGTGCAACTGATACACAGAATTGTGCAACTTTAACCAGTAAATAACAATGTGAACCTATTAGAAGCACAAAGAGCTAAAGAAATCTCACTTTTTTGCCAGATGTTACGCTCCCTGATGCAGCCAGCTTCTCTCGAAATTTCCTGGACTTACCTGCAATGATTTTGTTTAGTATCCTCCTCCTAACAACTTGTTTTAAAATATATAGATTATTTTTTTTGTACTGAATTGTTTTCACAATGCTACTCCCTCATATTACAAGAAGAAAACTACCAGGACGATGCAAATCCAGAGGTAAAAAAGAGGAATGCGCTACAATCCCGCTGAGGATATATCAGACCTACAAGACACTAGCAAGAGAAAGAGAGAACAAAATGAGTCAGAGGAGTAACCACCCCCACCCATTAAAGAAACAGTTCGTAAGTTTTTCCTACTCACAAAGGACTCTTTAGAATGATACTGAGACTTGGCTCCAACAATCAGTTCTCCAATAAGAGAGAAAACCCATGAAGTATTTGACTCCACTAAGAATACTCCATACGCTTACCACCAAGTTTATTGTAAGCTTCATCAGAAATGGTATACTTCTGTACATGGGATGTGTCCTCCAGCCACCCTCCAGAGGTTAAAGACGATGGATCAAGATCCACAATGTGTAGCCGATACCTGCCATCAGACCAAAACCGGGAGTAGATGAAACCACGACAGATCAAGGAGCAGGAAGAATCAAAAGAGGTATAGAAAGAGAAAAGCAGCACCCATCTGGAGGAGAGAAGAACCCTAGAGGTCTCGAGTCGTCAGAGAGATCAGAGATCTTGATCCCTGAGTGATCATAGAGTTCTAGCCGCATGGATTCAACAAAAGTGCCGCATTTCTTCCATAGCTTGACTTTCACAGCGGCAATTGTTGTCTGTGGAAAAGAGGAACTTCAAATGACGTCAAAAAAATAACAGATCATGCCATGCAGATCATCAATTGTGCTGCCATTTGAGAAACTATGGAAGGAATCACAGGAGGAGGGTTACATCTCCCCAGAAGCGGACTTCGTCGGAGAAGGTCTTCAGATTGAAGTGGGTAATGTGGAGGATGACGGAATCATTTGCAGGTATGTGGAGTCGAGAACCCATTTGAATGGGAATGGCACTCCTTGCTGCAGATCTGAACAAGCAAACAGAAAAGCCAAAAATAATTCAGTACAGAATAAACACTAGAAGGGCTTAAGAACGTGGTCACGGGGGAGAGATCGGAATTGGCCGTCTTTGGATTGTTCTTTGCCATCTGACATGAGCCTGCGACGAAGTTTCTTGATGGGCAGTTGGAGCTGGATTCTGATGGGTATGTTGTGACGAAGCCTGGAATGACGAAGACCAGCGTTTGTACGAAAGACCAGGCAAGACTCGAGGAAAAAAAATCCTTCTATTTTCCTCGAAACCAAGAAAAAAATCGAAAAACCCAACGCAGAAGTAACGAAAATGGAAGCAAAATGAGTTGTATTCGGATGCTAACCTGTCTCCCCGCGATGTTCTCTACGAGCGCCGAAGCAAAATTGCCAAATAGAAGATAAATCAAAGAAAACACCACGCCTATGCCAGAATCCACGCATAAACCCTAGATATACCGTTCGGATCTGATAGATCGGACGAAATACTGAGATGAAGAATCGAACGCGGTACGAACAGCGCGAGATCTACGAACAAAGCGCAAGCTCGCTCGATCGTTCTTCCTCAGATCTATCAAATTCTTGGCGTAGAAACAACTGACGAACGAGAGCGCGGAGGGCTCGCCGGAGGGCCGCACGGAAGAGAGCTCGACAAGGTGAAAGGGGTGGCAAATTTTTTTTGAAAAGAAGCCGGACGGGGCGAGAAAGAGACACCATTTTATCCCGCGGGGGCAACCGGTTTCCCAAGAGAGAAAGAGAGGATTAAGAACCTCCAATGAGGGCAGGACACGTGGTTTTTTTGCCACGTGTCCCAGTTTCCCGAGATTCCATCGGGGCAACCGGTTGCCCGTGTAGCAGAGTCCTAAAATGAAATAGGAAAACAGCCAATGAGAGATCACTAAACGAATAACCAATAGTTGATGAACACATGCCCCATAAAAAGAAATGTTAAAAACTGAAATGAAACAGTCATAAAACTAAAAAAATGTTGCAATGGCTAGAGCAAATGGTGCCCATTACATCTTAATGAGCACATGTTGCCTTCTATAGCGTAACAGTAGCTGTTTCCCATTATTGCCTTAACAGCATGGATATCTACATAACCATGCCTATAAAATGCAATCCTCTGTACACTTTTGAACATGTTTTCAATATACTGATTCTTATCTCTAGTTCTCTATCTTGTTTCTATGTTTCTTCCTCCTGTTCTTCTTGTTATTTTCACATGGTATCAGAACTATCTGCCATAGAGCACCACCATGACACTAAGATGCTTAAGTCGATGTCCAAAGCTGGAGTCCCAAAAGCTCCATAGAATGCTGTCATGGAGCGCACAACTACGTCAAAGATGCTCCCTTTTTGTATGTCAATTCCTTTAATGCTGAGACTGAACATATATGGCTGTGGAAAATACTCTTTATTTCATTGATCAAGAACTTGGGGCTTAAGAAAATCAGTGACCAAGATCCTCCCTGTATTGTTTCTAGATGAGAAGGGGAATATCCACCTAAATCCAGATCATGAAACGTGGAGTCGTATAGATCTGCATGTCGTCATGTTGATATCCACATCACTCTCAAAATCTATGCTGCCATATATTGTAATAGGGTGTTACTAATGATATCTGTTATCGGATATCACGATATCCATCATCTGAAAAAGTACAAAATGAGTCTAATAATGATAACCAATAACAGTTTAGGGAAGAAAATGGATAATGATAACAGATATCGTTAAGCAGATTACGATATCGCAGATATCGTTGAGTTAGATAATGATATCAATTATGAAATGATATAAGTTTAGGACAACCAATAACATGAAGCCCCTGTCTATCTCTCCTTTCTCTCTCTCTCTCTATCTCTCCCTCTCTCTCAGTCTCTCGCTCTCCTTACAGTTCTCTTGCTTACCCTCCTGCTCTCCCTCTCTTCCACTCTATCGCTTTCTCGCATTCTCTCTCCCACTATCAATCTCTCTCCCTCTCTCTCTCTCTCGCATTCTCCCTGTCCCTCTTTCACCATCGCTCTCTCTCTCTCTCATTCTCCCCGTCCCTCTTTCACCATCGCTCTCTCTCGTTCTCCCTGTTCCTCTTTCACCATCACTCTCTCTCTCTCATTCTCCCAGTATCTCTCTCTCTCTCTCTCTCTCTCTCTCTCTCGCATTCTCCCGTGTTGAGACGATCCATGCTCTCGAACAGACAAGAAGAAGAAGAAGAAAGATTTTGAAAGAAAGAGTGGAAGGAGAAGAGAGAACACGAGAACAAGACTAATCTTTAGATCGTATATTATTATCCGCAAGTTTAAGTGTTTACATGAGTTGTTTATATAGTTAATACGTAATGTAAAAATAGTAAAGAGCCGTTAATTTACATATCCGTTGTAACGATCCCAACGGATATATAAATTCAAACGAGGCTCAATCGTTGCTGTTATAATGCATAAGGGTCCATCGATCTTAGCCATTGAATCGATGGACCATTGCGAAAGCTTATAACGGTCACGAGTAATCGTGACCCTTATAACACTTCTGAGACCACCGATCTCGTCCGTCGGATCGGTGTGCCACAGCGACAGTTAGTCCTATCTATCTTCATCCTGTCTATCTTTTAATCCTATCTATCTTGAATCCTAACAGCTATCTTTAATCCTATTCTATGTTGAAACTTATATTGGATCCTAATTGCTATCTCTAACGAGTATACAATAGTTAATTATTACTATCTAATCTTAGTTAAATCCCTATCAAGCCATCCTCTGACATTGGCGAGTAAAACTCCTCTTATCATCCCGGTCCCTCTTTCACCATCGCTCTCTCTCTCTCTCTCGCATTCTCCTGGTCCCTCTTTCACCATCGCTCTCTCTCTCTCTCTGTCTTATTCTCCCAATCCCTCTTTCACCATCGCTCTCTCTCTCTCTTATTCTCCCGATCCCTCTTTCACCATCGCTCTCTCTCTCTCTCGCATTCTCCTGGTCCCTCTTTCACCATCATTCTCTCTCTCTTATTCTCCTGATCCCTCTTTCACCATCGCTCCCTCTCTCATATTGAGGAGTTTTACTCGCTTCCGCCGAGTCATAGCTGTGGAGTCAGCTCCGGAGGCAGCTCAAGTAGTCGTCATTTCATCCGCCAAGTAAAGATGTGGAGTCGGCTCAGCGATCTTCCGATAGGGACTTAAGAAGATTAGTAAAATCAAATAAATAATATATACTCCTTAGAGATTAGAAAATAGGATTTGATATAGGTTTAAACATAGAATAGGATTCAATATTAGATAGGATCAAAATATAGACGGCCAGGATTAAATAATACGGAGTTATAACGGTCAGTATTAAGTCTAGATATATCCGTTATACACGATGGGTACATAGCACCGACCAACGGTTGTGATCAGTGCACCCGATATGTTATAACGGTCAAAGATTAGATAACAAGTTTGTTATAAAAGATGGGTATAAGGCACCAATCAACGGATGTGATCGGTGCACACGATCTGTTATTACAATCACGATTAAAACAACATTTTAAGCTTGTATATCCATTCTAAACTGTTACAACGGATATATATATGATAACTACTTATACTTAAGTGAAAATGCAGGTTAATAGAACGATCTTGATCTACATCTGAGTCTCTTTCTCTCTTCTTCCTTTTATATCTCTTTTCTTTCTTCTTAGTTCTACATTCTTTCCCTTTGTCTCTTGATATGGTGATTCGAGAAGATCAAACATCTCGTTCTCCCAGCCCCCCCCCTCTCTCGCATTCTCCCGGTCCCTCTTTCACCATCGCTCTCTCACTCTCTCTCGTTCTCCCGGTCCCTCTTTCACCATCGCTCTCTCACTCTCTCTCGTTCTCCCGGTCCCTCTTTCACCATCGCTCTCGCTCTCTCTCGTTCTCCCAGTCCCTCTTTCACCATCGCTCTCTCTCTCTCTCCTTCTCCCGGTCACTCTCTCACTCTCTCTCCCTCTCTCTCATTCTTCCCACTCTCTCTCTCTCCCTCTCTCTTTCTCATCCTCCACGCCTCTCCCTCCCTCTCGCTCGTTCTCACGTGCTCTCCTCTCGCGATCTCTATCTTTTGCTCCCTCTCTCTTACTCTCTGCTTCTGGCTCTCCCTCCCTCTCTCTCACTCTCTTTTGCTCTCCCGCTCTCTCTCTCTTTCTCTCGCTCCAGCTCTCTCTCCCTCTCTCCCTCCCCCTCTCTTTGCCTCTCTCTCGCTCTACTCCCCCAATCTCTCTCTCTCCCGCTCGTCTGTCTGTCTAACTGTTGCTTGTTCTTGTTAAATCTGTTAAGAACTCGAATCTCTGAGGCGAGTAGAATAGAGGATGGAGGAGAAGAAGAGAAGAGAAGAAGAAGAAGCAGAAGAAGCAGAAGTAGTAGAAGATCGTGATTATTTTCCCTCAAAATTAAAGGATGACATTGGTTGAGTATTTATAGTACGTATAGATAGTTTGATAAAAGAAAGTGTCCGTTGAAGGATGTATCCGTTGTAACTGTATCTTCATCCTTCACGATCGCCGAGTTTGCTTCGCTGACTCCTTCCTTAACAAAATCTGACCATTACCGAGAGTGCAATCAACGGGAACATTTTAAAAATATGAGAAGACAGTCGACGGGATACCAAGAAACTTTTCTGTTACTTAGAATGCTATAAAATATCCCCCTTTGGGCAATCTTTATATCCCACTCTCTGAATAATATGGTCAGTAATTTAAGTTGTCTTCTTTCTCCTTCTTTGTCTACGCTGTTCTGAGTCAATCGAGTCTTCTTGTCCTTCCTCAATGTTGTGAAATCACAACAGTTCTCCCGATCTCCTTCTCTCTTGCGATAGCGAGACGTACTCTTATTCGATAAGTGAATACTAGTACTCTATAATAAGGAATACTGATATGTTATAAAAATACTATTATTTGATATCCGATGTCCGTTCACGATATCGGAGATCGAAACAGAAGAATCTCCAAACTTGAGAAATGCTCCCAGATAACAGTTATGATAACAGCTAACGTACGAAAAAATTTCATTATCTCTTACCGTAATCCGATAATAGATGACGGATATCGAATACAAAATTATCGATAAAGAATGAAAGCAAGACGAAACAACATCCGATGTTGTTACCCAACGTCCAGTTTCGTATTCGTTATCTGAATGATAGCATCCTATTTTGTAAGATGAAACATATCAAAAGAGGCATGGAAAGACATTTGCAATAATGTTGCAATGAGAAACAATTCCAAGATTATGCATTGATATAGCAAACTCGATAGCATTACAAAGGGGACAATGGCAACAGATGATTATGTTCAACAAGTTAGAGGTATGAACGATGAACTATTAGTGGCAGGTCAAATAGAAGATGAGTCAGTTCTGATTGTAAATTTTTTTTATAGGATTGCGATGCGAATAAATCACATCTGTTTCAGGTTTAATCACTCATGTTGATGGCATGTGCCTCAAATATGTCATTTCCAAGATAAAAGAAGAAGATGAGATGATGTAGCAAAGCAATATAAATGTTGACCATAACTTTCTACATGTGGAAAAACCAAGCTTGATTCAATGTGTCTGCTGATCGAGGATGGGATAGAGGAAGAATCGACCAAGAGGGCACCAAAAGTGATATGCACCAAGATGTCAACTCTGTTGACAATTTGGCGGTAGAGTATATGACTGCAGAGAGTGCTTCAACTGAAAATTTTAAGGATGGCATGTTCAATCTTATACCCAAATTTTCCAAGGGTCACACAACCCTAGAGGTTGGGGGTATGAAACCTCTCAAAGGCACCCCTACTCTGATCAAGTATACATAGCTAATGCTCCGACCTCAAATGCAATCAGATCATAAGTTAATTCAACATATTTTCCTCTTTAAATGAAAAACATCTCATATGTTCCAGAATTAACAAAGAGTTTACTTTTTGTTTAAAAACAAACATCATATAATAGTAATTTTTTTGAGTTTCACGTGTCACCTTACTTGGTGGACAAGGTGACAGGCCAAGTGCTACTCACATGGCTTCTAAAAGATGGTCTCTACCACTTGACAACTTCATCAACTTCACTAACTGCGCTGATAGGTGTGAAGCTGTCATTTAAGTCAAGGATTATACCTTGCTTCTTCAACTGGGAAATATCTTGAAGAGCTTCAACTTGATCCCAAGCCAACCCTCTATTACCACCTGATTATGGATTCCTGAAAACCTTTCGTCACTTTGTTACCCTAACCTATGACCATATGCTCTTCATAAAACTACATATAGGTCAGAACGATGTGTATTGGTGAAAAATCTTTGTTGTTTTAATCAGATTAAAGTCTCATCTATAGAAATTTTATTTTTGCTGAAAATATATTTTCATATTCGCATTCTAAAATAAATGTATGTGACTGTTAACCATCAAACTCAGTATCCGCCTATAGAATAGTAGGTACTTACCAGATTCCAGTGCAATTTTTCCTAAACGTCTCACAAATTAGTTCTTCAAAAATCCAATTAATAAGTCCCCTCATTACAATATGCACCAGCCAGAAAATTCTGAAGTCTCATCCTCGATTCAACCTGAATCTTCAGAAAAATTTGAGCCACCCAAACATATTTATGCTGATCTTGCAATTGATCTTACTGCATTACCAGAATCTTATAACATGTATTATTGACATAAACCACGAAAGGCTAAAACACAACCAATTAACTAGTTATCCCCTATGTATCTCGACCATACTTGGTCCAAAGACAACCAACTAACTATAAAGTTGCATCACAAAATTCACTTTGGGTTAAAGCCGTAGAATCGAAGTTCATGACTTTAATAAAAAATAATACCTGGGATATAGCTTCTAGATCTCCTAAAATCAATTTGTTAGGATGTAAATGAATTTACAAGCTTAAACTTCATGCCAATGGGCAACTTGATAAGCATAACGCTAAAGGTTTCAATCAAGAGGAAAATTTGACTATTTTGAAACATTTCTGAACAATTTTGAGACTTCTTCTAGCTGTAGCTATCATAAAAAATTGGGCAATTCATCAATTGGATGTATCTTATGCCTTCTTACACTGATCTTTAAATGAAACCGTACATATGGAACATCCCCCCTGTATTTGTTCATTCTAATTTTCCGAATCATGTTTGTTAGCTCTTCAAAGCTCCATAAGCCTTGAAGTAAGCCCCACAAGAGTGGTTTAATATATTAACATCTGTCCTCTCCCAACTAGCATTTAGTGGATCTAAAACATACACTTCATGATTCTTCAGAACAGTATCCTCTTCTCCCATTTTTATTCTAACATATGTTGATCATATTGTGATTACTAGTCCATTTCAGAAAATATACAAGTCATCTAGTCTCTCTCTAATACCTTTGGAAACAGGGATCTAGGAAAAGAACAGTATTTTGTTTGGGATGGAACGTATTCTTGATTCTCATGGTTGTAAATGTCGGGTTCTGTGCCTTGGTTCGTCCATAAAAAACACGTTCCATGGATGCGAAAGCGTGTCAATTGATTCACAATCGATCTTTAAAATAAAACATTTAAATTACCTTTTGGGGAACTTATTCCACCCTTGACCAGTCCAGCCTCTAGAAGTATCCTCGCAATAACTCGGCGCTTGGATCTCCACGTTTTCTTCTTCAACTCTTCTTGAAAATCTTAATGATCTCCTCACCATGAAGACACTCTTCCTTGGATGAGTGGAGAAGAGAGTGGAGAAAGGGAGGGGATCTCAAATCAGGCTTGCATGTGTGCTTAAAATGATACCCCTTTCCCTCTTTATATTTCACTTGAGGTTTTTCTCAAAAACCCTCTAAATTAAAATATATCCACGAATCCCCTTATGACCTTGTGCGTGTGACCCTCTAGGCCCATGTATCGTTCTAGTTAGTAACTTTAATGGCCCAATAACGTTTATTGACCAACCTTATTAGTTAACTATATCAACATATAGATTAATTAAATAAGGATCAATTTAACCCAATCGATTAAGTTTCCAGCCCGTGGGGGCCCAAGCTACACCTCGTGCTCTAGAAGATATCGAGTAGTGCTTGAACTCTCTCATGGAACCTTTACCATCATCAATTACTGTATATGCATAATGCATCATCTGTGCGATACTCCCAAACGACTTAGGGTATGGTTTATCGTCAAACCCTAATCTGTCATTCGATTAGTACTGATGCGTAATGGGGATCAATGGAGAATGCCTTCCCCAATATCCTCACTACCCTGTCGAAGAATTTTTCTGCATCGTCTTCCTTAAAACAATCTCCTCTCATACCTAGGGAGGATGATCTCGTCTTGACCACTCAATCATCTTCGTAAGCTTCTTACTACATCTGATATATAAATTATTTGAATCCCATCGTTAGAGGCTTGTAAGTCATAGTCAAAAATGTAGTCGTCTACTCACAAGATGTCTTTGGTGTCTCAGGTCAATGGATCACTTATACAACCATGACTTAAATCAACCTGATTGATGTTTAGGTATAATAGCATTCAGAGATTCCTACAGATCAATTTAGTGAACTCTTTCGTCCTTAGTGTTTCCACACTAATAGCAACAAGATCAGCTATTCTTATTGTATAAGTAGGAACAACTAATGTTGTTCAATGTGGATAATTCGAAGTCCATCTCGAAAATCCATTAAATAGGAATATTTATAATACATGTTTAAAAAATAGTGATCGCTGTATTATGATCTCATCATAATTCACTAATTCATTGCGCGTATTCATGGACTTCATTATAAACATCACACGGAATACTAATGAACACAAATATTTTATTCAATGAACTTAAATAAACATGGTAATGTGATTGGCTTGACGGCCACGTAATATCCATCAGTAAATTGTTGCAACAAAAGTATCTAGCTTATGCCATCCAACAATATAATATGGAATTGTGCAAACTAGCATTGAATCCATGCAGTTATAATCATATGTATTCATAATTTGAAAATTAGGGTTTTGACTTATCGTTGATATTTTTGATATTATTAAATGAAAAGTACAAACCTTTACTCCCTTAATAAGCCTTGTTAGTGATGAGTACTGGTAGTCTCCATAGGGAATGATGATTAAGGATTTAATATTCTTTATATACTCATTTTTGAGATGAGATGAGATACATAATAAATATGAAATAAAGTGACGAGAAAATGTGAGGCGAGTTAGTGATATTAAGTTGAGGATAGTAGTTAAAGTTAGAAGATATGGATAATTTGGATTTGAGAAAGTCGAGTGAATGCAATAATTAAATAATAAAAACGTGAAGAGGGATGAGAATGTGTAGAGAATGAGTCATGTATGATAATTGATGAGTAGGTTAACAATAAGGTGATACGGTGAAGGTGGTAAGACATAGTTTGGAAAACTTATGGGGATGATGTGGTAGAGATATGTGGTAGTGAAGTTGACCAAAGCTACTAATGATGTCAAGAAAGAATGATGTAAGTTGAAGATTCTTACCGTAGATCTTCACATTCAGCCAGGGCCAGGATTATTTTCAAGCACAGGTAAGTTCCCATTCTTCTTTGTTGCCACTTCTACACACCCAAGACTTTAAGAACATAGTTGATGGGTTTCAAAAAATCAGTATCTTTGAATCTGCCCACATGAGTAGGAGTAACAAAAATGATGAACCAGAGGCTATGGATGAAAAGAGGGGGTGAAGACAAAGCATCCATGAAAATTTCCTCTCAATCCTACCTCTAGGTCATTAAATATCGCACTTTGCAGCGGGAGTAATCCTAGCCGTCCATTTTTTCTCTCTCATCAACGTTGATTGATTCTTCTTTTTCTAATTTTGGCTAAGTCATCCGATCCTTATAAAGCTAATGGTTGGCATGATCCCCTGAACGTTAACACTTGCATGTTTTGAGAACACCACATGTACCGTAGGAGAAAAATACCAAAATGGCATTACAAATTATTTTTCTTATCTTTTCACAATTGTTTTTTTCTCAGTTTAGAAATCACAGTTATTGTGATTCGAATCATGCCTTTTTTCTATTGGTCCATTTGCACCTCCAAATAAAAATAAAGATAGTGCCAACTAATAATTAGAGCATTATGACAGCGGGATTTCTGATGTCATAAATGTGCCTTTTCACAATGATTACTCCAGCACATCATTGGAGCGGGGTGTGATTGGTTTTCATTCGACGAATTGAATGGTGACACTTGTCAGACGTAGATTTAACGCAAACAAATATATTAATGTCATTATAAAATTCATAATAAATAAAAATATAATAAGTATATATTCTGACTTATAAATTCATACATCCTTGAATTTGAGTTATAAAACTTCATAAAAAACATAGACGGAATAAGAAAATAAATTCTTTAGTTATATGATGTCAGAAAAATCTTTTAAAATAAGATGAAATCCACAAAAATCAGAATATTACTCTAAAAATAGATTTAATCATTTAAATATTTATGACATGTTTAAATATCCCAGAAATAACCCTAATAATTTATGTGTTATCAATGTCAAAATGAAACCAAATATGTTGACCCAAAACTATAGAAGTTTATTGTGTGAGCACTACAATATGCAACCATGAAATGGCCTGACATTTCTTATGCAAGGAATAGACCTTGTCAAATGATGCATGATCAAAATCCAACATATTGGACTCAAGTGAAACACCAAGCATGCTATCTCAAGGGTATTATTCAACTTCAGCTAACTATTTTTAAGAATTCTAATCTTTCTTTAAATTTTAACAACAACACTGATTGGGGGTAGACATGGTCGTTCTGTTCTTTTGGTGTGAATTTGTGCGAATTGTTCGTTCTGTTCGGTTTTCTGAACAGATTAAAAACAAATTCGAACAGAACATCGAACAGACTCGTGTTCAGTTCTTTTGTTTGCTTTGTGCGAATTTTCGTCTAATTTTGTGCGAATGTGCGAATTCTGTTCGTTTTTGAAAAAGAAAAAGAACAGAACGAAGAACAAGGGCCTGTGCGGTTCTTTTGTGCGAATTGTGTTCGTTTCAAACGAACAGAACAGAACGACCAAGTCTAATTGGGGGGATCCCAAATTGATCGAAGATTGACAACTGGTTTCCTCATTTACTTGGGAACTAATCTTGTATCTTGGAGCTCCAAAAAACATCCAATTGCTGCACACTCTGGTATTAAGTCTAAATATAAAGCCTTACCAAATGCTATGACCAAAATCCTCTGGTTGCAATCTCTAATTGTGACAACATTGGTGCAACATTCCTGGCTGGAACCCAATCTTTCATGCAAGGTGATAACTTGCAAATTATAATGTTAAATTGATGTATATTACATTATATTTATGTGTCTTAATGGCCATATTTGCATGTTATCATATATAAATGGATATAAATTACTTGCATTGTGATTTTTATGATTGTTTTGAATTTTTAGTATTTTTTACATGGTATTTGACCTCTTTGCATTGAATAATTATTTATTTCAGGGCTTAGAATACTTTCCTAAAGGTTGGTAAGGGTTTTACGATTTTTCTAGAATTTTTTCCATATTTTTTTATAATATTCTGACCATTAGTTAGCCAATAAATGATTTTTTTTTATTTTAAAAATATATATATTTATTTATTTGGTATTATAAAAACACATTTATATATACAATGACTTGGCATCCACGTCATTCACCTGAAATTTGGGCGAATGAGTGGATGCATTTAAAAAAAGAGCATTATTGGGTCATTATGGCATCGGAATGCGCGATGCCATAATGACCGAATGATTTTTTCAAAAGTAGAAATGTGGCACGTGCGGCGAGGTAAAGAAATGATTTTATTTGTTAACATTTTTGTGCAATAAATGCACGCATAGAATCAATCTCCGTGTGCATTTAATAAACAGGAATATACCTCGTATAGTCGATTAGCCGCGTGCAGTGATTGCACGGGGCTAACCGACACACGTGCATTTCCATAAATAAAAGCATTCACATTGTATTTAATACACGAGACAGTCGATTCGCAGCTTGCATTAAATGTACACACAAATCGACTATGCGTGTATTTAAAAATGCGGTAAGTTTAACTTTTTTTATTTCTTCTTTTCCTTAAAACGGAACTGACAAGGCGACGTGGCACAATTTTAACCACCCAAAAAGTGCATTTGTTGTCTTTATCATTGCGACCTGTGGAAGCACGCAATGACATGTCAGAATGAGATCCAAGGACGATGAGAACTAGAAAAGAAGTGCCATCCAATAAGAAAAGCCATTTTTAAAAAATAATCAAATGATCCAATGGTTGAGACTATACGCTAGTAAAATGACGATATCTTAAGATCTAGCTGTCCGATTGAGCTGAAATTTTGGGGGCATGTTTGTCGTTTCCCCCTCTACGATCCACATGGTTGGATTTTTAAATAGAGGGGAAGAAGGCGAAATTTACTTTTTGAAGCTCTCCTCAAGAAGTTGGCCAGGAAGGACACATGAGTTGCTTTGGAAATCAACAGATCCTTATTCATCATTCAAATTTGTGAGTTTCTAATTTGTATTTTGAACTTCTTCTTGAAAGATTCTAAAACACCATGGCATGGGCAAAATGTACATGCCCTTGAAGTTTTTTTGAAATGAAATTAGCATTATATTTTGATTTTGATTCAAGATACAATTTTTAATATTAAGTTCTAAATTGATTCTGATCATTTCTGTATTTTTAGATTTTTAGATTAGGCTCGAATTTCACTTTTACCCCAAATTCTTCTACTTTATCTCTCTAGGTTAGATTTCCTGTTTTCTCTCTCTAGATTACAAAATTGATTGTTTACAAATTCAGTTAAACACATAAAACACCTAAGTCTAAAATTTCATAAAAAAATCTTCCATCTTCAAGTCCAATTTGAAAACCCCTTTTGTGCTTATTAATTCCCAATTTTAATATATAAAATTGTCTTATAAAAATTATTTTGATTGGGAAATAGGTAATCTGAATAAATCTGATCTTATAATCAAAATTATCCGGTCCAAGTGTCTTAACCAAAAATATTAAAATCAAAATTAAGTTTCTACTTAATTTTGATTAATTATAAACATATTTAAACATAATTAAGGTTTATTGAATGCAAAATTAATTCATCCTTGTATTAATTGATTTACAATTGGATAAAAATTATTGCTTAGTGCCTCCTTGTGGCTCGACCCCTTGCTTGCTATATATCTATATATAATATAATATAATATATATATATATATTATTTAGTGATTAAGGTTTATTATAAGTTTTATTCCACAAGTCATAAAAGCCCAAACAACGACGTAATTACACATCAATTTTAGGCTTATCACAAGGGCCTGGAGATTGATTCTAACTTTGTCTAGGATCAGGTGGCCTCTAAATTCTTCCATTCTATTCCATTTAAAGCAAAGATAAACCCTGATGCAATAACTAAGCATATCCTGAAACAATGGTTTAGCTGGCTTCGTACCAAGCTAAATCTCAATCTGCGTGAGCTTGAATAAGGGTTTTGAATAACTAAGGTATGATCCTTGAATCAAATCAGGACTTCAGGCTGAGGCCCTATATGGGCCAAGTTAAGGCCTTACATCCAGAGCCCATCTGCATCAAACAAGAGGCAAGATAATGCTAACCAATAACAGAACACAGAAAAGTTGAGGAAATAAATAAAGACAACATACCCCATTTCCATTAGAGAAGAACTATGAATAATGAATTTGGAAACCAACCAATTAGTGATCACTTAATAAAGAGCCAATAGTTAACTAATACGTACCCCACTAAAGGAAACATTAAAAATGGAAAGGAAATAGTCATAAAACGAAGAAGAAAATTTTTAAGATGCTAGAACAGTTGTTGCCTGTTACATCTTAATAGGCATCTGTTGCCCATTAGTGTAACCGCAGATGTTGCCCCTAAGGCCTTAACAACATTGAGATCTGGAGATCTGTGTATATAAATTAGAATTATATGTACCTTTTTTTACCAACTTTCTATTTCTCTATTTTCCTTCTTTGTTTATTCTTCCTGTATTGTATCTTTTCTTCATAGTCCTTTTCTTATTTTCTCATAGAGAACTCTCACTACAAGTCTACTGCACAAAAGTTGAACGTACCGATAAGGTTTACGTCCAACATGTACTTTACCTCTTCCATGGCCATTTAAACCACTTCTGCCATGAGGAACAAGCCTTGGTTGCATACCCGCATGTCAGTGCTGCCCACTTCTTGTAGGGCATTCTCGTAGGGCATTCTTGGTTCCTACGAGACAAGTTCAGTCTCGTAGGAACAAGACTGAACTTGTCTTCGGACACTGATCAAAACTGAACTTTTCTTGGCGGACCTTGTCGCTGGTTTCTTCAAGATTGTAGGGGCTGTGGGCTAGAAAGGAAACCCTAGCTCCTCCTGCATAAACTGTTTAGCTATGGCAAGGTAGATACCCATGGACCCAATGGAGATGAAGATGTGGCAGCCCTTGATTAGCACCCTTGCTCCTCCAGGCTTGATGACATGGGCGAGAACGATGAGAAAGGAGATAAGACATTTGGAAACTCTGCACCACATCACCACCCAACTCAGCATCCATATAAGACTCTTAACAAGATTATCTAGTAAAATTGTAACACGTACCCTATACTCGTTATGAGAATTTAGGGGCTATTAAATATAGAACCAAAGATATATGGCACGGATTAAATATAGACAGGTCACGAGAGTGGCCAGTATTAAACATAGACAATTGAAGATCCAACGGACAAGATTCATCCTAACTTCTTCACCGAATGAGCTGTACAGCCATGCGACAAGTCCGAGTTGTCATTCCACCACAAGCAATGGTGTTGACAAAGCTTAACAACGATAACTTCCAAACTTGTAAGAGTGCTGTGCTTCAGCTACTGAATGGGTATGGTCTCATGAGATTTATTAAAGATTTTCCTCCATCGGTTTCTATTGCAGACAATCAAGGGATCATAGTTGAGAATCTACTCTTCATGAAGTTGAGGACAGACAACCAGGTTCTTAGATTCCTGCATCAAACAATTTCTGAGCCAGTTGCGCCATACATTAGTAGAGACAGATTCATAAAGAAAATTTGGGAGAAACTAGTAAGCATATTTGCTGGATGGGGTCAAGCTCTAATAATGGAACTTCAATGTCAATTCCACAACATGAAAAAAAGTGCAATGAGCACTAACGGATATGTAAGGCATTTTAGATCGGTTGTGGAAGCTTTGAAAGCAGCCGAGCAAGGCCCATAGGAGTCTGATATAGCTAATACATTTTTAAGAGGACTAGATTCTCCATATGGTCATTTGGTTGTTAGTACAAATGCTAACATTACTCATCCGAAGTTTGACAAAATCATAACCCACCTCAAAGCACATGATGTATTCCTTAAATTTTCAAGAGAAGAAGAAAATATCACATTTCCCTCAATTGCAAACAATGCTCACACACAGAAACAGTATTCATCAAATCCCTATCTAAGAAGAGAAAATAAAGGAAAGCGGGGATTACTGCAACATCGTCGGCAAAGAAGGGGAAGAAATTGAGATTTCAACCCTGTTGCCAACTTCGTTCACAATTGAGACATATAGCAGAGAATTTCAAAAACTTCAAAGAGGCTTCCAAAACTGGAACCATCCACGTGCAATGGAGAAGCTCATAATGCTCAAGCAAAAAATACAAGTTCAGAAGAACATCATGCATGGTACCCCAACAGTGGAGCTACTCATCACGTAACTTCAAACCACATTGCCATCAAAAAAAGTTCAGGAAAATCATGGGAATGATGCACTGCAAGTAGGTAATGATGCAGGTTTGATAATTCTATCTATTGTTTTCCAAAATTTTCAACTTCAAACTAAACTTTACATTTAATATATATATTTCATGTACATGATATCACTAAAAAGATATTATCCATAAAAAAATTCATTGTGGATTATAATGTATATATTAAATTTCATGTTTCCTGTTGCCTTGTGAAGGACAAAGGTACACACCAGATCCTTCTTAGAGGAATAGTTAAAGACAGCTTATACTAGCTTAAGCCATATGACTTGAATAAAGCTGCTTTAATTAGGGAAAAGGCATCAACAGAAACATGGTACACAAGGCTTGGAAATCTTCAGCAATGCACCCTATTGTCTATCATTAGAAAATTTGATTTACCAGCTACTCAACCAAAAAAAACTTTGTATGTGATTCTGGCAATATTTCTAAGTCTCATAAACTTCCCTTTTCATCCACATATCACACATCTTCAAAATATTGAGAGAATATCCACTCTGATCTATAGGGGCCTTCTTTTACTCTTTCACATTCAGGTTATTGATATTATGTGGGTTTCCCTGAAAATTTAAAGTAAACATTAATGGTTTCATCCCCTCAAAATAAAAAGTGATCTCCTTCAAGTCTTTGGAGAATTCCAAACATGAGTAGAGAATCAGTTTAGTAGCAATATACTTTACTTATAATCTGACTGGGGTGGAGAATATCAAGCTCTCCACTCAAACTTAAAAACAAAGGGAATTGTCCACAGAGTATCATGTCATAATACACCAGATCAGGATGTGCCTGCTGAAAGGAAACATGGACATTTAATAGATACTGCACTTTCATTACTCAAATAACCTTACATGCCATCAAAATTATGGGATGACGCCATATCTTTTGCAGTATTTCTGATAAATTGTATGATTACTCATGTACTTAAGAATAAATCTCCTAAAGAAGTTATATTAAAAAATCCACTAAGGTGTTCCTTATTAGAAACTTTTGGATGTTTATGTTTATATGCTGCTAATAAGCTTGACTCTAGATCAGAAAGGTGCTTTTATGGGCTATAGCTCTCTGATCTGGGGTACATGTGTCCCTCTCTACACACAGGCAAGTTATTTATTTCATGCCATGTGCTTTTTTATTAAAATAATGTTCCCTTTGCCTTCAATCTACAATATAATAGCCCTGGTATACTCAAAGCTCATCCATCTACTCCCAATACTACTTACCTTTTGAATAACCCAATAAGCTCAACGACATGGGAAAATTCACATGTTGTTACATTTGATGAGCCTACAGCTGAAGTATCTACAACTTTAGACAATTCAAATTCTAATACATCTAAACCTACAGCCAAAAATATTTCACAAATTTCGACTCCATCTACTGAAACAGTTAAATCTGATTCTTTGCTAAATAGATATCTGGAGCTAATTTTCACCTTAGATTGTACTCCAGAAAAATGAATTGTTATGAAACTAAAACCCTTCATAATATTTATCATCTAGCCAAACAATTGAGTAATGAAGAGTCTGAAGGTCAGCATGGCGAATCTTTGAATGTATCTTCAATTCGACACCCTCTACCTTGATGTTTTACATTTAATCTTATTGAAATAGTTGAACTTACCTATTTTTCCACAGCATCAAATATTTTACATTGGATGCAAGCCATGGATACTGAATATCCAGAATTAATATCTAATAATACTTGGACATTGGTACCTTGGAATTCCAATCTCCATGTAACTGGATGTAAATGGGTATATAAATAAAAATATAAACCTACTGGCGAGATAGATAAGTATAAACCACACATATTGTAAAAGGATACAACCCACAGGAAGGATTCAATTTCAATGAAACATTTAGTCCAGTGATTAAGCATACAACCATTCATTTGTTGTTGTCTCTGACTATACAGTGTTTATAATATACATTGATTAGATGCGTCTAATACATTCCTACATGGAGACTTAAATGAAATAATTGATATGAAAAAATCTCCAGCATTGAAGGATAAGGTGTATCCATATTATGTGAGTTATTTACACAAATACTATATGGACTTAAACAATCTCCCAGAGTGCGGTTCATTAAAATTGCATTTTTTCTCTTATCACTAGGCTTTATTGGATCCAAACTGACACTTCATTGTTTTTCAAACTACAAGCTTATCCAATTTTAATAATCTATGTAGATGATATTCTGATCATAAGAACAAATACGACTGAAATTGCAAAAGTAGTGAAACTTTTGAACTCCTAGTTTGCCATTAAGGAACTAGGACCAGTCCATTACTTGATTGGAATTGAATTTATCAAACATGGAAAAGGTTGTCTTTTATCCCAGTCTGAATATATTGCATCCATTCTACATCACGCCAACATGGAGCACTATAAGTCTTCATCTACACCGTGTGTAGTTTCTTCCTCTATGGATAATAAAAAGTTCTCTAATCATGACACTTTGTACCGACACATAGTGAGATCTCTTCAATGTCTCACTCATACTCAGCCAGATATTTCCTTCGCAGTAAACAACGTGTGCCAGAAGATGCATTAACCTTTCAACAATGATTGGCTAGCCGTGAAGCATCTTCTCCAATACAGAAAATGCAGTATTTGGTGTGATTACTTATTCATTAAGGCTCATGCTTCACGATCAATGCATTTAGCAATGCAGATTAGGCAGGTGACAGTGCTGATAGACGTTCTACAGGTGCCTTCTTAGTGTACATGGCTAAGAACCTCAACTCTTGGAGCTCTAAAAAGAAACCAAAAGATGCTTGTTAGATTACAGATGCGGAGTACCAAGCATTAGCCAATTGCACATCAGAAATCCATTGGATATAATCAATCTTTAGAGAAATTCAAAGATCTACAACAAGTCATCCTGTATTGTGGTGTAATACTATTGGAGTAACATATCTTGCAGCCAATCTGATATTTCATGCCAGAATGAAGCACATCATGTTGAGAACAAGTCAGGTTCATCATAAGTGACGAACAACTTGCACATGCATTGACCGAGCTGCTGCAAAAATCAAGATTTCTAATGGTGAGGGACAAGCTCAACGTCTTTGAGTCTCGGCAGTTGAGCTTGAGAGGCGGGGCGGTGATAACGGAGTTGAAAACACAGTGCCCCATCAGTACCCAGCTCAGCATCCATATACGACTTTAACAAGATTAGCTAGTAAAGTTGAGACACATATCCTATACTGGTTATGAGAATTTAGCAGCTAGGATTAAACATAGGATCAACGATAGGTGGCTCCGATTAAATATAGGCAGGTAACGATCTAGTGGTTAGGTTTGGCCATAGATAGTTAGAGATCCAATGGACAAGATTCATCTTAATATTAACTATTATATCTTGTTATAATGTCTATGATTAAGTTATAGGAACTAACTATGTTAACACTATTAGTGATTTGGATAAATACCAACCAATTGTAACATCAATTTTTATGGATTAAAAAAATCTTTATCTCACTATCTCTAATGTTCTCTTCTTCCCTTCTACTGCATATCTTCTCTTCTTGTTATTGAGAAATATTTCCTGTTCTTTCAAAAGGTTGGCAGAATGACCACCACAAAGCAGAGGGAGCAGGAAGGGAACAAGATATGTTCATCGTTTGGGTAGTCTTTCCACTCTCTCTCTCTCGTATCCATAGATATCCCTACGTCTACTCTATGTCAAATCGCTCTGCATCTGCTAACTCTTATATGTCTACTCCCTCTCTCTTACCTCTCTCTATTTATCTGTCTACTCCCTCTCTCTCCCTCTCTCCTTTATCTCCGTGTCTGCTCCCTCTCTCACCGTAAGGGTATCCTCCTATTTCCCTCGTCAAGATTGTCATGTAGTCAGATCATCAGGTAGGCTACTAACAAGATCAAACATCAGCAACTGGCCTAAGAATAAACCTCTTAGAAATGAGCCAGATAAAATTAAAGACATATCGGCTCATAAGTGTAGGTGTACACTTGTTAACTGATAGACCGCGGTGATAGAAATCCTCTCATCTTCCAAGGATGCTGATGAGACTCAAACAATTGGAATGGGACAACCTTCTAGAATATAGCTTCCTGATCAATTTGATTTCGCAATACTTGTGTATGTGTGTGTCAGATATTTATTGACAGAAATTAAATGTCATTTTATTATTTGTTATTTGATTTTCCTTTTATTGTTAAGGAATTAGAATATGCTCCATAAAAACAACATAAATTTTTTATTCACCATGACATCATATTCTATAGAAATGCTAAATCCCTAAATGTCACTTTTTAACCTTGAGAATTTGGATAAGAATCTTCCCTTAAATCTGTCTCCCGAACAAATTGCAAAAGGAACTTCCTTGATCATTTAAAAGAAATTTCTGAAACTCTCTTGTTGTGTGCCGGTGGTATATCTCTTGACAACAACACAAGAGAGGGATTTTATTCTTCGTATGAAGAGTTGAGCTCTTTGATAATGATTAACCCAGATAAGGGAAAAGGAGTTCATCTCAACCATGACTCTTCTAATCAAGGTAAAATAGTTTCCGAGGTTGTTGTTCATTGATAGAGTTTCAGTCAGAGAAGGCTTGTTTGCAATGGGCTCCTATCTCCTCTGAACATTCCAAAGATTTAAAATATTCCAGATTGAGTGAAAAAGCTCCCAGCTTTGTTTTCAGCAAGAAAGAGTTTATCTCCTAATATAAATGATTCACATTCAAAGTTCAGATCAGAACTTATAATGTTCAATTTAGCAATAAAAAGCTTCTAATCGTCTAGTTAATTATAAATGGGACATCAAACGTGTTAAAAAAACCTTTTGTCTTTGGTTATGAATGGGAAAGGATGAAAGATTATTTTTACCATTATGAATTACAAAAACCTTATGATGGTGCACGCCATCAAGGATTGTCAGCGATGCCGTTCACGCCACCCGCCACCGTCATCGAAGACCAGGTGAAAGAAATGCTCAATTATCTTGGTTTGGTCTTCATCGTCTCTTGTCGTGTTTTGTGTTTTGTTTGTGTTCATCACCCCGTTTTCTTCGTTCTGCGACGCGTCTCTACACATGTCGTTGTCGTCACAGGGAGGGATCCTTAGCCAATTTGGAACCCCTCCCTTGTGCCCTTTTATTTCTTTCTTTTTTTTCATTTTAATTTCCCTTCTACTTTGTAATGAGGGGCCCCAATTTATAAGGGCCCCCTTAATGGACCTCGTCTCCCCTTTTTTTTTATCCATTTAGGGGGCCCAAACCTCTCCCCTATATAAAGGAAGAGGGGGGCGCCATAAAAAATCAGACCAGGAAGAAGAAGAAAATCGTTTGTTAGTCTCTTGGGCTCACCATTTAGAAAATAAAAAAAGGGAAAAAGGAAAGAAAAAAAGAGAAGAAAGGAGGAGAGAGAATGAGAGGAACGGAACAGGGACTGGTTTGCACCGGTTCCGTCCTGCCCGTGCGCCTGTTCTAGGGCTCTGTTCGGAGCCCTAGGCGGCCGCCGCCGCTGGCGCGCTGCCACCGCGCTGCCTCGCATCTGCCGTCGGGCTACCCCAGACCAGCGGGCGCCGCTAGAAATGACGCCTACACCGCTAGAGGCGGGCGCCATCGCCCCAGCGGGTGGCGCCGCAACCAGCGGGCACCGCACCCTGTCGCAGGCACCGTCGCAAGCCAAGCACGCCGCCGCAAGCCGTAGGCACCAGCGCCAGCAGTGGGTGCCGCCAAAAGCAGCGGGCGCTACCGCAAGCAGCAACGCCTTCGCCAGCAACGGGCGTCGCCGCCAACAGCGGGCGCCGCTATAGCCGCTGGACAGGCCACAATCGCTAGAGCGGCCGGAGGCGCCAGGCGCCGCCGCAGCCACCGGGAGCAGCCGCAACTGCTAGGGTGGCTGCAACCACCGACGCCGGACGCCTCCACTGGGCTATGCCATTGCCCCCTGCGCTGCCGCCTCACTGGGTACTGCCATTGGACACCTCCACCACGCCCTGCGCCCTGCGCCCTATCGATCATTGCCAACCCACGACACCTAGATGAACGACGCCCTAGGACGCTATTCCTCACCGCCCCGAAGAGGTCGTCGCCCCGAGCGCAGGACGTCCTCAACGAGTATTTCGTCAACCTTCATAAATAGCTCCAGCGCTACTTTGCTTGTCAAGCCACCGTGATCTCTCCGGCAACTCTCCGCCCCACTAGCTCTGAATCGCAGCTGACCATCGACGATACTGCACTACGAGCCACTGCAGACGAGGTACGATGTCCTCTCCCGTCGCTCGTTTATTTACTTCCTGTAGTATACCCTCGTCTTGACTCCACCATGCTCAGGCTAGGTAGGTGAGAGAGGACGAACTGAGAGAACTACGGTTAACTGAGTGTCTTATCGGTACGGACGAGGACGTCCGTTACGTGCGAGCCCTACGGATAGATTCTGTTCGGCCGTAGACGCCTTGTCTTTTGATGTAATTCACTCAACCTATCTCGCTCACCTATGTCTCACCCCAGCGCCGTGGAGGCAAGTCCACGCGCGAATGGTGGAGTCACGGCGCAGCAGGAGGATAGCCACGGCGGGAGGACGCGGGGGTCGCGCACAGGTGAGCGGCGACGTCAGTCCGTTGCACCCCAGACTCGCGCGCGCAAGCGGCACTGTTTGCCTACCATGCACCGACGCCACGACCCGCACCCAGAGACGACGGCACCGTCGCCACCGAAGCTCGTGCCCATGCGCCAATGCCGTCACCCGCGCGCAACCTCGCGGCATGATCTGCCGCCGTCGTGTGCCTACCCGCGCACCAACGCCACCGCCTGCACGCAACCGACATTGCCACGTCGCATCTGCCATTCTTCCCTGCTAGTAAATCCTCATCCACGCCTCAGCCCCATCGTCTGTAACGACGCCGCACCAGGCCGATGAACAAAACCGAGACGTCTGTCCCCCGACATTAACGAGGTACGTCGCTCGGTCACCGTCTCTTATCTTTTTCAGTGCATTTTTGGTTTGCCTCTACTGCGCTCAGGTTCGACGTAGGTGAGCGAGATAGGTTGAGTGAATTACATCGAAAGACAAGAGCGTCTTACCTTTTTGGTACGAGTCTGGTTCGCCCGCCCTGTGATAGCAACGTCCGGTGGGGTCAGCCCATTCGGCGCCATGGCTGTCCTCGTCTTGGCGGACTAGGTTTGAAGGGTCTACCCTACCTCACTGGGCGACTCCGTCGATTTCCCGGGCGTCGGAAATTCCCACGAGTCGGCACTTGCACGTACCATAATTTATCGCTTTTGCATTCCCATCATCATTCGCTCATTCGCATTCACCATCGGATGACGCCCCGCCGTAGTCCAACTTTCCCCACCTTTCATCGACACCGAACGATCATATTCGGTGTCGATCGGACGACGTCCCAACGACGTCCAGCATCACCTTATGGTATTAAATTGAATTTCAAAATGTTATCATATAGAGAAAATTTTTCAAACTTACTTCATCGACCGAAAAAAGTGGGCTACTATGGTCAAGTTGTTTTCCTATACATTGAATTGAAAATCTATGGTCGATCAGAAATGTTTCACTGATAAATGCTTTTTCTTGACACTTTATTTGTTATGATGGATCATAGTTTTGATCCAGGATGATGGACCCCACATGAAAATATTATAAAACATTAGTAATATATGCTTACCTGATGTGATGGATTCCAATCGAGATGCCTTTTGATAAACATGTAGGCTCAACTTATGGATATCCATCCCCTTACAACGAGGATACATGTCTCTCAACGACAATAGACATCACTATCTCATACTTGTTCGCATTGTGATGATGACCACACTTATGATGAAACAAATGCTGAAGCACTAGCCGGTGGTACACCAATTGAGGAAATTGATTTAACAGCCAAGGGGTCGACCATTGCAAGCAGGGACTATGTACTGAGGTCCAAGGTTTTACAGTATTTCAGGAAGACGGGACCTCAGCAGTATGAATGCAAGGTATGCACGAAGGTTAAGCCCCTCCCCTGAGAAAGGCCCTGATTAATAGGAATATGTAGAGCAGTAGAACTTTCTTTTAGAAGCCTCTTCAGACGTTTCATCGTGCTATTCATGATGAGTTGAAGGATTACTGTAGGGAAATAAATCTATTGCTGACCTATTATATGGTGGCCCGTGCACTAGGAACGACCTCAATGGACTGGATTCACCCAGGAAGTGAATAACATAGAGCTCAGGCGGCTCATATGCGTTGAGGACCTGCCATGAAGTAAATCATGCAACAACAGTATTCTATGATGTTCTTAGTTCTTCACATAGTTTTACATGCATATTCCAAGTTAGAGATTAGTGGATCAATCATTTACAGAAACACATGGTGAAAAGAAGAATCCGTTGGCTCAAGAACTCGCCAATGTCAGCCATATCTCCCTAACCATGGATGCGTGGACATCAAAACATAAGATTGAACCACATGGCATCACTATAGATTGGATTGATTGTGAGTGGAAGTTGACAAAACGGGTGCTGTCTATTCGAGAACTAGTTCACAACCATTCTAGGGAGAAAATGACTACAGTTGTCATGATTGTGCTTGAAGAATGGAAGTCACAGCTAAAGTATATAGTGTGCCAATATATACATGAGTTTTTATGTAATGTGATGGTTTATTTTGTGTTACAGGTTGCTTCAATTAAGACCGATAATGTTTCGTGCATCAAAAGAATGATCAAAGTATTCTTGGACAAAATAGTGGATATGAACTCGTGCTTCACACCAGTACACCATGTTCCTTACTTTGCGCACATCATTATCTAGTCGTCCAAGCTAGGCTATCAAAGCATTGCATTCGAGGACATGCCTTCCTAGAGGACACAAAACTGACATGACTCAAGAGAATAATCCAATGAGGGAGTCATGTGGTACAAATGTCAGTTCTTTCTATCATCGGCAGGCTATGCCATACGTTTGAGAGTTCATAACTACACAACAGATCCAAAAAAATATCACAAGTTATGCACAACACTTGGGCTTCTCAATAGCAACAAATTGCCCCTTGACATGCCAACAAGGTGGAATTCCACCCAAACAATGTTGGAAACGACAATGGAGAAGAGGCACACCTTGTTCACCATGGCTATCCTCAGTCTGCAACAACAAAACCTCCACATTACTGATGACGAGTGGGGCATGTTTAGTGAGTTCATAAAAATTTTGAAGTCATTCGCTGAGCCTACAATCTTATCCACGATGTGACCATGTTGACAATTCCTATAGTTGTAGTTGTTACTTTGTTATATGCCCACTTACATTGATGTCACTTATGTAGAACAGAATCTATTGTATGCGCTTGACAAAAGAGGCATGTGTTTCACTCATTGTTGCTATCACCCTTATGTCAACAAAGTTGTCCAAGTATACATCTATGCTAAAGCACACTATAGTCCTAAATGTTGCAGCCATACTTCATTCTTCTGTAAAATTAATGTATACGGATACATTACAACACTTAGTTGTCTTTAGTTACGTATGCCATATGCTTCAAACAATGACAAAATGAGTAACTAACCATACATGTCAAATTGGTAGAAGATAAGTATTAGTGATGCCAAGCATGTCAACTGATAATTTTTCAATATGATTGAAGCTCTACATGATGTACGATTCAGATCATGGGTCAGCTGTGTCTATAAATGAGTTGGATGACTACATTGTCTCTTATTTACATCATATAACATATTATCCTGGTGGAAGGAAATCGAGGAACAAAAGTTTTTATCGGTTTTGCCAGTCTCCCCCAATTAGAGAGATTGTTCTTCACTAGTCAGGCCGTCGTCACATACCACAGATACATTCTGAACACATAAAGTAATGAGGTATTGACAATTACAAAGTGTTGGTTGTGGCCATAGAAAACCAAGCAGCGTGCACTATACACTACTGCTAACAAAAAATTATGGGATGATGAATTACTATTAGCACAGTAAAGAACCATGGCCAGTTCTTTGTTAGTCAGATTTAATCCTTTATAGGATTCTTAATTCATCTTACTCTTGCAGATTTGCAGATGCCAAAAAGTGTTGTGAGGGAGCATGAACCAAAGGGTTCATAGAGAAGAACATGGTTGGATAATTGCGACGGATGTTTCACTAATAAACTTGCAGATGAAAAAATGAAATGACGCTTTTGCTGCACGAAACAAACTTCTACTCATCACTCGCACTACCATTAATTATGTTGTTCAATAATATGGATATTCTTCATCTATCACTTCATCACATCCCCTTGTCTCACATTATTGACATGGTCTCAAGCACAGAACTCACCCATATGTATGGCTAATGACATCATCGACATGTGATGTCTTCTCACTCTGTCACGTTGCATCATGCCGCTGGGTCAGAGTATTGAACTGTCCTCTAGCAGGGACACCATCCATCATTGTCGACAACGTCATAGACCTGTGATGTTGGGAATGTTCTCTCACTCGGTGACCTAACATCATGATGTTGTCTCACGGTATTGACATAGGCTCCAGCAGGGAGTCGTCGATCCACGTGGTTGGCAACATCGTCAGCATGTGATGTCCTCTCACTCAGTCACATCACATTGTGTTGTTGGGTCACGGTATTGATGGCTACTAAGTGGGGACGTCGTCCATTTGCACGGTCGACAACAGCGTCAACATGTCACATCAGAGACATCCTCTCACTTGGGCATGTCATGTAAGGTTGTTCGGTCACCGTATTGATGTGGCCTCAAGAGGGGATGTCGTCCACCGGCATGCTCGACGAAGTCATTGGCATGTGACATTAGGATTGTTCTCTATATAGCCACATTATGCCATCTCATCAGGTTAGGACATTGATGTGGCTTGAAACAAGGGCATCATCTACTGATGTGCTTGATGACATCATCGGTATGTGACATGGGGAACATCCTCTAAGTCACTCATCTCACATCGTCTTGTCGGGTGACTCTATCGTTCTGGTCTTGAACATGGATGTCATCCATCAGTGTGCTCGATGATGTCATTGACACATGACGTTGGGGACATATTTTTCCCTCAGTCATGTCACTTAGTCTCCATCTTTTAAAAAAATTAAACATAATTTCATCTAGATAATTATGCAATATTTTTCAATAAATGTGATTTCTAATTCTCCCATCTCAACTCATTTTATTATACCTAGGACTCCAAATTATTCGTACAATTAGTTAATACATATAATTATATATATTTTACATAATACTGGCTGACTTATTATTATTCCTTCCAAACTCATGCCTTTGTATTTCAAAATATTTCAACATACTTTTATGTACGTCATCATAAATGATTTTGAGAATGTATGAGTTTCCTCTAACCTTATTCTTTTAAAAATTAATCCCATTCTCACACATTTTATTTTATTGCCGAACTGTTTGATTTTGCCCAAACAGTTAGAACAAACCTTGGTTCGAACTCCATAGAATAAATGTTGATCAAATAAATCGAATATCTTGTTTAAACTCGATCTATAATCTTGCTCTGTCAAAAGATTTGATCTGTTTGGATTGAAACTTTACTTGATCGATCAAAACATTTGATTAACATTCGATCCATTCGATTCGGTCCAAACTCCAATCCCTAGTACCACTGTACCGGCTGTTTTCATTAGCCAAATTTTCATGTATTTCCTCTTAAAAATCATGCTTATCGACCTATTGGGATGGGACGGGGCATGGACGAAAATATTTGACACAGGACCAACTCTGGAAGGGATGATTCATACAAACTTCTCAAAATGGGGAAGGAACGATCTTAGTTTGTCCCGTCCTTCATCTCAATCTTCAGATGGTGCACTGTATTATCGGATAGAGTTTGCACTTAATTAGGACAGGCTGGAAGAAAATAATAAATATCGAAGGACCTCCATTAAATGCCAAAAGGACATAGTGCCCGGGATGAGACGACAACCAGAAGATACAGCGCGACGACAGAGAAAGAAGCTTTGGAGGAAGGGAATTGAAGAACATAAAAGAGGCCATTCAAACACCTACTCCCATTAATCGCTGAAGTCGGACAGAGAGATAAATTGTCTGATATGTCATCACTGTATCTTCGTTCCCTTAAGTCTCTCGGCATTATTCCATTTGGCTATCGTATTATACCATCCCCTGAGAGTAAAGATAAGGCCGAGTCGGCTCACGCCGGCCAAGGCCACATCGAAGAGAGCTTTCAATGGTGAGGTGGCCGGACTTCCGCCGGAGAAAGCGAGGGAGAGAGCGAAGCCTTGAAAATTACACGGAACGAAGAATTGCCCAGACTTGATCCCGTTGACCGTTCCTCTGGCCACGTCATCTTCGCCCACTTTAGGCGAAGACCTCTGCAGAATCCTAGTGAGCTCAGGAAATTTTTCAATCCCTGCCACCGGATAAGATCAGACTTGTAATGATAAACGTCTTATGGAGGGGGGGAGAGAGAGAGAAAGATAGGAAGAGAGAGACGTAGAATGAAAGAAAGAGAGAAAGAGACAGTAAGAGAGAGAAAGATAGGAAAGAGAGACTTAGAATGAAAGGAAGAGAGAAAGAGACAGAAAGAGAGGAAGACAGCGACCTGGATGAAAAGAAGAGAGAAAGATAGGAACAGAACGACATAGAATGAAAAGAAGAGAGAAAGATAGGAACAGAGAGACAAAGGATGAAGGGTAGATAGAGAGACGAGGGAAAGGAGAGAGAAAAAGGAAGGAAGAGAAAGAGAGAAAAGGAAGAACATAGAGAGAGAGCAAAAAGAAGAGAAAGAGAGAGCGAAAGAAAGGAAGAGAGAACGAAACATAGGAAGAGAGAGACATCGTATGAAAGGAAGAGAGAGATAGAAAGAAAGGAAGAGAAAGAGGGCGAATTTGCGAATGAAAGGACGAGAGAGAGACAGAAAGATATAGAGAGAGAGAGAGAGAAAGGAAGAGAGAGATAGAACGAAAGGAAGAGAAAGAGAGCGAAAGAAAGGACGAGAGAGAGACAGAAAGAAAGGAAGAGAGAAAGAGAAAGAAAGATAGGAAGACACGGACAATGAAAGGAAGACAGAGATAGAACGAAAGGAAGAGAAAGAGAGAGCGAAAGAAAGGAAGAGAGAGAATGAGAAAGATAGGAACAAGAAGGCATAGAGTGAAAAGGAAGAGAAAGAGAGTGCGAACGAAAGAAAGAGAGAGAACGAGAGGGAAAGAGAGCGAAAGAAATAAACAGAGAGAACGACAGGAAAAGGGAGAGCAAAAGAAATGAACCGAGAGACCGACAGGAAAAGAGGGCAAAAGAAATGAACTGAGAGAACGACAGAAAACAAGAGATCGAAAGAAATGAACAGTGAGAACGAGAAAACGAGAGAGCGAAAGAAATGAACAGAGAGAACGAAAGGAAAAGAGAGAGCGATATAAATGAACAAAGAAAGAGAGAGAGATAGATAGATAGATAGAGAGAGAGAGAGAGAGAGAGAGAGAGGGAAAGAAAGAGAAAGAAAGGAAAAGAAAGTGAGACAGAGCGAGAAAGAAAACAAGAGAGAGAAAGAGAGAAAGGGCGAGAAAGAAAACAATCGCCAGAAAGAGAGAAAGAGCGAAAAATAAAACAGGAGAGAGAGAGAGAAGGAGCGAGAAACCAAAACAAAAAGAGAGAAGAAGAAGAAGAAGAAGAGAGAAGCGTACCGTGAAGATAACCCGGCGTCTCTACGGGAGGGCGGCAAACCAAGCTGACGCGGATATTGTGGGCGATGACTTCTTGCTGCAAAGCCTCTGCCAGCCCTCGGAGAGCAAACTTGCTGGCGCAGTAGTGAGTGTACCCGTAGATTCCCAGCTAAGTGATCGAAGAGTCAGAGACGAAGTTAGTGTCGGTCTTCATCGAGGACGATTACAAGAAATCCTCTTCACCCCCTTTTGCCCTCCCCACGACGACGACGTAGAGGAAGAAATTCTTTTGGCCGTCGTCGTTAGTAGTGAAGAGGAAGATAAAATAATAGACGACGAAGCGACCAAAATCTTGATCCTCTTGTTATAAGCATAGTGGTTATTCTTTTAATGTAGACAACGATGACGATAAGGAAACAGAATGGGAACACACGGTGAAAACGCAGGTTTGGATCAGGATAAGAAGTACCAGGCCGGCTTGGGAAGAGACGATGGAGATGGATCGCGGCGAAGAATCATTGCCGGAGGCCTGCTGCATAGCGGGAAGCGCGTGGCGTATCAGGTTGAAAGTGCCGACGACGTTGATGTCCAGCGTGTTCCTCACTTGTTCCATGTCCATGAGAACGAGTTCCCGCGGGACGAATATGCCCTGGCTGCAGACGAGCACGTCGACGGTGCGCGCGTCATGCAACGCCTTCTTCACGCCCTCCTCGTCTCTCACTTCCGCGCTGTAGATTGAAACGTCGGCGCCTGTGTCTCGACGGATCTCGTCGCGGGATTCTTCTAGCTTCTGGCGACCGCGGGCTAGAAGGGAAACCCTTGCTCCTTGTGCAGCGGCCTGCTTAGCTATGGCAAGACCGATGCCCATGGACCCGCCGGAGATGAAGACGTGGCGGCCCTTGATTGGTACCCTCGCTCCTCCAGGCTTGATAACGACGCTGAGGACGAGGAGAAAGATGAGTACGGCGGCCACCGCAGAGCCGAGAGAGAGCAGGATGAGTGAGAATAGCTCCATCTTCGTTGTTCGGGTTATGCCTGGCTCTAGTGATATTTATACCCTATTTGGATACCCAGACTGCTGAATACTGGTGGCGATGTTGCTCGACGTATTAAACCTTGAGATCAGGAAAACGTGATAGCTGCTGCACCTTCATTTGAACTAAGTGAAATAATTCAATTGACCACCGTCCTTATCTTTTAAAATATTTCAAACTGCAACTTGCACTATAACCACAGGAGCAATTTCGAAGAGTCCTTTGCGCAAAAGTCCTTGGTTTTTTAGGTTGAGGAGGATTGATCGTGAATTGTGTCATTATAGTTTGAACAGATAACAAATGTGTCAAAGTTTAGCTAGTAGATATATGTTAATATAAGTTGGTGTATAACAGTGTCAAACAAGAACTAGGAAGGATAGTTTTTATACAGGTTCACGATGGTCCCCAACCATTGATTTTGCTTTATCTTCCCCAGAGCATTGCTCAAAATTTAACAATGTTAATAATCTCATCTACCTATGATAAACTATTGAATAATCACAAGATATCTAACAATTAATCTCTCAGAGAGAGCTTCCCAAGGTGCTTGAGGTTTAACACCCTTGTTGGAAGAAACCCCAGGATGCTATGATAAAATGCAGAATATACCAGCCTGGACAAGAGCAATACGGCAGTGTAAAGAGATAGATAATAAACCTCTATGTATCACCAGCGTGACATCAACTTCCAAGGTCCCCAGTGCTTAATGTAGGGATGCCATATGCTGATGTATCCGAGTTCCACCTTAAACTTCCAACACAAGGGAGTGACTGCCAAGGAATGTAAATCAATGTAGAGAGCAAAGAGAGGGCAAGAGATAAAAAGAATGAATACCCATTGGCTGTAAATCGGGTTAGGGTTTACAAAGGAGTGGAGTTAAGTTGGATATTTAGAGATGTCTAGAGCCCATTGAGTGTATAAAAAGGCTTCATGAAAGGTTAAAGAATCTATTCATTTCAAATTTGTGGAATTTAAAAAGGCTGAAGAAGACGAGTGATTAATGGTGGAGAAGATGAGAAGAATGAGGAGGAGAGAACTATACATGAAGATGTTAGTGAGAGAGAAAGAGTTACATATGCTATAGAAACCTAATGATAAGGAGGAGGAGGCACTAGATCGAGAAATGAATGACCTTAAAGGGAAACTAAGAAAAATCAAACTAAGTACCACCCACAAGATATTATTCTTGGTAGTTCTATTGATTGAACTAGAAACTGATCAACCTTTAGCCACAATGTAGATGTAGCCTTTACATCTCAAATTGAATAGAAGAAAGTCAATGATGCTCTAAACGATTAAGATAGGTTAAATGCTATGCATGAGGGAGTTAGTTCAGTTCAAAAGGAATAAGGTTTTGGAGCCCCAAGAACTAAGGGTAAGAATTGATGGAAATATATGTGGCTGACAAGCCAATCACATATTCCATATCTCCTTCCGTGTTCATAAATAAAACGTATTCATTATACTGCACGTGTGATGCTTAAAATGAAGTTCGTGTATACATGATCAAACTTAGTAAATTATGATGAGATTATAATATAGAGATCACTACTCTTTAAGCATGTGTTCAAAATATTCCTATTCGAAGAATACTAGAGAAGGACATAAAAATATATGGATAGAATAGCAGTATTTATCCTCACTCATATGGTGCGTGTGGCTGGTCCCATAGCCATTATTGTGGAGACACAAAGGATAGATAGTGGGTACTCTTTAGTGGAAAGAGTTCTCTAAATTGATCTGTGTGAATCCCTGAATAGTATTATACCGAACTGTTAATCAGGTTGATTCACGTTACGGTTGTGTAAGTAGTCCCTAAACCTGAGACTTCAAAGATGCACTGTGGATGGAGAGTTGTACTTTGACTTACATCCCTAATCATGGGATTCTAGATAGTCTTAGTTCGGGTGCATCAAAAAGTTCCAAAGACAATTGAGTGATCAAGATGGAATTGTACACCCTTGCTATAAGAGGTGATAGCTCAAGGACGATGATGTGATGAAGTCATTGGCCAAGGCAGTGAAATATCTAAGAACAGTTCTCCGATGATTTATGAATGCGTCAGCACTAACTCGGATGACCGATAAGGGTTTGACAGTTCACCATACCCTAAGTCTTCCTAGGAGTGTCAAGTGGATGAGGGACTGTACGTACATGGTAACTGATGATGAACAGGTTACATGAGTGAGCTGATAAACACTCTTTTGTATCTTTAGAGCACGAGGTGTAGCTTGGTGCCCCATGTGTTGGAGACTCAAACTATCGATTGGGTTAAACTGACATAACATTAATTAATCTATCTGGTGATATAGTTAATTAATTTTGAAGGCCAATAAAGGTTATTGGGCCACTAGAGTCACTAATTGGACTGATATATGGGCCTAGAGGGTCACACGCAAAAGGTCTTTTAGACGTTGGAAAATATACTTAAGTTTAGGGGTTTTTTAAGAATAATACTGATGTAGTATATATAGGGAAATGCCTTCCCCTTCTTCTTCCTTCCCCCACACCTCATCTCCACTCCCGATGCGATCAGGACGGCGGAACGGCGACGACGGAGTGTGAATGGGGCAAGTCAATGAGAAGGAGGAGATCAAACGTACCAAGGACATGTGTAAACAATATTGTATGTAAACAGTAATGTGCAAATCCGATGTTATGCAAATCATTTTCACAGCTCATGCAAAATGACTTTGAGATGAATCTAATGGGGGAACTGAGCTATTTCCTCATATTTCAAAGTCTACAAAAACAACATTTCATATTTATATGCTAAGAGAAGTACACCAATAAACATTTGAAAAAGTTTAAGTAGAAGATTGCTAAGTCAAAATATTGACCAACAATCTATAGACGCGTAGTTGGATACCTACAATACTTAAAAGCTAGCTGACCAGACATAGTTTTTAGCATATGTCGTTGTGCTAGGTTTAAAATTGATCCCAAGGAATCCCATTTAAAGGGAGTGAAGATAACACTATGGTATCTCAAACGAACCAATGATTTATGTATTTGGTAAGCTAAAAATCAAGAATTGACATTCGTCAACTTTTCTGATTCAGACTTTGCTGGATACAAAGTTGATAGGAAAACATTAACATCACTTTGGCATTTATTTGGGGATGTCTCATATCATGGACATCTAAAAAGCAAAATTCAATTTCTTTATCCACGACTAAGGTTCAATATAAAGCAGGTGGACTATGTGGCGCTCAAACTCTATGGGCTAAGCAGCACCTAGAAGACTATGGGGTGACATTGAACAAAATACCTATTATGTACGACAATACAAGTGCCATCAATTTGGCCAAAAGCTCCATCATAGATTCACACACAAAGCGCATTGAAGTGAAGCAACATTTCATTAAAGATCAAATCACTAGAGGTGACATTGATCTTCACTTCAGGGCAACTCAAAAGCAAGTTGCAGACATCTTCACTAAATCATAAATTTAAGATCTATTTAGCCATCTATGGAAAGAGCTAAGCAAAGCCCATGCTAGAGACTTATGATAACATTCTATTATGCTACAAGTTTCAACCAACACATGTTTTAGATCCAATCCATCAAGGATAAGACTTCAAATATGATGCTCCTATTCATATTCAGAATCTTATCAAACTTATACTTTAGGGGTATCTACTCGTAATCTACACAAATATTCAACTCTTAAATGTATTGATATTAGATTTTTTATTGCTTCTACTTATAGGGAACAAGTTATCTATATAAATTCTTAATGTAGTCATTCTTACGCCAAATGATGATTTGTTTTTTCTGTTTTTCTTTAAGATTCTCACGAATCTGCATCTCAAGCATTCTCGCTAACAATTGGATCTAACCATGTATGTCGATCTCCAAAGAGTAGTTTGAATTGCCGTATTGATGCAAAGCTCTTTGCTAGGGGTAGCTAGAATGTAGGGGGAGCTAGAAGGTAGGGCAAGCTATGACTTAGGGGGAGCCCTCCCAATATTTTTGATCATGTTCAAAAAGGGGGAGATATCAAATGTGTGATTTCCTTTTAATATAATTAATTTGGCTCGATGGAAATATGGAATGTCGCTGGCAAGCCAGTCATGCATTCCATATCTTGTTCCATAATCATTAATAGAACATATTCATTATACTACATCTGTGATACTTATAATGAAGTCCATGTATACATGATCGAACTTGCTGAACTATGATGAGATCGTAATATGGATATCACTTGCCTTTAAGCATGCATTCTAAATATTTCTATTCAAAGGACAATCGAGAAGAGGATCCAAATATCCAGATAGAAGAGTACTGCCTACCTCACTCATATGATGAGTATGGTTGGTCCCCTAGCCATTAGTGTGGAGACACTAAGAATAAACAATGGGTGCTCTTTAGTTGAAAGAGTTCACTCAATTGATCCGTACAAATCCCTAAATGCTTTTTTATGAGGGCAAATTGGCTAATAATTGTTTTAGTAGTGTTTTTATAAATTTAACTTTAATCAAATCAAATAATTTTGATAAAAGTATAAATCTCACTCGAACATAGAGTCTGAGTAAGTTTGTCTCCACTGGGACTGACACTTAGAGAAATATTTTATAATTGAGTTACCAGTTAATAGGCAATGGTAGTGAAAATAATGATAGAATGTATAAGAATAAATAAGTAGTTTGTAAGTAAAGAGAAAAATAGGTGAATAGATAGAAGAGAATATCATGTAAAATATTTATCTCTTCTTATAGATACTAGATAAAGAAGTGAGATAATAGATATTAGATTTAAAGACGATATTATTATAGTTAGTGCAGAAGTAGAAAGTTACTTAATAAGAGTAATTAGAAGTAGAAAGTTACTTAATAAGTGATTATTTAACAATAAGTTAGTGATTAGAAGGGTATAGAGAGAGATTAAGAGTGAATAAAGGAGCTGCTAATAGTAATTAAGAAGTGTATATATTGATATAAAAGCGTCTAGAGTTATGGAATACTACTTATATAGGTATAATATTTATTATAGACTTAATACATGTATTTTTATATGTTTTTAATATTTTTATAGTCGTTTCGGGATGTAAATGGGTAATTTAGCGAATCACCTTGGAGGTGTTCGACCAAATGCCTGATAGAGATTGCCTTAGTATATATGTATGTATTATAATCTGTATTTTTTATATGTGAAAATTAGAGAAATAGAGGAAACTTTGTTGACACCCGAAAGGTGTTTGACTAAATGCCTCGGAGAGGTCAAGATAGGAACAGGTAAATAATAATATCTATATGCCTAGAGTTTTGTAATCTTTATTACAATGAACCTATATAAATCAGTAAGTACTCCTCAAACACAAAAGGAGTTCTATGGAATGCTAAAACAAACTCGCGGTAGCACTTTTTAATCAAAATGGGCTAAATCAATGTCTAAACTAGTTTGAAATCCAGACTTTCCTTAAACTAAATTGCAAAATGATAGAACTACTAAATGAAAATGAGAAATGTGAGATTAAAAATGATTGGTAACATCCCATTATCATTTTAAGGTTCATTTTCCTCCATCCATCGCATCAGTCCTCCATCCGCTCCATCATTCTCCATCATCCTCTTTCATTTTTTTCCTCCTGTTGTTTTGTTCATGTTGCCATTATTTGTCTCCTGTTGCTGTCACCATCTGCTCTTTGGCTTTCATTTGTTCATCTGCTTTTGTTCTTCCATCTTGTTCATTTCCTCTCTATTTGGTGCAAGCTCCTGAGGTCTCTCCCCAAAAAGGTGCTAGATGTCTGGAATGGTCATGTTTGGTTGTCAGTGTGGTCGGTCAGGTCGTGGTGTCCTTTGTCAGTCCGTCTGTGTTCCCTATTGCGTGGCTTATCCGAGTGGCCTTGCGCTGGAGTGCCCCCTGAGGGCAGGTGGCGGGCCCCCCATTGCCCCCAGCCATTTCATTGGCCCCCTAAGGTCCCACCTTATGTGCCATTGACCAGGGCCCCCCACAGGTGTGATCCTGGTACCCCATGTCTTGATCCCCTCTCCGCCAAAGGAGGACGCTCCGGGACGCTCAGGGCTGCCAAACTGCGTTGCGAAAAGGTCCAAAAAATAAAAAAATGAGACTTGAAAAAAAAAAAAATGAGAAATGAAAGAAATTAGATAAGATTCTGATGAGAAGATGGATTTATTAAATGGAATGGATGAGATCATAAAATTTAAATTAAAATACAAAATTTAAATTAATTTAAAAACAATTTTAGTTTTAATTTTTATTATTTTCAGTTCATTATATCAGCTCACAATAACAATATTATTAATATTATTATTAATAAAAACATTATAAAGAATATATATATATATATATATATAATATATATCAATATTATATATAATATGATATAATATAAAAGATAAAAATAAAAATAAATAAGAAATATATAAAAAAATAATAAAATCCTATATATATATAATTTTTTATCTCCTTCTCTTTATTTGTCGGTCCTTTTTGCTACTCTATGTGTAGCTATGGATACGCAGCTATCTAGGGTGCTAGCTGCTGGCGGCGGCTGCGGCGGCAGCGCTTTTGTGGCTTCATTTTTTGGCTTGGGTGAATTGTTGAAATTGAAAGATAATGCGAGAAATAATGAAAGAAACACAATTTTCACAGATGAAATTTTGAATGAATGATGATTTTTAGTTGATAAACCAAAAATTGTTGAAAACTCGATAAAAAAAAAAATTAAAAAAGAAAAAAAACAAAAAAGAAAAAGAGAAACATAAAAGAAAACAAAAAGAAGAACTGAATCAAGAACTGATGCCTGCTGAATGATTTGAACGATGGGCTTTTCGGTTCACTTCCCCTTTCTCTCCCCTTCTCTCGTCCTTCTCTCTTCCTTCTTCTCAATCGCTTCTAGGTGCTGTTATCAGCAGGGAGGTTCTCTTCCCCCCCTTCTTCTTCCCCCCTCCCTCCGGATCTATGTCCCATGGACATATATATAAATGATGGTGGGGAGATATATTCTTGGGGGGCTCGGGAGGAGCAGGAGGGGATGGATGAGATGGTGATGGAGAGGATGGTCATGGGGGTTCCTCATGGCTGTCCGATTGGACTAGCGGTACCCCTCCCCTGCCAACAACTTTCTCCTGCCAGTGGCGTCGACGGCCAGAGGCACCAATGGAGGAAATTACCCCTGGTTGTTCGATCCTCCTTATAACTGTCCAATGGCTGCAATTAAATCGCAGCCCTGGACCCTCTAGTTGTGCACTCTTGTTGCCACATCACCACGCCTTTGGGCTTCCCCGACAGCTGCCTCGTCACTAGGCTCTCTCCTGATTCACCCGCGCTAGGTCCGGCATCCATGTCATCCTCTTACAACCAATAAGAAAGCCTGAAAATGAAATAAAAGATATTAAATAGGACAGACAGATCTTATCACTCGATATTCTTTAATAAGATCAGGCGGACGATATCATATCCGTCTTTTAAAAGGAGCCCAAAATGATACGGGCTTCGAGCCAGGTTTGCTCGAAGCCCAGTTGTGGTTTTCTTTCACAATTATATGAGATCGCGGCCAATGGGGCGCGTGATTGCTTGATTGCTCAGTGGCTTGGCTCACTGCAGTTATAATGAGATCTGAATCCTATATCAAAATTTTCTAAGTACAAGGCATATATAATTGCCAGCATATTCTACTAACTTAATCAAAATAAGAGCCATACCTCCTCTTTGAATCATGTGATCCTTGGTGCGGGCCTCTTTGGGCTCCTATTGCTTGCGGCCGCTGGGCGTCTGTGCCAAGCGCTGCGCCTTGTTGGCTGTGGGCTGGCTTGAGCCCCACACTCGCTGGCTTGCTATTGGCTTCGGCTCTACGCGCCTCGTTCGCTCTTTAGCCGGCCCAATATACAATCTTTCTTATTTATTTATTTTTTTAATATATATCTTTCTCTTGTTTCTTCTTCATTCCATTCTGTCTCTTTCTTTGTGTGAATTTGTTTCTCCAACTTCGTCTTCTTCACTGTAATAGCATATATACTAAATAGAACATTAAAAATTAAAATTGTATTCAATATATTTTTACTAATAAATACTTGAAGTTGTAGAACATGCATAAAAATGACATAAAATGCATTGTTTCATTACTTGCTCTACTTAGAGCATGAAATGTAAAATTTTTATAAAATTGGAGAAAATACATATGAAATGATCCCAAAATGATTTTGAAATATGTATAACTACATTACACATTTTGGGTCTATAACTAACCCCTTCAGTTGGCATGCTACTAATAGAATATATAAGTTGAGCATTATTATTATTTTATAGGTCTCTTCCTCCTATTTCCATCTTCAATTTTGACTTCTTCCCTAAAAATCTAGGATGTATCTCACAAAAATTAACAATGTCTGAAATATATTTTTACTAATAAGTTCTTGGAATTACAAAGCATGTAAAAATAATATTAAAAAATTATTTGTTTTCTCACTTGCTCTATTTAGTGCATAAGATGCAAATTTTAAAGTTGAAGATAATGCACCTGAAATGAGCCCAAAATGACTTTAAAATGTGTACGAATACATGCCACATTTGGGTCTATAAGTGTTATCCCCAACTTTCATGTACATTGATTCATGTCATGGTTAAGTAAGTTGTCCTTAGACCTGTGATGGGGGACCATCTTGACTCATAGACCTAATTTCTTTGTGTTTGTTCGCACCTGTTTGGATCCCGTAATGGTCCTACATTTTTGTACTTGTGCGCCCCCATGTATGGGCATGTATGTGGAGCTCTCTGTTATTAGGGGCCTCTAAAAGACTTACTTGGGCCTTCTCCCCTTTATTTCTAAAGGAGAAGGCCTATATTTGACACTATAAGAGGGGGGTGCCCATGGTAAGGAGGAGGAAAAGAAAGAAGAGTTGAGAAAATGTAGCCCTTGATGTTTTCCTGGTTATTTTTATTTGTTTTTTTTATTTAGTTTCTTTAGGGTTGGGTCTAATTATGAAAACCACCCCTCTCAGAGGAAAGGGGGAAATTAGGTCACTTTCATCGACCCTCACCAGAGCTGTGCCGCGGCCATTGCTGGCATCGCTATCATCGCCGCTCGCGCGATTTCCACGCTGTCAACAGCCTCAACTGGGCAGCCAGCCACAGTAGCACCCATCGCCACTGGCCAGGGCCGCAGCCGCAAGCCGCCGCCACAACAGCCATAACTTGTGACCATAGCTGCACCCCGCGGTTGTGACCGCAACCTATAGCCGTAGTCAGTTGTGGGCGCAAGCCACGGCCACAATAGCGGCAACCGTAAGCCACGGCTACAGCCGTCGTCCACGACCGACCGGCCAACGACCGCCAGGCCATCCGCCACCACCAGAAGCCACAGCCACCGCCGCAGTCGCAATAGAACCTACAGCCGTAGCTGATGCCATGTCTCGTCCGTGTGCCCGCTGTTAAGCCCGCTACCACCCCTACTTGCGCTGCTCCGCCTACCTGTGCTCGTCGCCATCTTCACCACCGACACTGTTGCACCAATCTGCATCGCCGCACCTACCTACGCCATCGCGCCACACGTGCCACACACGTGCCTAGCCGCGCGCCTTTTGTTCTTTAGAGTAGCCTACAGGGGAGCGATCACCAGACAACATGCCGCCGCCAATTCACCACCACCAAGTACATGCCGCCGTAGGAAGAACAGCTGTCACCGTCACCACCAACGCCTACCTCCATCCGCCAATAGCTAGCTTTAGTCATCACTCACAACTGATGTCATTGTAGCAACGCCTAACATCGTCGTCGTTGAAGTCTGATGCATATCCCCTTACAATCGTCATGTGTTGCACCTTTGCCCCATCCAATGCCCGCCGCTATGGTCTCCTAAAGTAGTTTCAAGGGAGACGTTCATCAGACGACCTGCCGCCGCCAGTTCGCCATGAAGTATATGTCGTTGTAGGAAGAACAGCCACCGCTATCGTTGTGACGCCTATCTTTGTTGGCTATAGCGAGCCATAGCCGAACCTCACCATGCCACCATTGCTGACGCAGCCGCCATGCATCACCGCTCTACTGATTAGTTGCCCTCCGTTGTGGTTTAACACGAGCTGCTTGATCCTGGCACGTCGTGTTACATCAACTTGAGACACCAAAGACATCTTGTTCGCGAGCAAGTGTACTTTGATTATGATTGGAGAGTCTTAATTCATGGGATTATAAACATTCTTAGTTTGGGTGCGTCAAGAAGTTCACGAAGATGATTGAGCAGTCAAGATGGTATCATCTAACCTCGGTATAAGAGGAGACCACTCACAAATGATCATGCCATGAAATCCTTGGCCAAGGTAGTGAATTATCTGAGAAGAGTTCTCCCATGATTTTCAAATGCATCATTACTATCTAGGAAGATCGACTAGTGTTTCATACTTGACCATATCTTAAGTCATCCTAGGAGCATCAAGTGTGTGAGGAACTATATGTACATGGTAAGTGATGATAAATATGTTCCATCAGTGAGTTGATACATACTTCTTTGTTTCTTTTAGAGCACGAGGTGCAGCTGGGCACTCCATGGAATCGAAACTCAACCTAATGATCTTGTTAAACTGGTCAAGCCTTAAATAATCTATACGATGATACAGTTAATTAATTTGGAAGGCCAAAAAATGTTACTGGGTTAGTGGAGGCGTTAACTAGAGGGATAAAAAGGATTAGGGCATCACACGTAAATGGTGTTTGGACGTCCAAAGATATACTTTATTTTCTGGGTTTGTATGAAATAGGTGAAGGCCTTGAATGAATATGACCCATGCTAGAAGTTTTTAGAAGCCTCCCTTCTGCCCAAAACACCACCTCACTCCTGATGCGATTGGGACAACATAATGACAATGAGAAATGGCGAATAGAGCTCGTCAAGGTGAAGGACGAATTTCAACGTGTCATAGACCATGTAGACACATCTAGAGGTAGCACACATGAGCAGCTCCACATGTCTCACATACAAATCAATGGAAACATAGATGCGTGGAACGCGTGTATACGTGTACAAGCTGCGCAAATGAGCAGATCGACTTGTCTTGCTCTAGGATCCAAGAAATCACAGACACGATTTGTGCATAGGTGATTTCTTTTATGTTTTTGTTGATGCCATTATGATTTTGTTTTGACTACTTCGTTGCATGGAATCATTATGTTCATCGAGATCAAGGCCTCTAGAAACAAATAATATCTCCATTATTTTTATTTACTATAATCATCTTAATTTTATCATTCTTAACTCATATTTTTCTTGTCTCTCAACTATGTAATTTATATGTATCTCAATTTTCTTATATATAACCATTTAAAGATTGTTAAATTTTTAATTACTGTTCCCTATGGACACAATCCACACTCATCACTGGATTGCTTTACCGAAGTGAGTACAGGTTTATATTTAATTGATTGAACTCAAAACAACTAAAAATTAAAACCCTCAATCTGGGTTTATTATTCATCATCTTGGTGGATCTATATCATAACGCATTATACCTCTAATACAAGGAATAAAACTGTAATATTGTAGGTAGGTAAAAAGGAGGAGAAGGAAAAAGATAAACAAAGCAAAATTCAATTGCATCGCATTATGCAGACTCATAACTATAGAAAAGATAGATTTAATGATAAGGAAATACAGTATCCCTGTTCCTTGAAAGTCAGAATATTTTTTGCAACATCAGTAGCCTTTCATTATATTATATCAATATAATTCTAAAGTTTCTCTTAAGATATTTGGGCTGTAAGGCCAATGGTGATTTGCCTAAGAGGTAAGTGTCATTCTCTTTTAGCAGCTTCCTAAATTTCATCGGGACTAAGTGTGTAGTTTCATGTGGAGTGGAATTATTCTTCTTCTTTTACATAGGGGACAAAATGATACACTAATAGAGGCCAAAAAAGAGAAAAAACCAATAAATAAAGGGAGTAAGGGGATGAGAAAGAGCATGAGAGAATGATAGAGAGATATAATAATAAACTGAGAAAGGGGAGGAGACAATGAGAGAAAGCTACAAGAAAGACTAAGAGAGATGGCTAGATAATGAAACAAATCTAGAACATATGATGTAGACAAAGGATGACAAAAGAAGAGATCTATAGAGAGAGGCTATGAAAGAAAAGACAGACAAGAGAGATATATAACAAAAGCTAGAGCTAAGGAGGAAAAAAATGGAAACAGAAATGAAGAACAAAACAAAGAAACCAGAACAACGACGAGGGTACATAGAGAGAGCAAGAAAGAGAGAGTGAGAGACTATGCGAGAGAGCAATAAAGTGAGTAAAGAACTGGTGGAAAAGTGTAAATAAATATATATATATATATATATAGAGAGAGAGAGAGAGAGAGAGAGAGATTGAGGGAATTAAAGATAGAGACAGCAAGAATGATAGATATTAAAATGGTTCATTTAAAAAAAATCTATACAAATTAGATTCACCTTGCTTTGTAGAAACTGTAGTAAATATTTAAAATAGACTTTTTTGTTCACTCCTTGGACAAGAATGAACAAATCTCAAATTTAAGGGTTTGAATTCATCGATTAGTGAATATATTCAATATTCATATTCAATACCGTTATTGCTCTAGAATCTTTCATTAGTGATGATATATGATTGTGTCTTTAGGAATGATGATTATGATTAAGGAATTAGTGTATAGTGATGAGTGACCGAGAAGTGATGAATATGAAGTAAAGAATAGAATATGAGATACTCGAGTGAAAAATGCTATAAAAGTTTATTTTTTAACCTTAAATTAAAAAAAAAAGACTAATTGAATGATGCAGATTGATGTGAATGGTGAGGTAGAGAATGGGAAGGAATGATGATCGATCCATTGCGAGTCGATATGTAACAGTAGAGAAGAGATATGAAGATGAAAAGAAAAGTGATAGTGAAAAAACGATGATAAACCCTAGTTAAGCCAACATGATGTCGGGAAACAACATAACAGGAATAGGGTGCTTTGCAGATCCTCATGTTGTGTGCAAGATCACAAACAAAAAGAAAGTGCTGGTAAGCCCCCCCTCTCCATGCTTCTCCCCACACACCCAAGACACAGTTCAGGATGAATTTCACAGTGATCCAGACCATTATATATAGATCCAAGGGTATGGATGGAAATAGGAAGGAAAGACAAGATGTATATCATCAGACTAGTAAACAAGAAATATATGAGATAAATTATGTGGGTCAAAACATTGTTCAAATAAAAAATTATGTTAGTCAAAAAAAGATCGAATAACTAAAACAATATAAAAGTTGTTGAGATAAGTGTGGCATGTAGATAAAAAATAAAATACAATGGATATAAGACACCAGCATAATACCAATTAAGAAATAACGAAACATTGGTTGTGCAAGGATATATTTAGAAGTAGCCGCCGAACCTGCACAAAAAAAGAAACAAAATACTTGATTATGCTAATAAACATAGACAAGTAAAGAAAACCTAGACACGTAAAGCAATAATATATCAGTTGACTTATATTGGTAAAAAAAATGAAATAACTAAAACAATATAAAAGTTGTTAACCTTAGTGTCATATATAGAATAAAAATAAAATACAATTGAAACAAGATAACACCATAATACCTATTAATAAATAACAAAACATTCTTTCTGTAAGGATATATTTAGAAGTAGCCACTGAACCTGCACAAACAAAACCAAAACAAAATAATTAATGAAAGTATTTAAAAACAGAACGGAGTATATGTAAACAGGGGAATTGAGATAAATAAATCTATATTTAGTGATAGAAGAAGGTATCTATCATTACTAGTTTCCCAGAAGCTTCGTGTGGTGTCCTTCTTTTTAAATATTTATGTGACCATAAAGGTACCTTTAAAAGTAGAGAATGAATGTATAAGATCAATTATATTCAAGAAATTATGATCAAACAAATAAAAATTTATAAATGTATTAGACAGAACCATTGTATGCAAAATAAACTTAAAATGGAACTAAAACAAAGAAAAGTATGAAATATATAATAGTAGAAAGTAGGAAATTTTTTGTGCAAGGATATATCTAGAAGTATTGGATGAACCTGCAGGAAAAAAGACCAACAAATTAGTTAGTGCTCGCCAGAAGAAAAGAAAAATGCACTATTCATAATAAGTGAAAGAGAGACAAAGAATTTCACGGAGAGCGATATCGAGATGCATGAAGCATAAGACAATTGCCTTGAATTGTCATGCCCTGCCCTTCGTGCCCCTAATTTTGTGGGATGTATCCAAAAAGGTACCTAACAATAAAAAACAAGAATGTATCAGATCATACATATGTAATAAAACAATATAAGACAACCAAAACACTATAACGGTCTTTCAAAACAACTGAGTTATACATAATAAAAAACATTAGAACAAATTTAAAATATAAAACCATATAATAAAAAATAAATGACAAATGCAAGGAGATATCTACAAATAACAGCAAAGCCTGCACAGAAAAACAGCAACACTGATTAGCAGAGGTAAAGACAAAATAGAAAGCAATATATGCCAAGCAGCGGGAAAGATAAAAAATATATATCGAAGGATATTAAGATGCACCAAGCATAACCAGTTGATCTGAAATGCCATGTTTTGCATGTCTTGCTTCCCCAATTTTTTATGTCATTGTAAAGGTACCTAGACAAGTAAGGTAATAATATATGAGATGAATTATATTGGTCGAAAACAAGATCAGATAACTCAAAAAAGTTAAATTAAGTGTCATATATAGAATAAAAATAAAATACAATTGAAATAAGATAGCATCATAATACCAATTAATAAATAACAAAACATCGTTTGTGCAAGTATATTTAATAATAGCTGTCAACCCTACACAAAAAAGAGAAACAAAACAATTAATGATGTTAATAAAGAATAGAACATAGTGTATGTAAAGAGGGGAATAGATATGATGAAATCTATATTTAATGAAATAAAGAGGTATCTCTCATTACCAATTGCCCAAAAACCTTGTGTGGTTGTCGTTACCGCAATTTTTCATAGGACCGTAAAGGTACCTTTACAAGTAGAGCATAAATGTATATGTTCAGTTATATTCATCATAACATGATGAAACAACTAAAAAATAATAAATATATTCGAGGGAAGCATTGTATGCAAAATAAAATTAAAAGGGAACTAAAACAAAGATAAAAGTATGAAAAACATTATAATAGAAAGTAGAAGAATGTTAATGCAAGGATATATCTAGAAGTGTTGGCTTAACCTGCAAAACAAATTGCAACAAAGTAGTTAGTAATCGCAAAAAAAAAAAAAACAAATGCACTGTATGTAATAAGTGAAAGAGAGATAAATAAATTTTATTGACGGATATCGTAAGCCATTGAGCATAACATAGTTGTGTTGAATTGTCATGTATTGCCCTTCGTGCTCCTCTTTTTGTTGAATGTATCCAAAAAGGAACCTAGAAATTAAAAGCAAGAATGTATCAGATCATACATATATATATTAAAACTAAATAAAACACTATAACAATCTTTACAATAAGTGAGTTTTTGATGTCGGACGTCGTCGAGGACGTCGTTCGGTCGGCACCGAGTATGTTGGCTCGGTAGCGATAAGAAATAGTGTTATCGAACGTCAATGGTTTTGTCGTCCGACGGGTAACCCTAAGGGGTCGATATAACTATGACGTGATGAATGGGTGTCCTACGTGTCGTACGTGCAGGCTCTGACTCGAGGGAGGTGTTGAGCTCCAAGCTTGGACGGGTCACCGTATGATGGCGACGGTAGCCTCTCGAACCTTGTCGGAGCGACGAAGGCGTCTACGGCCAAACAGAATCTATCCGTAGGGCTCGCAAATAACAGACGGTCTCTTTCGTACCAGTAAGGCACTCAAGTATCGTAGTTTCTCTTATGCTTCATGCATCTTGATATCGCTCTAGATGAAATTTTTTGTCTCTCTTTCACTTATTATGAATAGTGCATTTTTATTTTCTTCTGGCGAGCACTAACTAATTTGTTGGTCTTTTTTCCTGCAGATTCAGCCAATACTTCTAGATATATCCTTGCACAAATATTTTCCTACTTTCTACTATTATATATTTCATACTTTTCTTTGTTTTAGTTCCATTTTAAGTTCATTTTGCATACAATGGTTCTGTCTAATACATTTATAAATTTTTATTTGTGTCATCATGATTTCTTGAATATAATTTATCTTATACATTCATTCTCTACTTTTAAAGGTACCTTTACAGTCACATAAAGATTTAAAAAGAAGGACACCACACGAAGCTTCTGGGAAACTAGTAATGATAGATACCTTCTTCTATCACTAAATATAGATTTATTTATCTCATTTCCCCTGTTTACATATACTCTGTTCTGTTTTTAAATGCTGTAATTAATTATTTTGTTTTGGTTTTGTTTGTGCAGGTTCAGTGGCTACTTCTAAATATATCCTTACAGAAAGAATGTTTTGTTATTTATTAATAGGTATTATGGTGTTATCTTGTTTCAATTGTATTTTATTTTTATTCTATATATGACACTAAGGTTAACAACTTTTATATTGTTTTAGTTATTTCATTTTTTTACCAATATAAGTAAACTGATATATTATTGCTTTACGTGTCTAGGTTTTCTTTACTTGTCTATGTTTATTAGCATAATCAAGTATTTTGTTTATTTCTTTGTGCAGGTTCGGCGGCTACTTCTAAATATATCCTTGCACAACCAATGTTTAGTTATTTCTTAATTGGTATTATGCTGGTGTCTTATATCCATTGTATTTTATTTTTAATCTACATGACACACTTATCTTCACAACTTTTATATTGTTTTAGTTATTCGATCTTGTTTTGACCAACATAATTTTTATTTGAACAATGTTTTGAGCCACATAATTTATCTCATATATTTCTGGTTTACTAGTCTAGGTTCCTCTTTTTTCTCTCTCTTTTTTTACTAGTCTAAGTTTGAGTAATCCTAGCCCTTGATTTTCTCTCTCTCTTCATCATCGTCTTTGATGCTTCCTCTTTTTTAAATTTTTGGATTAACTGTCAAATCCTTTAGATTCCTTGCCCTCTTGTCTTCTGTGCTAACTTTTTTTGGAGCTGCCACGTGTACCTGTAGGGAAAAAAAGACAAAAGACAAAGAGAGACAAAGAAGAGAGGAAGAAGACAAAATAGTATTTTGTCTTCATCCTTTCTTTGTCCATGTAAAGAGAGAGAAAGAAGAGATGAAAAACACAAAATAGTATTTTATCTTTTCCTTGTCCACGAAAAGAGAGAGAGAGAGAGGAACAAGACAAAATATTGTAATTTTTCCCCTACAACATTTATTGCAAAAAAAGGAGAGAATCTTACCGATTGGTCCACATCGCAAGACAATTCAAAAAATCATAGTTAATAAAATTAAAGTCCAAAAAATACATATATATATTGACTAATAAAAATCATATATTTCCAAATGTAATGTCCATAAATTTTATAAAATCATATTCTAACTCAAAACCTATATTATTTTAGAATATATTGTCAGAAGAATCCCCAAAAATAGTTAAACTTTCAGAAAATTCAGAACATCATTCTAAAAATAGATTTAATCACTTTAAGCTCTATAACATGCATATATAATAAACTTAATGCAAATAAACACATAGATAGGTGACAACACCCGAAATCTGGTATTTAATTCAAGTACTTAGCATCAATTTTAGTTTTTTAAAGAGATTAAAATATGTTTGTTATCATATATTTACATGTTCATAATTTATCCAAGTGAATTCATATTTTCCCTAATTATCTGTTAATTTATGAATTTTATGGAATTTATTTAAGCTAGAACTAATTCTACTTCAATGAAAATGGCAGGTTTAAAAATTAGTTTTAATGTTAATTGATGTGGGGAAGTATTACTGAATTTTATAGATTTTTATAAATTTTAATTGAATTTGTAGGTAATTTATTCGAGGAAGAACTGATTTTTTAAATAGAAAAGGATATATTATAAGGAAAAAAAGAGTTTTAAAGAAATTTTTAATGTTGGAGGGATTTTTAAAAATTGCTTTTGCAATTATGCCCTTAAAATAGCTCTCGGTCGCCCATTGCAGGTGTAAAGATGCAATAAAAATAGTGGTAGGGTTTTCATGAAATTAGTCAAGAATTGTTAATGGATTTTTAGGAAAATATGGAGGAGAGAGAAAGTGGAGGGGCATACATATAAATAGTTTTTGAGCGGCGTCCATCGCGCGCGCCCATTTAATCAACGACTTGTCTGCGCACATACGGGAAATTTTCTGTCTGTGCGGTAAGTTCACCTCATGTGTAGTGCATACAAAACGCATACACGGGAGGTGACATGTTGCCTTGTGGTTCGCAGAAACTTAAAAGGCGCATAGATACGTGCAAATTGCTCTGTATTGTGTATATTTTTTTTGTTTTTTCTTATTTCAGACAGGGGATACGTGGCGCGCCGAGGAAGAAACCGCCATTTTTAATCTAAAAATTTGCAGTCAATGAGAGATCGACGTGTGATTGCATGTAAGGAAAAACATTAATTAAATAAATGAATATTGGTCCAACTGCTATGAGTGGTCAAAAATCATTTATTAATAACTTTTGATCTTGAAGTCCGATTGAGGTCAAATGTTTATAGATATGCTCGTCTCAACCTTCTCGATATGTTTGTATGGAATCATTTAGGTAAAGGCTACAATTGATTATATAAATTAATTACTTATTGGAAGTAAATGGTAACTTTTACCATTTTACCTAATTATAAAAGCAGAATTTTGAGTTGAGGAGGTCACTCTGGAAGGGGCTCTATCACATATGCAAGACAGAGAGGAACACCAGCCTGGATCAACCCTACTTGGTATTTTTTGCTTCATTATATTTGATTTTTACTGTGATTTGGATTAAGTGTTAGTGAAACTTTTGATTATTCTTCTTGATTTTGGTCTGAATTGCTAAACCGCTAGACTTGAGCGAAATGTATAAGTCCTTACTAGGATCAAGAGGAGTGAGCATTGAGTTGATCTAACTACTCCAATTGCAAATTAAGAACGAGAAAAAATTATAAAAATTTTGAAATTCTAGGATGATTAGGGTGTGTTTATTAGTAGTTAATGAATTTGGTTTCCAAATGCCCCCAAAACAAATTAAGACCAAATCTCCTTCTTATCCCGTCTAATTGACCCATTTGATCATTTTATTGGATCAATGAAGTCAATCTAGAGCTCCTCACTTTTTCTATTCTTCTCATCTCTTCTACCCCCCCTTTCTAAACTCTTCATTTAATTAGGGTGATTTTATCTTCATTGAATATTAAATTAATTATAATTAGAGTTAAATTATTCAAGCAGATCACTAATTGAATTACTTACTAGCTTCCCTTGGACGATACCCATACTTATTACTATACATATTAAGTTTGGGTTTTACAAATTTTATTGTATCAGCTAAAATTAACAATGGTAAGGGACTATAAAATTGCACAATTCACCCCCTATTTTTGGCTTATCAATAGGGTTCCGTTAAGGTACTGAAAATGCATATTATCAATGATCTCATCCATAAAGGAAGGAGAAATGCCTAGAATGCCAAACACGATATTCTTCTATTTTCCAAACTAGTTTTGATGGACCTTGTCCTCATATCTTGCATTAGGTTTGCCTGAATCGTGAAATAATGATTTAGATCAGCTTAATCTTACACTGAAACTTATCGTTGGTTTTTTTCTAGTTCACTCTTTATACCTTATAAATCTCTCTGTTTTACATAATAATCACATATCTGATTATATATCCCCTTCGATTTGGACAGAGTAGTCCAATTCTACTTTATATTGAGTTTAAAAGGGAGTTTAAAAATACTATGTCATTAGTCTCATTAAGTTCCCAGTCTAAGACTACAAGGGCATGTATAGGAATAAGAACCCGGGCGTAACAAGAATAATATTGTATGATCAGCATTATTCCAAGTGGCCAATGGCATTTCAACTCAGTATATTTCAGTGATCAATAAAAGTAGTAGTTATACCACCATAAAATATACAACAAACCTGCAAGGTACTATGACATCATATCTACAATGTACGATCAACATGATGTATCATAACAGACCACCCAGTTCAACATAACCAGGACACATGTGACAACAAGGAAAACTGTGTTAACGATGTATGATTGCATCTTATTTAATCATTTATTTGAAGTGGTGAAAACATATTATCAACTATGAGCTTCCACTATATGGTCGTTTATGTAGGAATAATAACCGGGACTTAGTCATGGCAACATGATTTAACGATTTCATGATAGATGATTTCAAGACAGACGATTTCTTAGATAAATGTCAAAGCCAAAGCCACGACCTATGGCACGGACTAGTTCATAATTTCACTTTAAAACTTATTTCCTATGGGAGGATGGGTAATTATGTCCACTAAGGCAGAATTTAGGATACTTCAGCCCATTGATGTTGTTGGAATAGCACGGACTCAAATTGTTAGGCCCTTCTATTTAACTCATATTCTACATGTATGTATTCCATCACTAACTTATGTCCCAACTAATTGTTGCAGGCCCTAGTGTTAGTGAGTTTCTTGGATGCATTCGCCATAGAGAGTCTCACATTGAGTGAACATCGAGCTAGAGTAGTTGATCCGGAGGAGAAGAAATAAGATCATCCCCTTGGAACCTAATCGGGATGACAAAAAGGTGTGCATCCTCTTTTTATGTTTATAGCTGTCATACATTTCCAACTCAATTAAACACATCCCAAACTCTTGGCCTATAAAAAGTAAAGCAGTTGATATTTACCGTACTACCACCCCATTCAGCAATCCGTGTTGCACTAACACCCACCATGGTTGCAGGCTTTGTATGCCAGCACCTGCAACTGCCACCCATAGATGATAGGTTAAGGTAACGTGACTATTTTAATTCCATTTTTACCCTTAAAATATCTTAAATTTCCCATAAATCGTATGAAATCAGTCAAATTTACCTAAATATACATACATATATATGTTTTATTTAAATTAGCTGCTATTATTTTCGTCGAAATGAATACATAGATAATCTTATAAATTACAAAAAATATAAAAAACTTCAAAAATGAAAAAATACTTTTGCAAATCACGTTGTTGGATGTTTCTCACTTTACTAACTGACGTATTGGATTATTCGTTGCATAGATCAAATTATCACTAGCTGGGTTCGAATTACATTTTGGCCCTAATACCTGGTTAATCTCTATGCATATGTACAAGAGAGTCTAACAAAGAGGCGCCTCCTATGATTTGCGAGAAAAATCATCAGAGACAATGTGGCGCAAAATGAACAAGATTAATAAAAATAAATAACCATTTTGTGTACTTACTAGTCATGGGGTCTTTATTATAAGATCCCCGATCTCTTTTGGCATCTGACATCTGCTTTCTATTATTTTGTTTGGTCCTCTTCTTTCTATTTCCCTTTCTTAAAACAACGTGAAAACAAAGGCCATATCAAGTCGTCTTATAACACCCACCCCTTGTCGCATATGAAGAGGGAGGTTTCTGATGATAAATTCAAGTCTTTATCCTTTGGGGTCACTTCACGCGTGGTATACATTGTTCCACACCTTAAGTCTGCCTGCACACCGAGCTTTTTTACAAACTACCGTAGTAGACATGTTTTTCTATCCAACTATTTTTTAAGATATTTAATTTCTATCCTGCATTACTTTAATATCTATCGTCGAATGCTGTCCTTGGTAATTCCTCTGCGAATGTGTGTTTCGTTCTCATGAAATGTATGTCTTTATTAGAAGAGTAGGAATTAGGGGAGGCTACGTTTGGGCTTTGGATATCTTGTCGCACCATTGACTTTAACATACTAGACAACTTGAGGCGGCTATCAGTAAAAACAAGTTGGGTTTGATGGGCCCTCAATTTTCGCAGAACGGTTGTTTGATATGTTAGATACTGTTCAAGGTCATTTAATTTGAGCCTCATTAAAGAAAACAAGGCCCATCGGTACATATCTAATTATATACCGCCGTAACATGAGTGACATATTTATTCGTTCATAGAAAACATCTCAATCTATTAGATGATTCAGCCGTAGCTAGTAACATCTTCTTCCTGCCGAAATCCTGTGGGCTTAGCACATTGGGTTCGAGGTGGACTGACGGGGAACCAACTTAATATTCTATTGGTTTTACTTGTTTGAGTTTCCGTAGAAATTAACGAGAGGATAAAATATCACATCGTGATTCGATGAACTGGGCATCAATTCTACATCATACCTTGTAGGGCCGTATCCACAGTTAAGGGGATCTCCTCTCGTTAAAATTTCGATAAGCGGTCTCACAATATGGCAAACTATTAGCTGTCTTCTGACTTTCGGCAATATTTTATTTCGTTATAATATTTTATTTCGGTGACGATAAGGACAGCGTAGGAGATAACGACCGCTACCACAGGACGGTGGGAGCTTAGAACGTGCGAGAATAGATCCATTTCGTCGGTTGGGTCGTCGCCCACTTTGTAGGCAATAAAATAACCCTTTCTATACCCGGGCAGCTAACTGCAAGTCACGAGGGTGGATAGATGTATTGAATGAGAGAGCTACATTTGCGTGAGAACTTTTTAATTGTTTGGTGAACGTCATTAAACTAGACTTTAAAATATAATATTCAACTCTGAATAATCATGTGCATAACAACTACAGATGTCATATAGTGGATAAACTAGTCAAGTTGATGCAGCCATTGAGAAACTTTTAAAACAATTTATCTTTACAAAGGAACGATAGAATTTTCGTGCCGTGATCGACGGATTCAAAATACACGTTTTAAACTTATTGGAAGTCCGCCCTCTCGTCGATTAGTGGACCATCAGAGCACATTTGACAATAAAATATCACTTTAGTCCTCCATATTTAACAAATATTTCATCCGTAGTACTTATTAAAGTATTTTATATTTTATGATAAAAATACTTACTTCCGGAAATAAATCAGTCATAGAATCGCGATGACTGTTGCCAGTCTTGTTGAGTAATTCTTGCGCCGTTGGTAGCAACTTGAAGCGGGATAGAAGAGGGTGTTTAAAAGTAATGGCAACATGAACACCATTTCGATAGATTAGTTGGCTTCTTTTTATTTCTATATGACTTTTACAGAATCGCGACACAGTAAACCAAGGTTATCAAAGATACATTCATGCTTATCAGCGCGAAATAAATATTTTTCTGTGTTCATACACATGTAATCAACATTTACAAGATAGATGCTTTCAGTTAATTAAGTTTGGCGTATGGAAGTAAGTTTATTATAGCATTTTGTTTACTTACATATGATATCTTTTTGGTAGTTAATCTAGCTATCATACACGCACACTATTAATTGCAATGCTTAAGGGTATTTTTATTGTTAAATAAAAAATGGACACGATGGATCATGGCAGACCACTCAGTTCAATAAGTACGGTTTTGCCAAAACCACTGAACATGACCCTGATTCCTCAGTCATAAAGTTAAATAAAAAATGTTAAATATCTATAAATGCGCTTTATTTTAGTCATCTATTTACATTTGCTCACATATATTATGAATTATATCTCAATAATGAGCCTCAATGGCATTCTCATCCCTGTAGGAATAATCGTTGGGAGTCAGTCATGATAGCTCGATTTGCAGATTTCATAAAATATAATTTCACGACAGACGAATCCTCAAATAAACGATTAAAACCAAAGCCACAACCTGCCCCAGCTTATGTAGCCTCATACTCACGGAGGAACTACTTCATAACTTGACTTTAAAAACTGCTTCCCTGTGTTGGAGGATGGATGGGGATGCCGATCAAGGCTGAATATAAGACATTTCAGCTTATTAATTTTGTTTGAATCAGATCCAAGTGCTGAAGAAAATCGGCTTACTCTAATTTAGTCATCTTCTTGGATCCATTCGCTCTAGAGCGTGTCACATCGCGTGAGCATCAAGATAGATCTGTTGGCCTGCATTAGAAGAAACTGAGCGATCTCGAGATTTTGCGCAGATGGAGGTAGGAGAAAAGGAAAGGAGAGTGGACACAGAGAGGACGAATGGCCTAGGCCAAAGATCTTGATTTACTCCGCAAAGAGAACTTTTAACAGTATGTTTATATTTATAATAATAATAACGTTATATAGTTAATTACTGCGTTTTAATCATAACTGTTATAACGACGTATAACGGCTATATTGAAACAGACCCTAGTCGTTGGATTTGTTGCCTATCTACGTTTGATCCTATTGCTATATTGAGTCCTATCTATGTTTAATCCTGACCGTCTATGTTTAAACTTATATTCATCTTAGCTGCTAAATTCCATAACGGATATAGGGGTATGTGGCTCAATTTTACTACTCTAGTCTTTAAGTTAAGTCCTATTGGTCCATACCTGTCGATCTGGCGCCACGTGGTCGGTCGAACTGGTGCTGACGTGTTAGGAGTTTTTAACTCCCTTAGCAGAAACAAGATCATCCCCTTAAGCCCAAACCTGGGCGACGAAAAGTTTTGCGTCATCTTTTCAAGTTTTTTGCTGTTTATGTTGTCATTAGCGCTAGGTTATTATCTAATGAGATCGCTTAGGCCCACACATTTTGCATGTGACAAACCACACCTCAAACTCCTCACATGGAAAGAAAGTTAAATTTTACCGCATATTAGAACCTCGTTTCACTACTTGACTCGCATTGCCACCTCACATGGTCTGGGGCTTTGTCTCCCATTACCTTCAAAGTAACTATTTTTTATTCATTTCTTACCCCTAAAATTTGGAAAAAGTTTTGTTTAGGTATAAAATCATACAATTTATTTAAAATCGATTAAACAATTGTTCAATTTATTTAAATTAACTGCAGTTAGTTATCATTGAAATGAATAGAAAACAAAATCTTATAAATTAAAAATATGTAAAAAATAGAAATATATGTTTTGAAAACTACTACGTGGTTGGATGTGTATCGTTTTAGAAAGTAACAACTTTCTAAATTGTTCCACAAATCAAATTTCTAAATTACATCTGAACCCTAATATCTGGTTTATCAGTATGAATGTTGTAGAGAGTTAACGAAGACGCACCTCGTGCAAATTGCAAGACAAATCGTCCGAGACAACCCAAAGCCATATGAGCAAGATCCATACGGATAAATACACAACTGAGGACTAGCTGCTCATGGGGGGAGTATGATATGATCCCGACTTCTTTAAGCATCTGTTTTCTCCTTTTCCTTTTACTTCCCTCTCTAAATGAAAGTGAAAGGAAAGGTCACATAACACCCATATCATGGCACATATCAAGAGTGAGGTTTCAGATGACAAAATCAAAGCAGTATCCTTTGGGGTTGTCTCCAGATTATTTTCACCCCACGTGGGGGCCTCCATCGCGTCACACCGTCATCTATTACGACATGAATGAAACTAGCCTTTAGCCAGCGCATTCCGGGCTCATCCACCAGCATCTCTTTCGACTTTCCATTGGTCACTTTCGTGCCCTCCGTTTGACGCATGACAGCATTCTTCCTTTTCTGGTCATGCATCACTCACTTTCCATCTTTCTTTCTCTAACTTTCAATGACAAACTAGATCTTACAACGATGTTGGTTCCTGACTCTAGGGTTAGTAACAAATCACACTTTTTTTTCTACTGAACAATTCTTTTTATACCTTATCGTTATCCTGCCATATTTGTGTTTTAATTTTGTAAGTACTCTGTATGTGGACTCCTTTTCTCACGGGCAAATACTATGAAATGGAAGTTCATACTTTCTTTACAAAAATGGAAGTTCGGGCTCTTTCATAGTATTTGCCCCTTTTCTCACCAAGTGAAGGCTTTTATTTGAAGAGTAGAAATTGTGGGTGGAAACGTTGGGCCATTTGATATTCTGTCAAATCATTGACTTTACTATAGTGGACAACTTGAGGCGGCTATTTGTTGGGCCCAGTTGGATTTTATGGGACAAGACCGGTAGTTGTTGGATCATGCTCAAGGTCATTTAATCGGAGAATCACTATGGATAAAATGACCCATCGGTAAACATCCAAGTAATATACCTCGCTTTAACATGATTCCACATTTATTCTTATGTCCAGAACAGAAGAAATTACTTGATGATTCAAAGCTAGTCATAAACATTTTCTCTCTGTCGCAGTTTCGTGGGCAACGCACTTTAAGTCGGCGTGGTCCGGCAGGGAACCGACTTAATATTCTATTGCTTTTTGTAAGATGGAGTTTTACTCGCCAAGCTATCAGACAGATCACTGAAGACTCTTGGCGATTCTCTGTTAGGGATCTAATCAAGATTAGGTAGTAAAATTCACTACAATTATATACTTGTTAGAGGCTTAGAAGTAGGATTAAATATAAGTTCAAATATAGAATAGGATTAAACATAGAATAGGATCAATATAGACGGTCAGGATTAAATATAGATAGTTATAACGGTCGAGATTAGATCTCGTTATATGATGGGGTCACTGCACCGATCAACGGCTGTGATCGGTGCACCCACGAGAATTATAACGGTCAAGATCTATTCGGTGTATCCGTTATAATGGGTGCACCGATCAACGGCTGTGATCGGTGCACCCATTGCACAATAACGGTTAAGATAACCATAATTCAAATTTATATCCGTTGTAACTATTTACAACGGATATACGTTACAACAGTTACTCAATCTTTTTAACTACTTATACGTAATATAAATATCTCACCAATGTACCAAGTTAATTTGCGGAATACAACGATTCTAAGCTCTCTCTCTGCTCGAGCTCTCTTCTCTCCTCTTCTCTCTTCTTCTCTCAATTCTTTTCTTGTGCAACGGCCAAGAAATCTCAACACTTTTTGCTTTAGACTTTTCATCGAAATTTAGGAGAGGATCAAACATCACATCGTTAAGATACATTTTTGTGTATCACTCCTGCATGATCCCTTGTCAGGCTGCTGGGCATGGTCAAGGCCATCTCCTCTCGTTAAGATTCAGATGTGCAGCCTCACAGACTGCCAAGCTATTCGCTGTCTTCTGTCTTTCGGCTTTTTTCCACTTAGTTATAATATTGTACCATTTTCCAACTGTGAAGATGAGGCCGAGGCGAATCGCGCCGGCCAAGAACACTTCGTAGAGGGAGGTCAACGGTGAGGTGGCGGGGCTTCCGCCGGAGCCAGCGAGAGAGAGGGCGAAGCCCTGCCAGTTGCAGGGAACGAAGAATTTCCCCGACTTGATGCCGTCCAGAGTCTCCCTGGCCACATCCTTCACGTCCATCTTTGATGTAGACGATGCCAGAGCGATCGTTAACTCCGAAAACATCTTTCTTGCTGCAACTCTAGAAAGTCAAAATTAGAGATACATAGCCAGAAAGAGAGAGAGAAACAGCCAAATAGAGACAGAGAGTGAGAGAGAGAGTGATAGAGACAGAGAGAGAGAACGAGAGAGACAGATGCAGAGCGAACAGAGAGAGGCTGAGAAGGGGAATGAAAGAGAGGAGAGAGAATCACAGAAAAGGAGAGAAGCAGAGAGAGATAGAGTTAGAGAAACAGAGAGAAAAGAGAGAGAGAGAGGATCAGAGAACCAGAGAGATAGAGAAAGAATCAGAGAATCCGAGAAACAGAGAGAGAGATAGAGAGAGATAATCAGATAATAAGAGAGATGCAGAGAGAAAGATAGAAAGAAAGAGAGAATCAGATAAACAGAGGAAAGCAGAGAGAGAGAATCAGATAAACAGAGGAAAGCAGAGAGAGAGAATCAGATAAACAGAGGGAAGCAGAGAGAGTGATAATCATATAAACAGAGGGAAGCAGAGAGAGTAATCAGCACAAGCAGGGAATGTTATTATATAACATAACCTGTGTTTCCTTCTTTATTGTAATACATGTATGATTAGATGCTGGAACTAAATAAAGGATCCCTCGATTTATAATATAACCAAAATGTCTATGTACCTCCAGTAGATGGGATTTTGCTTGCCCCTAAAAACAAAAGACCCCTCCGGAACCAAATCATTATTTATTTATTTTTAAGTATATAGTTTATAGTATATTCAACAAAAAAGCCCCTAAAAGGAATTCTACTTTCCGAATCTAACTCCCACACTTTTAAAGGATGCTCTCGCCTCGACTTAAAGCATACAGGAATTCACGGGCTCCCTGTTAACTCTGAACCAAACCACTTTTTCTTTTGATTTTCTGATAAAGAAGAACCCGCTCCCGCTCACTCGCGCCTTTCCATTAACTTCGTTACCAAAAGCCCAAGTATTCACCGAACCGACCGACTGACTCCATACTGGAACCCTGAGGGTATGGTGGATCCTTGAGGGGGAGAGAGAGAGAGAGAGAGAGAGAGAGAGAGAGAGAAATAGAAAGAAGCAGAAAGAGACAGAGAGAGAGAGAAACAAAGATAGAGGGAAAGACAGAGAAACAGAGCGAAGCAGAGAGAAAAGGAGATAGAAGGAGAGGAAGCGACACAGAGAGAAGTAGAAAACTACAGAGAAGGAGAGAGAGAGAGAGAGAGAGAGAGAGAGAGAGAGGGAAAGAGAGCGAAACAGATAGTAGAGAAATAGAGAGAGAGAGAGAGAGTGGGAGAGAGACATAGAGAGAAGCAGAGAAAGAGAAACAGAGACAAGCAAAGAAAGAAAGAAACAGAGAGAAGCAGAGAAAGAGAAATAGAGAGAAGCAAAGAAAGAAAGAAACATAGAGAAGCAGAGAAAAAGAAACAGAGAGAAGCAGGAAAAGAGAACCAGAGAAAGAGAGAAACAGAGATAAGCAGAGACAGAGAGAGGGCCAGAGAAAATCAGAGCGAGAAAGAGAGCAAGAGAGAATCAGAGAAAGAGAGAAACGGAGAGAAGTTGAGAGAGAGAGAGAGAGAGAGAGAGAGAGAGAGAGAGAGAGACGGGTACCATCGAGATAACCCGGTGTCTCGACGGGAGGGGGGCAGACGAGGCAGACGCGGATGTTGTGGGAGATGACTTCTTGCTGCAAAGCCTCAGCCAAGCCTCGGAGAGCAAACTTGCTGGCGCAGTAATGGGTGTACCCGTAGACTCCGAGCTAACCGAAAAAGGATGGACGATGGACAAACCGTATGAGGATTAAACGAAGAAGAAAATTGCACCGGAGGAAAAGAATAAGAGGGAAAGCACCTGCCCGGCCTGGGAGGAGATGATGGAGATGGAGCGCGGCGTAGAACTGGCCGTCTGCTGCATTGGGGGAAGCGCGTGGCGTATCAGGTTGAACGTGCCGACGACGTTGATGTCCAGCATACGTCTCACCTCTGCCATGTCCATTTGAACCAACTCCCGCGCCAGACCAAAGCCTTGGTTGCAGACGAGCACGTCGACGGTACCCGCCTCTTGCAACGACTTCTTTACCCCCTCCTCGTCTCTTACGTCCACGCTGTAGACTGAGACGTCGGCGCCGGTGTCACGGCGGATCTCCTCGCGGGCTTCCTCCAGCTTATGGCGACCGCGGGCTAAAAGAGAAACTTTTGCTCCTTGCGCAGCGGCCTGCTTTGCAATGGCAAGGCCGATGCCCATGGACCCGCCGGTGACGAAGACGTGGCGGCCTTTGATCGGTACCCTCGCTCCTCCAGGCTTGATAACATGGCTGAGGACGCCGAGAAAGATGAGCACGACGGCCACCACAGGGCCGATGTAGATTAGGACGAGCGGGAATATGTCCATATTCCTCGTTTGCGTCGTCTCCCGCTTTGCAGGCATTCAAATACCCTTTTCGACTCCCGGACAACTAAATGCGAGTCACGGGGACGGATACATGTATTGAATGACAGAGATCCATGCACGGAGTACTTGCTTGCGGTGTAGGCGTCGTCGTTAAATTACAGTATAAATAATAATATTCAACTCTGAAATCATGCGCATACCCACTACGCCTGCCATATAAAGGATAAACAAGTCATGTTGATAGAAACAAGAGAGAAAGTCTTAAGAAAGCAGAGTCAGATTTTGATAGGGAGCCCAAGAGATCAAAGACAATCGTTCCAAACTCGTTGGAAGTCCACCATATCATGTATTAGTGGATCACCACAGCACATTTGACAGGTAAACATCTCTCTACCTCTCCGTGTCACTCTCCGTCCATCTTCTTTCTATCTCTCTTTACCTCTCCTCTCTCTACCTCTCCCTCTCCATCTCCGTCCCTCTGTCTCTTTATCTCTCTTTATCTCTCCATCTCCCTCTGTCTCTCCCTCTCTCTCTCCCTCTCCCTCCGTCTCTCTGTCTCTCCGTCTCTCTCTACCTCCCAACCTCTCTGTCTCTTTCTCTCACTATTTCCCTCTCTCGCTCGATCTTTCTACCTCTCCCACTATTTCTTTCTCTTTCGCTCGGTCTATCTACCTCTCTCACTATTTCTTTCTCTCTCGTTCGATCTCTCTGCCTCCATCTCACTATTTATTTCTCTCTCGTTCGATCTCTCTGCCTCTATCTCACCATTTATTTCTCTCTCGTTCGATCTCTCTGCCTCTCTCTCACAATTTCTTTCTCTCTCGTTCGAACTCTCTGCCTCTCTCTCACAATTTCTTTCTCTCTCGTTCGATCTCTCTGCCTCTCTCCCACTATCTCTCTCTCCCTCGTTCGCTCTCTCTACCTCTCTCTCACTATTTCTTCCTCTCTTGTTCGCTCTAGCTACATTTCTCTCGCTCTCTCTCTCCATTTCGCTCGCTCTCTCTCACTAAGCTACTTCAGCTGGAGTTGCAGGGATGGATAAGTTTCATGAGCTTACAACCATTTTGGCTTCGTCTTCGCCAAGAATGGACGTGGAGGACGTGGCCAGAGGATCTCTGGACGGCATCATGTCGGGGCAGTTCCTCGTTCCCTGCAACTGGCATGGATTCGCCCTCTCTCTCGCTGGCCCCGGCGGAGGCCCGGCCACCTCACCAATGACCGCCCTCTGCGAGGTGGCCTTGGCAGGCGTGATTCCGCCAAGGCAGCGCAAGGCGTAGCGCCACCACTTTCGGCAGGGTGCCGGAAGGAGCTTGAAGCAAAGGCAGGTGGCAGAGCATTGGGTGAAGTATTGGTCGTAGAAGATCTGGCGGAAACTTTGGCTGTGACGCTGACTCAGCCAGATGCACGTAGAAGCACGCTGGAGTCTTCCGTAGGTTGCGCCTTCAGCAAATGAGTCGGCAAGTGCCGCTGACCATGTCGAGTGGGCACCACGGGGCACGCTGAGAACCTCAAATCCACCCAGAAAGGACGCTCCCGGCGGGTGACTCGGCAGAGTGACGGTTTCGTTTTTTAAAAGTTTATTTTGTGATTTTAGTCTTGAGTTAGGTACCGTTTTTTTGGTGCTCTCGTGCCTATAAAAGGCTAGAGCTTTTAGAGTGTTTTGTATCCTTTTGGAGAGAGTTATGAGTGAATTTCGTTTTTCTCTTCTTTCTCTTTCTAGTGCGATCCTAGAGAGTGTGTAGAGGTGTTCTTGGGTAACTCCTTGAGCATTCTCTCCACTGAGTGGGGGTGTTTATCCCAACAGCCGAGAAACAGAGGATAGCGAAGATGCTGTGATGACGTTCAGATTACATTTCAGAATCCCTTGACGAAATTACAGAGATAAATTGCCATAGATCGTGATCAAGTTGGATGATTGGAACGATGTTCGAGTGATACCAAGTGGCCCTTGAATGTTAAATGCAACCGCGGAACGATGAGCCTAAGATTAACATCCATTCGAAAGCTCGAAATTTGCCGCAATTAATAAGTAAAACTCGACCGGCTCTTTTGCCGAACCACAGTATGATGTTGTCAAATTAATCATCTACATTCGTCACTCCGAAGCTTCCTACTCGTCTGTGGAGAAACGACGAAGATATTTTGAAAGAGGAATCGGAATAAGAAAAAGGGCGCTGCTGTTGTTCCATCATCTGTTTTTTGTCTTGGTTGTCTTTCTCCCGTCAAAGGTCATGTTGGTTCATAATTTACTTTCAGTGCCCGCAAAAAGTAGGATTTCAGTTCCAATTAATTTAAGATATGGGTTATTTGGTAGATAATAAATAGAGGGAACCCAGATATCTATGAAAATATTGAAAGCTTTGATGACATAGTCATGTTGGTTTTATTTATTCAGTAATCGACCCGAAATTTTTGTTTTAGCGTTTATTGTATTTATTGTCCTGAAATTTCAATGGATGTTAAGAATACCTAATATTAATTGTTCAAACTTCCGCTTAACATTTAGAATTCAATTCGAATTTCGATTAACATCTAACCATCCAAAGGGTGTCCAGCGCTAGAAAGTGATTGGAATACAATATCTGTAAGATGCCAATTCGCTACTTTAAGACCGTTTCCTTAACTTATTCTCTCTCCTTTTAAAAATACTGACAGGGCGACCGCCAAACACTGATCTAATTTGCACATTATATTTATGAGATTATGAATAAAAAAATCCAACATCACATGTCGAGCTTCCAACCAGGCGCAATATCAGGTAATTTCGAGCAGAAAAGTAAAATTTACTGTTTTACGTAGCTAGGCGACATTATCTTTTCCTTCATGGCTACAATATTATGGATCCATCCAACGTAAAGACCCGCATTAATTGATGCCGGTCATCATCCAACTTAAATTTTCTATTAAATTGAATAGTCTACTACATTGAACTTGATTTCTTTGACCTTGACATCATCCAACAACCACGCTTCCCTACAATGAACATCGAGCCAACACAGCGACAAAAACTTTGTTTACTCTCCGAACAACGAAACGGATACATAAGTCACAGCAGCCGGAGAAGACACAACCGACGAAGATGGAGACCATCCCACTCCTGCTAATCTCACTCGGCTCGGCGGTGGCCGCCGTGCTCATCTTTCTCCTCGTCCTAATTATCGTTATCAAGCCTGGAGGAGCGAAGGTACCAATCAAGGGCCGCCACGTCTTCATCTCCGGCGGATCCATGGGCATCGGCTTTACCATAGCTAAGCAGGCTGCTGCTCAAGGAGCTCGGGTTTCCCTTCTAGCCCGCGGTCGCCAGAAGCTGGAAGAAGCCCGCGAAGAGATCCGCCGAGACACAGGCGCCGAAGTTTCAATCTACAGCATCGACGTGAGAGACGAGGAGGGGGTTAAGAAGGCATTGCAAGAAGCGGGCACCGTCGACGTGTTGGTCTGCAACCAAGGCTTCTTCCTCCCGCGGGAGTTGGTTCAAATGGACATGGAAGAGGTGAAGTACACGCTGGACGTTAACCTCGTCGGCACGTTCAACCTGATACGCCACGCGCTTCCCGCAATGCAGCAGACCGCCAGTTCTACTCCCCGCTCCATCGCTATCATCTCTTCCCAGGCCAGCCAGGTCCTTTCTAACTTAGAACTCTAGCTCAGTTCATTGTTTGCCTAATTCCCCTTCCTCCTCAGATCGGAATCCACGGGTACACTCATTACTGCGCCAGTAAGTTTGCACTCCGAGGCTTGGCAGAAGCTTTACAACAAGAAGTCATTTCCCACAACATCCGCGTCTGCCTCGTCTGCCCCCCCGGCGTGGACACCCCCGGGACTCTCGACCGTACGTTTCTCTCCTCTTTCAATCGTTATCTTAGCTTCATCTGATTTATACTTCGCAAAGGGTTCTTCGTGCAATCGATTTTAAAGAAGTAATTCGAGAGAGCATAACGGCGATTTTAGAATATATAAATGACAGGGTTGAGAAAATATACCTCAGTCAGTAAGCAATCTTCACTTAAGTGGCCCCTTTTCTAGGCAACAGGAGAAGCTTAATCCTGTTTAGTCTCCCCTGATTAGCCCCCACACTTGATGAAATATCTTAATCCCAACGTTGTCATAAATGAGTTTCTTTATTCATGGATTAACTGATAGCGTAAATCTACAGTAATACGAACCATTGTCCATTTAAGAAATTACAGTTCAATATGATCTTCTCGAGTTGCAGGGCTTGATAAGTTTCCGGCGCTTACAAGGGCGCTGATATCGTCGTCGCCTCATGTGGACGTGGAGAAAGTGGCCAGGAGAACTTTAAACGGCGTCAAGTCGGGGCAGTTTCTCGTAAACTGTAACTGGGAAGGGTTCGCCCTCGGCCTGACCGGGCCCGGCGGAAGCCCGGCCACGTCTCCTGTTATCGCTCTCTGCGAGGTCGCCTTGGCCGGCGTCGTTCGCCTCGGCGTCCTCTTTGCAGTCGCCGGATGGTACAAGATCATAGCCCAATGGAACGCCAAGAAGCATGCGAAAGTGAAAACGATGGGATGACTGTCGGACTGCTTCTGATCTCATAAGTTGAGTTGCTCAAAATCGTGGGTTAACTTGGCATCGATATTTGGATGTTGTCCAGTTAGTCATTTCAAAAGAACACTACCGCAGAATCACGATTCACGAACATTCAATAAATGTGTAGAAATGTCTATATTTGGCGGCATAAATATGCGGACATCGTAACAGAAGACCACGACTCAAACGGGGCCCATATTTCAATGAACCACAAGATCATTAATACTTCACCGAGTAAGTGCGTACGGTTTTATATTACTTCTTCTCGTAGAGACATGGAGACCCTCAATTCGTTAAATTTTCTCAGCCTTCCATTGAAAATTCAGTGCTAGACGGTTTCGTGTTCAATATGTGAGCCTTTGCAATTGTTATGATTGGGTAGAGAGTGTAAAGAATCAAGAACGGAGAAGGAGAGCGGATGAAGAAGAGAGAATGAAATGAGAAGAAGAGAGAAGGAGACGCAGAGATAGTCTGAGGATCGTTGTATTTCCCACACCATTAAGAGAACATTGGTTGAAAATACTTATAGTATAGTTCGTACCTAAATATAGCCACTTTCCTGTTTACAACAGCTTATAGCAGTTGTTGAGTTACAACGGATATAAACTGTTGTTTAAACAGTATTTAATCTAGTCCGTTATAACAAACTTGGGTGCACCGATCACAGCCGTTGATCGGTGCGATGGACCCATTGTTATAACGGCTATCCTAGGTTTTAATCTAGTCCGTTATAACTGCGGGTGCATCGATCACAGCCGTTGATCGGTGCGATGGACCCCTGAGTTATAAGGATTGAATCCTGTCCGTTATAATTATATTAAAAATGAATCCTATCCGTCTATCTTGAATCCTATCTATGTTCAGACTTATATGAAAATCCTAAAAGGCTAAATCTCTAACGAGTATAGTATTTAACTGAGTTTTTACTACCTAATCTTGATTAAGCCCTATAGTGAAGTACTGGCCGAGTTTGAGACTTGTTCCGTGGCATCTTCCTTAACAGAGAGAACGTGCCAATGTTTAATTCGAAGATAAAAATCTTTATTGGAAAAAGGAAACGGCAATGTGAAACTGTGCTAGGTGGGGTGGAAGAGGAATGCCATAGCTTTGCGTCCCGACAAGGAGCGTAGTGGATGCAATGAATGGGGCGCGAGTTTACCAGCATTTAAGAGCGAAGTAAACGTTATCCAATTATTTCATAACGTAAGGGACGAGTTTACAAGCCAGATAGAAAGTAAACTAAGATCAAGATGAATGTTATGAATCAAGTGAAGATGAAGATTCATATTACGAAGTCAATGAAGGTGTGAGTTTACGTGCAAGAGCAGAGTCACGGAAAAAGAAAATGAAGATTCGGAAGAAAAAAGTTATGTTATTTTGAACACAAGAAGACAATTCACAGGAAACGAAGAAAAATTAGACCCAGATACGATCATTCTATTGGGTACTTTGCTTCTTATAGTCAAGGTTCTAGCATTAAGGTTCTACTCATTGTTCTCTCCTACAAAGCCCCAAGCTGACCCTATTACGGTGCTTCATTGGTGTGAGATTCCTTTGTACCAGCAATAGGAACGCCTATATCACACCATGTGTCCCACATCACTTCTCATTTGAAACATGGAGAAGTAGGATTCTTTTTAAGTATAAAATAAACAAGAACAGCTAAATAAGTTGAGTTTACACACAACTTACTTACCGGCTAACACCTCTCATGTGCCAACACCGGCTAAGAGTGCCATGTAGGCACATGTTTGGTTTGCATGGACCATTACACAACATGTCCACGTGGTGCTTGTCATAGTCCCTTGTGGTGCTCAGCCACATGGCAACTTCCGTTAAATACAAAATACAAAAATTCCCCTAAAACTTAAAGTTTCTATATCTCCCTTAATACACATATTGTTTACTTCAGTTTTTATCTACTGGATCAATAATTCACTTCCCCACATTTCTCAATCCTCAAAATCTAAAGTCATGAAGAAAGTAGGGAGTCACATCAAATCAAATCAAGTGTTGATAACAAGAGACTACGTTGTTGGTCTAACTTCCTTATTTTGGGAACATTTGACCAACTCCAACATCTTATAAATCATCCTAACATAAGAGGGATGATCCATTAAATGATATCCAAACCTGATTTGCATCTTTGCCAGACTCAATGACATGTCTGTTTCTTTTTGTCACTGCTCTTGCATCCGCGTTGTGTGTTTAACCTATTCTCTTGCATTGACATACCCATGCAAAGCCTGAGAATTAAACCATATACAAATATATTTGATAGAAAAGCAAATTGCACATTCCATATATCATTCCATGTTCATTAATATAATGTATTCATTACAGTGCACATTTGACGCTTATAATGAAGTCCATGATTGCATGATCAGACTTTGTGAACTATTACAAGATCGTAATACAGATATCACTAGTCTTTAAGCATGTGTACTAAATATTCTTACTTGAAGGATACTCGAGAAGGAGACCAAAGTATCTGAATAGAATAGCATTCTCTAGTCTCACTCATATAATGAGTATAGGATGTCCCATAGTCACTAGCATGGAGACACCAAGGATAGATAGTGGACTATCTTTAGTGTAAAGAGTTCACTGAATTATCTGTATCAATCCTTCAATGATAGTATACTAAAATGTTAATAAGTTTGATTCACATCATGATTATCTAAGTAGACCTTAGACCTGAGACACCAAAGATGTTTTGTGGATGAAGAGTTGTACTTTGACTATGGCCTTTGAGTTCCTAAACATGGAATTCTAAACAGTCTTGATTCGTGTGCATCAAGAATTTTAAGAAGATGATTGAGTGATCAAGATAGTATGCCCTTGGTATAAGATGAGACAACTCAAGGAAGATGATGCGATGAAGTCCATGCCCAAGGCAATGAAATATCGTAAAAGAGTTCTCCCATGATTTTTGAACGCATCAAGAATAACTCGGATGATTTATACGGATTTGAACGTTAACCATAGACTAAGTCATCTTATGAGCATCAAGCAGATAAGGGAGAACTCATCGCATACAGGGTAACCAATCATAGATAGGTTCCATGAGTGAATCAGTACGTACTGAGGTGGAATAAAACCTAAATGTGGCATCAAATTATGCATATTATAAGGCCATCTTTGGGATTATTTTATCTATATTAACTCATCTTTTTATGATTTTTCATCTCATGCATTAGGTATAGTAATTGATTAGAACAATAAATTTTAATCAATTTTTTGCATAAAGTACAAGTCCAAATCATTTTCATGTAAAATGAGTTTTTAAAAGTATTCATGGGTTAAATTCTTTCTAGTAGTTATTCAATATTATACGTGAACAAAATCTAATTGGAGAGGTAAAAAAAATGTGCTTGAGCCAAGCCACGCACCAAGAGTGGCAGGACTCAAGCCAGCCATAGGCAAGCGAGTTTGAAGCACTCAAGCCCGCCTGCGGCTGGTGAGTGCCACCTCGACTAAGGAACTGCATAACCGCCCCTCAAAGACCCATACAAGTGAGCCCAAATGGAGCCCATAAAGCCCATAGAAGAACATGGATGCATGCATACGAGGAGAAGTGGTTCGTTAATTCGAATTGTATCTGGTGCCGGAGAACGGCAGTGTCGTCGTCCAGGGGGGTATTCGAGATGATGCTCAAATACCAATTTGATGCCAGAAGTTGTCGAGGACGTCATCTGCTCGACGCTGAGTATGATGGCTCGGTACTGAGATAGTGGGTCGTACGTCGATGGTGTCGTCGTCCGACGTATAAACCCTAAATTGGTAGATGTATCTATAGTGCAATGTGTGAGACGTCCTACGTGTCGTACATGTAGGCTCTAACTCGAGGGAGGCGCCATGCTCTGAGCTTGGACAAGGTCACCGGGTGACGATGACGGTGCCCTCTCGAACCTCGTCAGAGGGACGATGACGTCTATAGCCCAACAGAATCAATCTGTAGGGCTCGCACGTAACGCACAGACTCGTCCGTACCGGTAAGATGCCCGATTACATTCGTAGTTTTCTCTCAATTCTTTCCTCTCACCTACCTAGCCCGAGCGCGATGGAGTCAGGATGAAAGTACACTACAAAAGGTAAAGTAACAAGCGGTAGAGAGAGGACGTACCTTGTCGTCTGGCGGCTCGTCGTGCAGGTTGTTCATTGATACAACAACCGGAGTAGTGTAGTGGAGAGGAGCTGGAGAGCAACGCTAGGGGAATTTTGGAGACGAGGAGTCATGGGAAGAAGCGGTGGATAGCGACTCGATGAATGCTCTAAGCTCAACATGCACGTCCTATTGGAAGGATCATTGTGGTCGGAGCGAGTCAAGAGCGTTCCTCGCGCAGCCGCCCGATCCTCACACTAGACAGTATGAGTGGTTACAGTGGAATGGACACAGCTGAAGCTCTGGGTTTGTCACAATCTGGGCTTGGTCGTGAAGACAACAACCGATGGAAACAGTCTATTGGTGGCGACTACTGGCAGCCTGGACTTGACCAGGCTCAATCACGCCATCTACGCAAGTGCAGGTACCCTGTAGTAGAGTGACACCTGCTGGGAGTGCCTGTCAGCCATCCGCGAGCATGGAAGGGGGTGGAGAATGCCGAGGTCCCCCCAACGCCCTTCCCACCGTATCGTAGAAGGGGAGAACACCGTCGCGGACTATTGTGGTCTGCACTGACCGCCGTTCGCGCGGATTCGGCAATTTGTCATTCAATCCACGTGATCGCAATCTAGATCACCAAAGTTCAACTGATGTAAGTTTGATCAGGCGACCAGAAAGGGTTGGCATGCCCCAATTATCGACCCATCTTCACAGTCGTGAGGTGGATCGCCGAATTACCACCAGTGCGAAATTGGTCGAGATGACTGGAAAGGGGCTAGCAAATGTCAGTTGTCGTAGGCGGTGTCGATCTCCATGAGGGAGGGGAAGAATCGTGATCGGGATTGATATTCTTCCTGACCCCTCTTCCTATTCCACCTTCCCTCCTAATCTTCTTGCCTGACTCCTCCTCATTTCTTCTATAAGGTGAGATCTTAAAAGCATAACGGTAACTGCCAAAAATAAACTTCCAGATCTGATGAATGTGGTGCCCATCATGGCCTTATATAGGGCCATGATGGGGCCCTTACAATGAGTCCAACAAGGGGAGGGGGGTAGTCCAACAAGAGGGGTCCTTATATATTGGGCCACCATTACAACAAAATAGAAGAAAATAAGAAAAAAAAACATAACAAGGGGGAAAGGGATAGGTCCAAATAACTAAGGACCCCTCTCGCAAGACGACGAAGACACAACACGGATGAAACGAGGGATGCGTCGTGATGCGTCGTGATGCGATGAAGATGACTTGACAATCCTGAAAACACGAGACGAAACTAACAAATAAGATGAGAAATCAAAATACGATAAATAAGCATAATTCACCCGAGTTGTCGGCGTCGGGTGTCTTTGTTGGTGCCTTGGCATGCCGGTCACCTGGACGCAACGGAGGGCACTCGATGACGGTGATGGCAGCTTGGATGACGTCTTCAACAGAGAGAGGCGATGTAGAATGCGCTAACGTGACGCAACGTCACCCTCGAGAAGGGATCTTCCATATTAATTATTTTGCCCTTTTTGTTTTCTCTCTCTTTTCTTCTTTCTTGTCTTTTTGTCTTCTTTTCAGGCACGTGGTGCAAAATAGACAAGCGCTGCAGAAGATAAAAGGGTGCGTAATCTGAAACAATTGGACTATTTAACGAAAATGGAGAACGATGACAATGACAAGGAGAGAGGAAATTTCAAGGGCTAGGATTTTTTCAACTTCAAAAGGCCATAACGTTTGATCTAAAACTCCGATTGAGATTAAATTTTCAGTGTTTCTTAATCTTCCCTTCCTCTTTCTATCCATACACTCTTATCTATAAATAGGGCCTGGATCATTGTAAAATTCATCTTGAACTTGCTTCCTACTTGTGTGGGCCGATTGAAAGATAGTGAGTTTTGAGATCCATCAAGTGTGTTCTTGCTGTCTTTGGTGTGTGGGAAGAAGCATAAGGGAAAAGTGGGAGCTTATCGACACTCGCAAATCATCGTGATCCTAGAAGAACGTAAGGATCTAAGGTAAGTCTCTTCGCCTTACGTTCTTTCTCTCTCGACATCATCAATATCGGGTAATTATAGTTTTTTATCAACTTTTCATTTATCATTTGACTTGCGTCCCCACTATCTCGTCTCTCGATCCTCTCCATCTTACCAATCTACATGCAACCACTACCCTCATTCATACCATCGACCATCGTCATGTCCGTCACATTCGCTTACTCTTTTCTTTAAGTTAAATTAACATATAACGTACATCTTTTTACTCGATATCACTATCTCGCATATTATATTCTCATATTTATCTCTTCTTATACCGATAATCACTTTAGCGAGAAAATTAAATCCTTAATCATCGTTCCTTGTGGAGACGATCCGTACTCATCACTAAGTATTCTTACGTACGGTTAAATATAATTTTTATTGAATAATCTCAATTACTATGACAAAAATTAAAACCCCAAAATTTAAGATTATCAATCCAAAAATCAAAATTTATGTGATGAAGTTGCCCATCTAATGCAAAAAGAGTTTGAAATGGGTTTGATGGACCAACTTATCTATTTATGTATCTTCAAATCAAACGGACTACTAAGGGTTTTGTACAAAGCACAAGAGAACTATACTCACATACTAAAGTTTGATATACTACTGATCTCTCTATATTCCTCTTCCTATCTTTGCATCATCCTTTGTTCTAAAAATATAAATGTGATCATAATATTACTTGCTTACTAACTTGAAAATCAATAAAAAATATTAGTTAAAAGAGGTGATATAGTGATCTTATCGTATTGCTATCTCAACTCTCCTTTTGCTACTTCTCTCTATCACTAGTTACTAGAAGTTATTATTACATATAATATTAATTCTCTATAACTATAACTCAACAATTAAATCCACCTCCAAAATCCAGTCCCTCTGAAGATGCCTCGCTTCAACTATAGCTTTAAATGAGTTTTCTATAATTCAAAAAACTTATTTGAGTTAGGTACATTAAATGTACAATGACACGAGATTAAACATTATTATTTTCCTATATCAAGATGTAGCTTCGCACCCCATGGGCTAACTTGACCGATAAATTGAGTTACTGGTCAGACACTAATTAATATATAATATGATATATTTAATTAATTTAGAAGGTTATCAAAGGTTATTGGGCCATAAGAGTCATTAATTAGACAATACTATGAGTTAAAATAAGTTTGATAAATTTACAATGTGGCTATTGATGTTTATGAAAGTAATGTCAATTATCTTAATGAGTGATATTTTTTTAGACAAAATCATGTGAGAAAGGTATATCTTTGTGGATGCAGGTACCGATAGATCGAGCTGGTATGCGATGATGGGAGACATCGAATCATAACAGATAAGCTTTTATATTTTAAAGTTTTATACATTTTAATTTTTTAATTATTCTTTTATCTGATCATTTTCATGAAAAATACCATAATTATCAGATCAATTTAATTGAAGTTATAATTGATACGTAAAGAGTTTCTCTCTCTCTTAAAAATCCTCTCTCTCTCTCCTGATATATAGTATCAATTACTAACCTTCCTGATTCTCTTTTCCAACATCTTCTTACTTCAACACACTCTTGATATCTTGCTTGTGATTCAGAATCTAAATCTCTGGCTGCCGATTGATGCTCTCTTATTGTATGCTGAAGGACACCTGTCAGTCCATCAAGAAGCTCTATCTCAAAGCAGATTTTCAAATATCAGTGTCCTCCAAGATCTTCAAGAAAGCTCTCTCTCCCTCTACATCTCATTCAAGGTAAATTGTGCACACCCTCTCATTTTATTTCTGACCAAGAAACCTCCATTCCATGATTGAACATAAGTTCTCTCCAACAATTGTGTGTGCGATTCATCAGTCGAGGTGTTTTTCCTTTTCTCTAGACCGTGCAATCAAGATCTTACAAACTGTTCTTCAAAGAGGTCGATGGAAAGTTTTTTAAGAATTTTTCATCTTTATTTTATTTTTTGTTTTCAGTTATATGTGTTTATGTTTTTTGATTAACTAAATTGAATCCTTATTTTGCCTTCGATTCTTAATTTCTCTTTTGATTTTGAATCCTTATTTCTCCTTTGCAAATCCAGATTCTTCATTTTTTTATCTTAAAACAAGTTCTGATTAAATTTCTGATTTTCAGAAAACTGATTTTAAAATCAATAGTTTGAATCTATCAATTTGAGTTTATCTCTTTTCCTCATTTTCAAATTATAGTAACCAATTGTACCTTTTATAATCTAACTTTGAGATTTTGGTTTTCTATTTCCCACGTTGGTTAATCAGGATTTAGAAAAATGTGTCTCGAAAATCTAAAGTTTCCAAATATAAATCTCCGTAAGGTGATTGATAATTTGACAAATTTGAAGTTACTATGAGAAAGATATAAGTCAAAGAAGTGAAATATCTTGTTGTGGGATTGATTGTGAGAAAGATTACTACATAAGAATATTTTAATTTTCGAACTAAAATTTCAGGTTCGATGTAGAACAACAGTCAAATAAAATTTATGGATGAGCCAGGAAGTCAAAGTCACCTCATTGATTGAACAGGGGGAATTTGTTTTAGGGCTCTTCTCCTTCTTATCAATTCTTCCCTTAGCTCATCTCCTTTCCCCATGTGATCAGGATGGCATAACAATAATGACATAGCATGAATGGAGCTCATCGTTGTGAAGGAGGAGGCTCAATGTGCTATGGATGGTATGGATATGTCTAGAGGATGCACACATGAGCAACTCAACATGTGTCACTTGAGCATCCAAGAAATCACAAATGTGATACATTCCTAGGTGATACATTTCATTATTTAAATGATGTCATAATGATTATCTTTAAGTCTTCCATAGTGAATTGTTATAAGTTTTCATCCATATCAAGGCCCTCGAACCCACAAAAATCATTTGGTTCCAAACAAGTCAAATGGGATTAATCTCACAAAATACCAACAAACATGAGTAAAATGATGCATAATACGATTATGGTGCAAACATTTTGTAACTTAATCATAAGTGAAGCATATTTCATTATTTAGTAGGAAATTAATACCTAATTGTGGTAATTTGATGCATAAGTGCAACTATAATTTCATGTGTATCAGTCTATTTATTGATCATCTATCATTGTTTTGCCATTTTGATCTCACCTGGCATAGATGGAAGCAAATAAGTATGAGACGAAGTATGAGAACCTACACAATTCTTTCTTAAATGAAAGTCCTAAGGGATTTATCATATTTTTACTTTAATGGGACTTTTGCATAGAACCGCTAAAGAAAAGCAATATCTATTTGATGGAAATATATGTGGCCGTAAGCCAATCACACATTCCACATCTCGTTCCATGTTCATTAATAGAACATATTCATTACAGTGCACGTGTGATGCTTATAATGAAGTGCATGAATACATGGTCGAACTTAGTGAATTATGATTAGATCGTAATACGGAGATCACTAGTCTCTAAGCATGTGTACTAAACATTCCTATTCGAAGGATACGGAGAAGGACATCGTAGTATCTGGCTACAATAGCACTATCTAGCCTCACTCATGTGATGAGTATGGCGTGTCCCGTAGCCATTAGTGTGGAGACACCAAGGATAGATAGTGGGTGCTCTTTAGTGGAAGGAATTCATTGAATTGATCCATACAAATCAATGAATGGTATTACACCAGACTATCAATCAGGTCGATTCACGTCACAGTTGTGTAAGTGGTCCTTAGATCTGAGACACCAAAGACGTCTTGTGGACGGACGATTGTACTTTGACTATGGCCAACGAGTCTATAATCATGGGATTCCAAGTGTCTTAGTTTGGGTACATCGAGAAGTTCACAAAGATGATTGAGTGGTCAAGATGGGATCGTCCACCTTCGGTATAAGAAGTGACAGCTCAAGGAAGATGATGCGATGAAGTCCTTAGCCAAGGCAATGAAATATCAGAGAAGAGTTCTTTGATGATTTCCAAATTTATCAATACTAACTCGAAGGACCGATTAGAGTTTGACAGTTGACCATACCCTAAATCATCCAAGGAGTGTCAATTGGATGAGGGATTATACATACACGGTAAACGATGACGAACAGGTTCCATGAGTGAGTCGATGCACACTCATTTGTATCTTCTAGAACACGAGGTGTAGCTTGGCACCCCACGTGTTGGAGACTTGACCTATCGATTGGGTTAAATCGATCCGACACTAATTAATTTATATGTTGATATAGTTAATTAATTTGGAAGGCCAATAAAGGTCATTGGGTCACTGGAGTTATTAACTAGACTGATACATGGGCCTAGAAGGTCATACGCAAATTGTCTTTTGGACGTCAGAAGCTATTGTTAAGTTTTGGGGGAAGGCCTTGAACAAAATTCACCCAGGCCAGAATTTTTCAAGGGCCTTTCCCCTTCTTCTCCCTTCTCTCCACACCCCCTCTCCAACCCAGATGCGATCGGGACGACGTAACAACAATGACAGATAAAGAACGGGGCTCGTCAATGAGAAGGAGGAGATCTGACGTACCGAGGATCACGTGGATACATCTGAGGCTGCACATTTGAGTAGCTTGACTCAGCTCACTCCAAGTTCTAAGAAATCACGGATGCGATCCGTGTAAAGGTACTTCGTTGCATGATTTTATTGATGCCGTCTGATTTCACAAAAGTCTTCTGTTGTGTGTCGATTTGATTTCTTCATCCATGTCAAAGCCTCTAGAACCCAAGGCTATCCTCATTCATATGATGAGTATGGCCAGTCTCATAGCCAATAGTTTGAAGACACAAAGGATGGATAATGGATGATCTTTAGTCGATAGAGTTCACTGCATTGATCCGTATGAATACTTGAATTGTTTTATACCAAACTGTCAATAAAGGTTGATTCATGTCATGGTTGTGTATGTGTTCCTTAGACACGAGACACCAAAGATATCTTATTCACGAACAATTTCACTTTGACAATGACCTACGTCTCTCTAATCATGGGATTCTAAACGATCTTAATTCATGTGCATCAAAAAGTTCATGAAGATGATTGAGTGGTCAAGACGGGATCATCCACCCTTGGACTAAGAGGAGACAGCTAAAGGAAGACGATTGAAGTGCAATCCTAAATATATATTTTTCAGATTCATGGAATGGTAATCCCAATAGGTAAAACATATTTTTCTTATGCTCCACATTGCAATGGCTTCCTTTGAATATAATAAGTATTTGAAGAAACTATTTCTGAAATTAAATAAATGTTCATGCCAATCAGGAAAAAATATTTTCTTCAAATTTCTTCCATTTACTCCTTCTTGAGACCCTTTCTCTAAAATTATTTCTCTTTGTATAGTCAAAGTTTGAACTTCATGATCCTGAACTCCAGCAAGAAACTGATTAGAAACTTTGTTACTTTCTATTATAGTTGTACGAGGATCAGAAGAATCACCCATAGAATTATTACTTTGAACATTCACAATCAACATCTGAATATCATAAGTATTACCAACAGGGCATAAAATATCTTCAAGAAAATATTCCTTAGTTGAGAATATATCATTTTCATAAGTTTTATCCATAGAAGGAGCATCGGAAAGTAGAATCTGAACATTCAAACTTTCAACAAGAGGATATGAAATAGTTTCATCTTTATGTTCAAAAACTTATTTTTCTTCATTTGAGATTACATCACTTTGAATAGAAATTTCATTATCAACCACATGATCAGAAATCTCAATACATTTGGTTGTATTACAATTAGTCTTCTTCAAAGTAGTCCCCATCTGATTCTTCACAATTATATGAATATGGTTTAGGAAAAAAAATCTAATTTTTTGTATTCCTCATTTTTATTATGAAATAAAACTTCTCAATGTCACTACATTCTTCAAACAATATCGGCAATAAATAATTGACATATTGTAAAAAATTATTAATTTTTTTATAATACTCTCCTTTATCGTAAATGTCAATTTCGGAAAATATATTTTTAACCATATATGAAATACTCTCATTCTAAAAATACATTTATATTTAAATTCCTCGTTGTACTTATTAAAATACTCTATTAAATATTGATCACTTTCATACGAATCATCAAGTTGTGAAATTTTATTTTGAATCAATGTGTAATTATTATGACTACTTTTCGAATATCCATGCATTTGGCTCTTATGACAAGATTGAAGATGATGACTATAAGAAGTTTCATCATTTATAAAATAACTAGGGACATCAATATTTTTTTTTCGAGAGGATTGAAAATCAAAATGAAAAGGTTCACCTAAATGTGGATCAATATTTCTCTCATATCTCCTCTCATAAAATTCATAATTTGGTTTAAGAAGATTTGAAATCGAAATATGGTCTCAAACACAAAACTATAAAAAGGCATCTAAGAGTTATCTTCAGCAATAGGGAGAAAATTTTTCATACCTGAGAATAATGATTTCCTCCTTCTTGGCATACTTAATTATCCTTAAAAGATATTAGTGTACGGGAAAAAAATCACTAGAAAGAAAATAAATCCCTAATGGCCATCGTTCCCCAAAAACTACGTCAATTGATAATCTCATTTTTAGGAGTTTTAATTTTGTCATTGGTAATTAAGATTATTCAAGAAAAATTATATTTAAACATAATTAATAATACTTTGTTATAATTAAGGATTGTCTCCATAGGGAACGATGATTAAGGATTTGATTTCTTATGCGAGGAGAGATAAAGATGAGAGTAGAGTATATGAGCTAGTGATATTGAGTAAAAAGATGCAAGTCATATGTTAATTTAACAAAGAGTAAGTGAACGTGAAGGATTTGATGATGGTCGAGTGTGTGAGTGATAGAAGTGGTTGAATGTAGAACAATGTGATGGAGAGGATGGAGAGACGAGAAGAGAGGATATAAAGGAGTAAATTGTGAGTGAAAATATGATCAAGAACACTAATTAAGTGAATTATGATGTCGGGAAAAGAAACAATGTAAGGCGAAGACACTTACCTTATATCCTTACATTTTGCCAAGATCACAGCGATTTACGAGGGCCGATAAGTTCCCTCTCTTCTCCAATGCTTCTCCCCACACACCTAGAACACCAAGAACACACTTGATGGATCTCAAAACTCAATATCTTTCAGTCTGCCCACACAAGTAGGAAGAAAGTTCAAGATGAATTTCAAAATGATCCAGGCATCTATTTATAGATCAGAGGGTATGGCTGGAAAGAGGGGAAGATGAAGCAATTTGAAAATTTCAGCTCAATTGGAGTTGTAGATCAGAAGTTATTGTCATATGAAGTTGAGCCAATCCTAGCCTTGATTTCCTTCTCTCTCCTTGTCTACATCCTCATTTTCATTTTCGTTAAGAAGCCAAATTGCTTGAGATTCTGCATTTTTAGTCTTCCGCACATGCACTTTTCGGAGTCCACGTGTAACTGAAAAGAGGAGAAAGAAAAAACACTATAAAAAAGGACTCTTCCTCGAGGATGGTGTGGCGGTGCATCAACGCGCGCCATGTCACCCTCTTTCTTCTCTTTTTTTCTTTTATATTACATCAATGGACATGAGCGTGCCATGGCTCTCATGCCATTTCAAAGAAAAAGGAAGTCAAAAAGTGAGGTTTTTTCTTTTTTGCCTCGGTCCACGCATCATTGATTGCAAATAAATTGCCCATTTTTTTATTGGGCCACATCATCCTGCGCCAAAAAAAACTAAAAATTTTTGTCAGTCATAAATGCAATCATCACTTTGCGAATCGTGAAGCAATAACTGCGTGGCTAATGATTGGCTGACACCAATCATTTACTAAGTTCATGATAGATTGTCGCCAATCATCAGTATATTCGTCATTGTTCGACAAATCAAACAGCGGCACATGGCAATGCAAATTAAAGGGCTAAATATATTATTAAAATTTCATGGTAATTAAATAAAAAGCCAAAAATACAGATATTTATATATTGACTTAGAAAAATCATATCTTTCCAAATTTAATGTCAAAAAATTCCAAAAATAATCATATTTTGTCTATAAAATTTTATTCTTTTATGATTTATTTTCAAAAAATTCCTAAAAATACACAAAATGTATAAAATTTAAAAAATCATTCTAAAAATATTTAATCATTTTAAGCTTCTATTCATGACCAGCATATACTAGCACAATTGATCCATGGGGGTGGCAAATTTTACTCATACCACATGCTGCATTACATGCTCCTTCAAGAGCATATATACATAACCTATTTAAACATCCAAGCCAATGACTTCTTAGATGAAGAATGGCCGAGGGTTCCAGCATCTCTCAAATAGTGCGGTGAACCACCAGAGGAGGAAGAGAGGTGAAACTATGAGTCTATCACATGATCATGATCAAACAATCCGTGGTGTCTCACTCGAGAGTATAGAGTAAGTCAGTGTGTGATTCCCTGTACTACCTAGTGAATAAACATGACCAATCTGAACTTATGAGCCTATTCTTCAGTCATTGATTCTCACCTTATAGCCATGAGCGGCGCTTTAAATCTCTCGTTTCAAGCTTATGCTCCTAAACACACATCTTCATCATGCAAGTGATAAACCTTAAAAACCTATGTAAAAAGGGTGAAAGCTTTGAAAAAGAAGAACAAGAAGTAGGAAATGGAGCAAGGGCCAGAGAAATGTGTGTTCAATATGCCTTGGAATTTGTTAACCCCGCAAGGCAAGAGAAGCCAAATTCAAAACTACAAAGGGGTAATATGAAAAGTATACAAATAGAAAATTTTGAGAGGTACCAAGCTTAATTATCCACATATTCTCAAATAGAGAGGACGACAGTATGCGTGCTCAGCTAGACGGTGAGTTCAATGGCTATTGAATAGCACCAAAAGAAAGAGCGGGATTGGAGTTTTACTCATTGCACAGAGAAGTTCCTAGAGGACTTGACTTTTGAGGAGCCCAAGTAAAAATACAGAATGATAGGTGGTGAGAACTTCCCTAGCCTAACCCTCACTTTCAAAGGGAGCTAACCCATTTGAAATAGAATTAGATTCTAAAGTTAATCCCCATCATGAGAAGATATTTTTGGCTTGGTTATGCATCATTGCTAAGGGACTAGCAATGTTTAAGTAGGGGGGTATTTGATAGACCTAAAATGTGTCATTTTTAAGTCATTTTTGGATCATTTCATGTGTATTTTCTCCAATTTCATAAGAATTTTGCATTTCATGCAATAAATAGAGCAAGTAATGAAATAATTCATTTTAATGTCATTTTTTATGCATATTCTACAACTTTAAATATTTCTTTGTATAAATATGTTTAAGACATTTTTAATTTTCTAATGCTCTATCTAGTATGCATCTATGCTATCGAAGGGAAGGAAAAAAAGTTGGAGGAACCAATGAAAGAAAGAAATAGATGAAATGAAATGGAAAAAAATGATATATATATATATATATATATATATAAGTTTCTTATGGGCCGGCTAAGGAGCTGGCCAAGCGCATAGAGCCCAAGCCAGCTGCAGGGGGGCAAGCGCGCAGGGCGATCAAACCTGCCCACAACCCAGCAAGGGGTGGCATCCAACAAGCCTAGCAAGCCCATCTGGCATGCAAGAGAAGAGACTGAGCCTATACATGCCCACAAAGAAGACTTATTTGTGCACTCAAGAGGTAAGTTTTTTTATTCACTTAATAATATATGCCAATTTTTATATAGCATTTCATCTTTTAGAAACTTCCGATATGAGATTTAAATCCCATGTGCATTTTATCTCCGCGTGGACAAGGCCACCGGTTAAACCAAGCAATCGCGAACCGATGGGCTGCAATCTTAAGAAATAAAAGAAAAAGAATGAGACAGGGTTTCAAGCCAACTCGGCCTGAAGCTCATGTCTTTTCGGGCCATTTTAAAAGGCGGATATGATCTCATCCAACTGATCTTCATAAAGAAGATCGGATGATGAGATCTATCCCATTTTAATATATATATATATATTCTTTCTTTTTCAGGCCCTCCTATTGGCTGGCAAGAGCGACGCGGATTGCGGGACCCTAGGCGGACAAATCAAAAGGAAGAAAAGTGACGAGGATAGCTGGCAGGGTATGCTGATGTAACAACGAAAGGGGCACACCCAACCGGATAGGTCCACGGTTGTAATTGAATCGCAGTCGTTGACCCAAATAAAGGGAGGATTGAACGGTCAGGGATAGTTCGGTCCAACTCTGCCCCAAGCTGTCAACACCAACGGCTGGGCGACGGTTTTTGGCTGGCAGGGGGGACTGCCAGGCCATCCAACGGCCCGGGAGAACCTCCAGGTCCCCCCTCCATCAGACGGTCTGGGAGGTCCCTCCCAAGCCATTAAAGGGGGCCAGAGAGCCCCCAATTCGATTATCTTTCAACCGAGGTTCGTAGAGGCAGCGGGGGACAATTCTAAGGCTGGTAGAGCAAGAGGAGGTGTGTGACAACCCTCCAACGGCTCCTAGAGCTCCAGACGGTGCCAAAGGAGGCTAAAGAAGACAAAGACTTGTGCCAGCATGGGAGAGAAGCAAGAGGGAATCCGCATACCGAAGCTAGGCGGCGGCGATCGGCACCGCCACCCCCTTATCTTCAATTCATGGTGAGTTGGTAATTTTTATTTCGCCTCATCTAGATGAGAAACAGTTACAGTTTTGTTGATTTGAATATTTCTAGTTTAATCTAGATATTGCTGGAGTTTCTGATCAAAAATTCGTATCGTGATTTGGTTCAGGCATTTCATCAAACACCTTGTATGTTCAATGAACATTATTCGAACTATATAAGTTTAATTTTATCAACTTTATACAATTTCAAAAACTATTGACCCCCCTTTTTTTTTTGGCAAAAACACGGTGCCGGGTACGGCCAACCCTAGGGTTGTGCCCGTAGACCGATCCATCCGTGTCCTGGACGCCACCCAGGAGGGTTTTATTTATTAGGTGAAGTGTTTTTCAATGTTTTTTGGCGTGGAGCAAGTATATATATCCCAATTACACTCGGATCCCACTCGTCCACGCCCATAGTTTAGAAAAAGAAAAAATACATAACTGATACCTTGCAGGTGCTCGGGGAAGTGTGGTCGTCATCGTCCCTCCAGAGCCACCCAGCGGTATCAGTGTAGGTCGGGAGAAATCCTTGCCTTCATGTCATCAAGCGGGGGCTAAAGTGCGTCGGGGGCGCTAGTCGGGGCGGGTACATCTGTTCCTCATTCTGTCTTCTATCGGGAATTTTGTCGAACATCTGACGGGCGTTCGACAAGAGTACCCGCTTATCCCCGATTTCATTATATACAACTTATATAAAAAAATACACAAAAGCCTATTAAATTTAAATAATATACATCTCTCTCTTACTTCGACCTCTTTTGGACATTTGGTTGAACACCTTCAAGGTGTTTGACTAAATCAACCACTTAATTCCGGAAATAGAGTATAGAAAATATATATAATCATATTAAAATAGTTCTATTAACTAGAGAAAAAATATTATAACTAAATAAACCATACTCGCTATTATATGTGATCCTATACTAATATATGAACTTATTAATTACTATAAATATTCCCTTTTCCCTTTCGTAATATCTCTTTATACTTATCTAACCACTTCTTTAGTTAGATAGTAAGTCAATTCCCTTACTATCTGTTTTCTTAGCATATATAAATACTTCTCTAGCTTACCTATCTAAAGTAAATAGTCTTTCCCTACCTATCTAGCTTCTTTTACTAATTATTCTTTACTCTTATTAAACTACTTGCTCTTATTAAATTCTTATCTATCTTTCACTAATTATATCACTATCATCTTAAATATAATGTCTTCATTCTTTATTATTCTTAGTGTCTATGATATATATATATATATAGAATATCTGATTTCCATTCCATACATGTCTTATTAAAAAAATACTCCTTACACTTCTTATTACTTAGCTCCTTTTATACTCATTAACTTTAGTATTATTACTATTCTTCTTACCTAACAACTCATTTATTGAATATATACCTAAAGGCTAGTCCCTGTGGAGATGTCCTTACTCACTCTTTACATTTGAGTAAGTTTCTACATTTTATCAAATATATTCGATTGAAGGAAAATTAATTACAATGAAATTTAAAATTTAACTCACAATTTTCCTCGGTCAGCGTGCCGGAGATGGGCACGAGGTAGGTTGACTAGCGACGATGGCACGGCGCAGGAGCATGTCATTGGAGATAGATGAGGACGAGTTAGAAGAGACGTGTAGTGGCAAAGCGGCTCAAGAGATTGGCCGAGTCCAGCAGGGCGACCTTAAGATGTGTTGGCACAGGCGGAGTCAGGCGGTAGATGGGAGCAACGGCCAGAGACGCGTAGGCGGTGCGAGCACTAGGGTGCAGTAGTTGGCAAGACCGGCACGAAGGCAACTCAAGCTCCCAGCGGACAAGATGTCACTTGCCGCGACGGTTTGAGCGGCGTCCGACGACGTTGTTGCCGACGAAGGGGTCGTCGAGGCTCAAAACAATGAGGCTCAATGAGGGTTCCAGCCCATCGCCATGAGGCTACTAATGGCCACGAGGCAACGCCTTGGTCGCAGATGATGACGTGCTGGTGAACGCGATCGGACGTTGTTAGTCACCGACGATCGCAGTGCACCAAATTCGCGTGCGTAGCCCGACCCATCCATGGAGGCCGACATCCTTGCAGGCCCCATATTCACGACTCAGTGCAATCACGCGGGTGCCAATTCGCACGCTGGGCCCCGCAAATAGATCAGGTAGCTAGGCATTTGTGGGTGTGGGGAGCATCAACATAATGAGGTCGTCGACTCGTCGCGGTGCAACAATGGACCTGACATTGCCCTAGAATGGCCCAGATTCTGGCTCTCTCTATATAAGACAGGTTCTATATTTGCCGAGCGGGAGAATCAATGTGCGGCAGCAATTGCTTTCTCCCCTTCCCCCGATGCGCGGCCGACACTTGGCCATACGCTCAACGGAGCAGTGATTGATCACCGAGAACTGACCAGGTGTCGTTGATGGTCAACGAACAAAGAGATTGTGTGGAAGAGTCGAGGAGGGGGTGGTGAGCCAACTGGTGGCGATGGCACTTCCCTTTCTTCGCGATCTTCTTTCTTCTCCTTCCCTTTCCTCCTCCCCCTTCTTGCTCTCCTTCTCCCTTCTTCTTGGTGAGACCAGCGAGAAACAAAATTTTTTACTCAAAAATAAACTGGTCTAAGAAAACCCTTACATAGCCCCCCCCCCTCGAACGCAAAACAAAACATAGATTTGACACGCACTCGATGACACGAAATGACATGACAATGCGATAATACAAACAAGAACTCAAAATGACTTACACAAACACAACAAAAATGAATACACAAACTCAGTAAAATGACAAATAGAATGAGCACGTGCCAATGAAAATCAAAACGTTTGAAAGCACGGACGTGCTTTCACCTTGGGTGTTTGAACCCGGGTGTCTTCACCTTTGCCTTGGTCTACCAGTCGGGCTGAATGCAAACCGAGGTGGCCATCGATGATGATGATGGCAGCTCTTGAAGAGTCTACGATGGAGTGGACTGGGGCTCTCCATCACCATACCTTAAGTCGTCCTAAGTGCATCAAGTGGATGAGTACACGGTAACCGATGGTGAACAGGTTCCATTATTGAGTCAATAGACACACCTTTGTCTCTTCTAGAGCATGAGGTGTTGCTTGGCACCCCATGTGTTAGAGACTCAATGATGCCGGACATCGTCTCAACGGCGTCCGACCGTCACCGAGGGTAGGAACTTGGTGTCGTATCACTAACTAATCGATTTACGTCCACGACGTCAACCGATGGATATGCGGAGAACAGAAATGCATGTATGACGATAACGAGGATGATGGTCCGACTATGGTACGTGCAATGCGCCGACAAGCTCTGAGAGCCAACCTGGAGCGGGGACGGGGTCGCCTAGCTAGGTTGAACCAGCCCTCCAAGTCGTCCGAGGCGGGTCGAGGGCGCGAACACCGTCGAATGGGGTAACTCCCACTGGAATGCTCACACGCGTCGGGGCGTCCCGACTCGTACCGGACAGGTAAGACGCTCGTCTTTGTCTCGTCGTACTCTCAATCTGTCTCACTCACTCATCTAACCGCGCGGTGGAGGCAATATCTGAAAGAATACTGAAGGAAATAAATGACGTAAAGGGGCGAGTGAAGCAGAGTACCTTCGTCGCGCTGGCGACGGGATCTTCGTACCAACTGGTTCCGGAGGAGGGAGTTGTCGGGGGCGCCGGAGGTTGACTGGTGCGGAGGGGCGGCGGCGTCGGTGTGAGCGGAACGGGAACCCCAGCGTCGCGTGGATCACGGACGGTGGGCACGTCGCGAGGACGGTGGCACACGGCCAGCGCCTAAGGCACCGTGAGCACGCCAGCGGCGCAGCAGACGGCGCGACGATGCACCGGCGCGCTGTTGCCGCCGCGCGCGGTGTCGCCAGCACACCAGCGGCGCAGCTGGCGAGCGCTGCAGAACCGGGCGGCGCGCGCGGCGAGGCGACGGCAGCGGCAGCGCGGCGGGCGGCGGCGGCAGCGCTGCGCGGCGGCGGCGCGCGCGGCGCGCGGCGCGCTGGCCGGCGCGGCGGCGAGCGGCGCGGCGCGGGCGCGGCGCGGCGGCGCGCGCGGCGGCGGCGGCGCCGAGCGGCAGGTGGCGGCGTGGCTCCCCTTCCTCCTTCCTCTCCTTTCCTTCTTCTTCCCTTTCCTTCCTCTCCCTTCTCTTCTTCCTCTCTTCTTCTTCTTCTTTCTTCTCTTCTTCTTCTTTCTTCTCTTCTTCTCCACGACCTGACCCTTCTTTCTCAAAGTGCAATTCTTCAAAAATTAGGTCAAGGTAAGGGAAGCGCCCACCTCTTCCCCTTATATATGGGTGAGATGGCCCTTCCTTAGTCCAATAACACAAAAGAAAAAGGAGAGAAAATAAGCAAGAAAATAGGAAACGGGCTTGTCAGGCCCAACATAAAAGAAAAAGGGGGAAAAGGGTTCCGCCTATGGGCCCTTCCCCCGCTACACGACAATACGAATAAAGGGAAAAACTATAAGATAAAGTAACCGACTGTAACGGTGTGCTCCGGTGGTCGGCATCCGCGTCATGCCGAGTAACGGAATGCGGGATCCCGTGTTGCTGCGGCGGCTCGTCGTGGTGGCTGGACTCGTCTCGGTGGCGAGCTGGGTAGTGCCGGCTCCTCGGGTGCTGAGTCGGGGAAGTCCTGCTGCTCCTCTTCTGCTGGCTCGATGACGACCGGTGGTGACGCGCCATCACTCAACCTATCGATTGGGTTAAATCAATCCGACATTAATTAATCTATACGATGATATAGTTAATTAATTTAGAAGACTAATAAAGTTTATTGGTCTGCTGGATTCGGTACTAGTCCGATACATGGGCCTGAATGAAACTCGCCCAAGCCCCACGCCTCATTTCCACTCCCGATGCAATCCGGATTGCGTGAAAATGACAACAAAGGGTGATCAAAGATCGTCAAGGCAAAGGAGGAGATTTGACGTGTCATGGTTCGCATGGATACGTCAAGAGGTCGCATACATGAGCAGCTTGACATGTCTCGCTCGAGGATCTGAGAAATGGTGCATGGGATCCATGCATAGGTTTTTCTCTTCATGGTTTATTGATGTTGTTAAGATTCTGTTTAAGTCCTCTGCTGCAGATTGTGTTGAGTTCTTCATCTAGATCAGGGCCTTTAGAACCCAACACTTTCAAGGTTTAAAAGACAATATACATGTGACTCGAGGCCCATGTATCTATCCAGTAAATGATTCCATTGGCCAATAACCTTTATTGGCCAACCTATTCATTATCATATCACTATATAAGTAATTAATCATCCATTGATTTAACGTAATCTATAGGTTGAGTATGCAGCCCGTCGGGTGCCACGCTACACCTCGCATTCTAGAAAATTGAAAAGATTATAATGACTCTCTCATAGAATCTCTACCCCATTAGTTACCATGTAGGTATATCATTGTCTACTAGAGGCTTATAAGACAATCTAGGGTATGTTATACTTCTAGACCCCATTCGGTCATCAAAGTTGATACTGCTCTATTGGGAAATCATTAGAGTACTCTTTTCTGATATTCTACTTCTTAGGCCCCAAATATACTTGGGTTTTGCATCTAGTGGACCCGAAAAACCTCTTCGGTGCTTGAGGCAATATAGTTGGAATTATTTCTCACGAATTCAATGGTGAAGTTTAATGGCCTTTAAAAACCTGAATATTTTGGAAAAGTCCATCATGACAATATTCTACATTTATGATTGAATGCTGAAGGTGCAAGAGGAGTCTGTATGTTATTAAGTCTTCATCAGCATAATTGAAGAGATCATGCTCCCAGACCAATTTAAACCATTTCCATGATTTCTAATAATTCCAGTATTCCCAACAGATCAATTAAGTTTGCATCATTTCTCAAGAGGTCAATTATGAGATTCAATGGCATTTAAACATTAATTTTTTGGAGTCAGTCTGAGAGTTCCATCATGATATCATTCTACCTTTATGACTGAATACTGGAGCTGCAAGAAGACTATCTGGTATTAATTGTTCTTCAACAGACTTGAAAATATCATCCTTGTTTACCACCAATCTACACCATCACCATCATTTTAACGAAGTCCAATGTTCCCAACATATCAATTAAGTTGGTATCATGTCTCATGAAATCAATTGTGAACTTTAGTGGCATTTAAACTTGAATACTTTGGAGTCTGTCTGGGAATTCCATCATGACATCATTCTGTATATATGACTGAGTATTGATGGTAAAAAATAAAAGAATTTATCTGGTATAAATCATTCTTCAACAGGCTTAAGAAGATCATTATTACAAAACAATTCACACCGTCCCCCTGGTTTCAAAGAATATAGCAATTTTCCCAACTGACTAAAGAATCATGAACCTCTAGTAAAGTGGAAGTGATGAAAAAGGATAAATACATGCATCCCTTAAGACATAGATACGAATATATGAAAAGATATCAATCCATTGATAAGAAGGCAAATAAATTTACTCAAACAAAAATATCTATCAATGTGAAATGTCTTTATGAATACTTGAAGCTCCATCTTGCCCTCTAGTACCCGAGTTGAAACATTGTACATTCAATAGCACACATAAAAGAACTCCATCGCGTCGCTTCCACTCTTGCTCCTGCTCATAAACTCGCACCTTATTGAGCATCAGCAGTTCGTTCTTTATTAAACCCCCCCCTTCAAAATCTAATTCTTAGGACGACATTTCTAGTTGAAAATCTCGTTTGGAAATACAACACAAACTCTTATCCCTGCATCTTTCCGGGTTTCATAAATTTGATTTCTTCAGTCATCGCACCTGCTTTGCCATGTCATTAATACCGATGATACACTCCGGCAGTTTGGATACAAGACTGTGTAAGCCAATGGAAATAAAATTCGTAATTTCATGTAATACAAGCAAAAATCAAATAGGATCAACCCACTCTTGATCATTGAACACATCTAGGGCACTTCCATTAAAAAAACTACATGAAATATCAAGTCCCCTCTCACTTCTCTTCTCAACTCCTCCCTTAACATAAATAAAAAAATTCTAAATGACAGAAGATGATTTTTTACGCCCCCCCCCCAACTACAATTTTTACATTTGGTAATCACTTCAAGCTTCACATTGCAGTTATTGGTTGCTCTACAGAAGACTTTCATTGCAGTGGTCATCACTTTTGTGCAAAATGCTATGTGATAACTCCTGCCAGCTTCTATCTCAACAATTTCTCTCTTATTGTTTGCCTCCACTGACTATTTTTTCTTCCTTTTGGGCACCTCATTTCTCAAAGAAAAGCTCCTTCAAGGATTTGAAAGGCGAAGGGTGCCCATAGGCAATGGTGTCCCGCCAAAGTGCAGTTCCTAATACGAGAGAGAGAGAGAGAGGGAGAGAGATAAAGAGATAAATAAAGCATGTTGAGAAAACAAGACGTGCACTTTGAGTGCAGAAGAAAGTAGAGCAAAGAAGGAATGCTGAAAGCTTTTCAGTGAGAGAGAGAAAGATCCATAGCATAGAGGAAGCAAGAGTCATTGATAATATTCAAGTGAGAAAAAGAAAGCAGGCTGGACAAACAAGGAATGCTGAAAATATTGGAGAACGAAAGATGCAATGGAGAGGAAAATAAAACATATTTAGCAAGAAAGAAATGGAAAATCTTGAGGAGAGAGAGGCAGTGGAGTGAGAAATCATGAGAGAAAAGAAAATAAAACATGTTTAGCACGCAAGAAATGAAAAATCTTGAGGGGAGAGGCAGTAGAGTGAGAATCATGCGGGCAAATGAGGACTGAAAGATTAGAGAGAGAGAGAGAGGTGGCGAGCTACCCAGCCATAGAAGCAACCCAAGTGATGCTGCAAAGAAGAATTCCTTGCTAATGCTGTTGAACCTGCATGGATGAAAAGGCACTATGATTATTCAAGAAGATCTTTCCAAGGAAGTCATCCACTCTGGAGAGAGAAAACTCACTTGTACATGCACAGCAGGTTTCCCCAGCCATGCAAAAACGATGCCCAACTTGAACCGGTGAACCTGCATCATCAACCAAATCTCCATGCGTATGAATCTTTACATAGGGATCAGCTCATGGCATAGAACTATTCAAGATGAGGAGAATGTAAGATGTGAAAATAAGCAGTATAAAGAATTATGCAATGAAGGAGTTTCATAAACCATATCTCTGGGAAGAAGATTTACCAAGTGTTGTCACAAGAACATCTTTAAAATACATGTTATTCTCTCGCAATGTTTGTAGAATGAGAGGATGTGATGACTCGGCATTGTCCTCATCATTTTTTTTTAGCGAGAAGACGAGGGCGATGACAATTTCGCCGCCATCCCTCGTCCTCTTCACTTTCTCTATTTTAACTTTTTTCAGATGACGAGGATAATAACGACTTGGATGATGATTATCATTTTTTTCCTTGTCATTCTGGCTGCAGACAAGGACAATTAAGAGGATATCGCATCATCGTCTCTCATAGATGACAAACTTGTCATTGTTGGAGAACCATGCAAATGCATATGAGCAAGCATATATGCATCTACACATGGAGATAAAGATCAAGAAAAGTTGATTGTACTACGTGGCAATAGTTCATAGCTAAGTTGTGAATCTACACCTCGTGATTGTTAAAAAAGTAAGAGAGATGGATACTTTGGTCAAGAATGCTTACCACATAAGATCACGGATGAACAGTGCCCGAGGGATCATAAGTCCATTCCCAATCATGGAGAGCAACATGGTGATTGCAGACAAACCTTGGATGTTATCTGGGTTCAGATAATTTGTCCACTGTCCATGAATAGGCATAAAAAAATAAGTTTTATGAAAATAATTTAAGAATTTTTCTTAAATAATTTAAGACATTCATAAATTTGTCATGGTAAATACCATCTGAGCAACTGGCATCCACATGAACAACAGGGTAGCAGTCCAGCCAGATAATAAGCCAACAATTTTGGTCCACTTTTCAGAAAGTTTACCAGTTCTTGCCTGCAGTCATTCAAGTAACCCGTATTTGTCATTGATAGTGTCCAAACTCAAATCACAGTCAACGAGGACTGAATAGCATCACAGTAATCGTGGCACATGGAATGAGCCCATCTTCTATTATACGCATATTTATACCAAAATTCTGGAATTGCCCCTCATCTCAGTCACTCTCACACTGTATAATTTCTCCTCTGTAAGCTTTTGTATCCATGATGATAATGACGAAGGGTCAATGATGATTTGTCACTATCGTCACAATTCATGCGTAGAAGGATTGAGCATGACTATTTATCCTCATCATCATCATTCATACGTGGTTTGGGATGACAAAGGCTGCTCTTCATCAAGCCGCAGATGAATGACAAGACGATGACAATGATGATGTATGATGAATATAGTTTAATATTTTCTTTAATTGTGACTCTATAAGATGATACGTCACCAACCTCATCATTCAGCTGCATCTAGGATGACAATAATTGTCATCATCGTTACAGCATGTTTCTGGGATCAGATTACAAATGGATATACATTATGGGTCTAGGCACTCGGTCCATTGGGACACAAGTATCATTTTAATTCACACATATATTAATGTGGCCCTTGTGAATGGAAGAAAATTTTCTTTTTAGGCTTGTGTTCACGCTATGGGCATTGCAGGGTCAACAAGAACAACAGATTTTAACTCACAAAAAAAAATTGTGTGGGCATGATTTCAATTGATGCACTCACATTTTAAGAGAATATCAGTCAACCTAAACATTTCATGACTTTTTTTTCACTAGGGTTCACTGTCAATAATGATAATGATGGAAGTTGATAATGATAAGGATAAAATGTCATCAAGCTAGTTGCCCAGTTTCAACAGCCATCATCATCATCATCATCTGGATTCCAAGAGTTGCCATTGTCATTGTCTTTATCGGTGTCTTTGTCATTGTCTTCCACGCTTAGATAGAGCATTCAATCACGATGCTATCACTGGTATTGCCATCCAGTTATCAAGGGTAGTGACTAACTAGACGTCATCTTCCAACCCTAATTTTCACCATAATTTTCATCTGATTTCCAACTCTGACAGGATAACTTGAAGCTTGCTTAGGAAAAAATCTTTAATGTGCGCCAAAGAATCATGCCAAAGATCAAATTGAGCCATAGATCTTACCATGACAACTGCCACTACTGCACCAAAGGAGGAAAGAAGGCCCGGAAGGATGCTGTTGGGGACAAAGGGAACGAATGTTGACCACATAACCTGAATAATGTCGACAAAAATCAAGCAGAAAGTTGCGGCCATGGCTGAATTTGTCGAGGGCATGCAAACCTGAGGAAGCACGGCGAGTCCGCCGATGGTGATGAAGTCCTCCCAAACCGTCCAAGCGCCTCCTCCGAGCCAATTGAAGTAGTTCAAGAAGTTCAACACCAGCCCAGCGCCGACAACGGCCGAAGTCAAAGCGAATTGAGGAAGCGGCATCGAGCCTGCAATAGCCAGCTGCGCGATCACAGCATAGTTCGACAGCACACCGAGAGTCTGAACAACAACTGCCTCTGCCTCCCTCTTCTTGGCAAAGTATGACAACAGGGAAAGATTCCCCAGCAATCCAGTCAGTATCCCCTGCCCAAAGATCACCGTTGAAGAATGCCGTGAGGTAAAATCGCCCCACTCATAATTGTCTAATTCGTAGGTTCAATTTCTGTCGTATGCACGCAATTGGGAATTTTCAATCCAATGAGTTCATCGGCATTAGGTCTGTATCAATGTAATCTCATCAACCGCACATAAAAATAACTGATATGATAGATTCAAATTAGTTCCATAACATACGAACAGTAACAACAATAATTCTAATGAGATAGAGGGAGATTGCATTTCGAAGCCTTACAAGCCAAGGGAGGGCGAACAGGGCGGCGTTGTTGCCGGCGGCAAGGTTGCGATAGTTGAGGAGGATCTGCGGCAGCTGCAACAGGAGGAACGGGACATTCGCAGCCCCAGCAAACCGCGCCGTCGTCGCGTCCCATTCTCGAAACGCAACGTTCTTCTACACAAACACAAAAAAAAAACCCTCAAAAAGATCAACTCAGATCGAAATGCAGCGCAAAAAACCAAATATTCGAGGTCCGATCCTCCTTTTCACCTGATCAGAATGCCCGTCTGAAGAGCTCGAATCGGCGGCGGAGGAGGAAACGAGCCGGCGCTGCCTCCGGCGACGCAGAGGGAAGGAGAAGAAGATCCGTGGAAACGAAGAGGAGATTTCTCCATGGCGCCGGCCTGGAGGGAGACGGCAGGTCCAGGAACAAGCCAAGCGAGCGGAGGAAGAGGAGAGCCGCGCAGAAGGCGATTGGGAGACGGCCATAGCCGGCCCCAACGCGAAGCTCGCCATCGCCGAGCAAGGAGGAAGCACCAGGTGGCATTTCAAGGGCCAACGGACTTATTTATAGAGCCTTGCAGAGTGTGCCACGTGGCATTGGGCCCCACTTCTTTTGCCACGTGGAACGACCATATCCGTCAGTCTTCTCTCGGCCCACAGGTCCAGTGGGTCTTTGGGCAGCATTCAGAGCTTGCCTGCTCTCTGCTCTGGCTTCCGCTCCTAAACTCGCGCCTTGTAGAGCTTAGCAGAGAATGCCATGTGGCACTAGTAGGCCCCACTTCATTTGCCACGTGGAACCAACCTCTCTGTCGGTCTATTGGCCACCAGGTCCAATGGGTCTTAGGGCAGCAAACGGAGCTTGTGTCGTGCTGCTCTCTGCTCCCTGTTCTAGTTTCTGCTCCTAAACTCGTGCCTTATATGGCATGCCAAACTCATGACCATCAGTCTGTTGGTTCCCATGTCCAATGAGTCTTAGGGGAGTAGATGGATATTCTCTCCTACTCTCGCTCCTGCTCCTAATCTCATGCCTTGTTAACTATTGCCAGTTTATTTTTTTAATATAATTAGAATGTTTGGAAAAATGATTATCCTCCTCTCAAATGTTGATTCTTCTTGTGTTAGTTTTAGTTGTAGTCAGTTGCATTCTGAAATACAACTTGGACTCTTATATCTGTATCTTTGTCGTCCCATTTCTGGGGACAGAAATGTAAGTTAGCTTCCTAGATCAGGCTGTTATAGGGCATGATGATCTGCATCTCAGTTTTCAGGGAAAAAAAACCTAAACCTATAACTAAAGATTGGTCTAGTTTCAGTTTGGATAAGGATCAGTTTGGTTCTATATAGGTTTGGTTAGTGTACTGGTCATTGGCAAAGTTAAACAAAAAGAGTCAAAGCGTACTCTAGTTATTATAGGAAATTAAAGATAATCCTATAATCATGGTCATGGATGGAACGCAAATGAATCAAAGGAAAATCTGACATGGCTTTCCAGCACAAGGAAGAGTTTACTATTAAAATCCATTCTCATTTTCAAAACTATTACACTTTAGGGTATCACGTGAACATAGAGTCCATAGAGTCCAACTGGTTCTCGTTAGGGTATCGCGTACAAACCAATCACAATGTCATGTAGTGTTTAACATTCATCGAAATAAACTATTATTTAGTGTTATTCTCATGTGATGTTTATAATGAAATTCATAATATATGAAATGACTAAGTAAACTGCGAATAAGATAATAATCTAGTGATCACTACTATGTAATCATGTTCCAAAAATCTTTATTTTAAGGATACTTGTGATGGAAATGCAAGTATTTGAAATCCCACTCATGTGATGAGTATGGTTGATCATGCATCCACTACTATTGAGGACCTAAAGACTGATATGGCGAGAGCTCTTAGAGAAAAGAGGCTACTGAATTTATATATATTAAGATACAGATGACATTACCAATTTATCAATCATGTTGACTAGTGATGTGGTGGTGTAAGTGGTCTTTACATGTGAGATATCAATGATAGGTCATGGAAGGATTTCTTGTTTTGACCTACGAGTCTCTAAGCATGAGATCTAAATAAAACTTATAAATCAAGTTGCATCAAGAAGACGATAAAGGTAATTATGAAGTCAAGCTGGGTTGTCTGCCCTTAGTATAAGAGGAGATTGACTAAATTAACAAAGTTTAATTAACTCCATGTCTAATGCAACGGAAATATCAGAGGTTTTTTCCTTCCTCCTATCCCGCTCGCTCGTCTTCATCTTCACGCTCGTCTTCATCTTCACGCTCGTCTGAATCTTCATCTTCACGATCCGTCGCGCCTTCATCTTAATATATTCACCACTTCTGCGCCTTTAGGTGTTCTCCAATAATGTCCACCATGCATCGATAGTCACTTGAATGACCAGTTAGGGTTTGATGGTTGACTATACCCCAAGTCATTTGAGAATCTCAGGCATATGAAGGATTATGCATGCATAGGATAGTTGATGATGAAAATTCTCCATAAGATAGTTGAAACTGTCATTTGTATCTTTTAGAGCACGAGTTGTAGCTTGGCATCCCATTAGTTAGAAACGTCATCTATTGATTGGGTAAAACAATACTTGATTAATTAATAAATATATATTGATATAGTTAATTAATAAGGTTTGAAAATTTTTTATTGGGTCATTAGAGTTATTTATTTGATTGATACATGGTCCCAAATGGTTGCAGCCATAAGATTTTTGGATGCTGGTAAATACATCTCTTAAACACAGGGTCAACAACTATTATGTAAGTTTTGGTTCTATCAAGAAAATAAATGGGTATCTTTAGAAAAAAATTAGAAATTTTATGAAAAGTTCCTAGAAAGTATAAATAGGTGACAACACTTATTTCATGTGTCCATGCGAAGGAGACTTAAGTGTGCCCCTTTTTTTATCTACATCTCTAGAAAGCATGGCCTCCAGTGCGATTGCATGGTGAGGGATCCTTTATGATTTTAAGTAGTGTGGTTCAAGGGAGTGACAAGGAGATCGTGTCGTAGGAAACAAGTCATCATGAAACTTATTCCACTTAAGGTGACTTGATCATATAATATTATGGTTTTAATATGTTTCAATGTTAAAAATTTTAACTCCATTAAACAATTTTGAATTGTTAATCTGGCTTAAAAAACCCAACACATGCAATATGAGTCATCATGACTAAAAATAGTAAATGGAAAATAACATTTAATTGAGAGAGGGGACGGTGAAAAAGGAAGGTAGGCAACTCAGGGGGAACAAAGAGAGGGGGAGAGACAAGGGGCGAGAGAGGAGATAGGTAGGGATGAGAGAGAGAGAGGGGTGTGGGAGAAAGAACACTCAGAGAAATAGAAAACTGAGAATCGAGAGAGACAACATGATGGAAATATATGTGGCCGTAAGCCAATCCCACATTCCACATCTCGTTCCATGTTCATTAATAGAACATATTCATTACAGTGCACGTGTGATGCTTATAATGAAGTGCATGAATACATGGTCGAACTTAGTGAATTATGATTAGATCGTAATACGGAGATCACTAGTCTCTAAGCATGTGTACTAAACATTCCTATTCGAAGGATATGGGAGAAGGACATCGCAGTATCTGGCTACAATAGCACTATCTAGCCTCACTCATGTGATGAGTATGGCGTGTCCCGTAGCCATTAGTGTGGAGACACTAAGGAAAGATAGTGGGTGCTCTTTAGTGGAAGGAATTCATTGAATTGATCCATACAAATCAATGAATGGTATTACACCAGACTATCAATCAGGTCGATTCACGTCACAGTTGTGTAAGTGGTCCTTAGATCTGAGACACCAAAGACGCCTTGTGGACGGACGATTGTACTTTGACTATGGCCAACGAGTCTATAATCATGGGATTCCGAGTGTCTTAGTTTGGGTACATCGAGAAGTTCACAAAGATGATTGAGTGGTCAAGATGGGATCGTCCACCTTCGGTATAAGAGGTGACAGCTCAAGGAAGATGATGCGATGAAGTCCTTAGCCAAGGCAATGAAATATCAGAGAAGAGTTCTTTGATGATTTCCAAATTTATCAATACTAACTCGAAGGACCGATTAGAGTTTGACAGTTGACCATACCCTAAATCATCCAAGGAGTGTCAATTGGATGAGGGATTATACATACACGGTAAACGATGACGAACAGGTTCCATGAGTGAGTCGATACACACTCCTTTGTATCTTCTAGGACACGAGGTGTAGCTTGGCACCCCACGTGTCGGAGTCTCGACCTATCGATTGGGTTAAATCGATCCGATGTTAATTAATCTATATGATGATATAGTTAATTAAGTTGGAAGGCCAATAAAGGTTATTGGGTCGTTGGAGTCGTTAACTAGACTGATACATGGGCCTAGAGGGTCACACGCAAATGGTCTTTTGGACGTTGGAAGATATACTTAAGTTTTGGGGGTTTTTTATGAAAAATACCCACTTAGTATAAATAGGGGAAGGCCCTGAACGAAATTCACCCAGGCCAGAATTGTTTAGGGGCCTTTCCCCTTCTTCTCCACTCTCCCCACACCCCCTCTCCATCCCTGATGTGATCAGGACGACGTAACGACGCCTACGGATAAAGAACGGGGCTCGTCAACGAGAAGGAGGAGATCCGACGCGCCGAGGACCGCGTGGATACGTCTAGATGCTGCACACTTGAGCAGCTCGACTCGTCTCACTCCGGGATCGAAGAAATCGCGAATGAGATTCGTGCAAAGGTACGTCGTTTCAATGTTTTTGTTGATGCCGTTCGATTCGCAAAGAGACTTCCGCTGCGCATCGTTTTAGATTTATTCATCCAAGTCAAGGCCCCTAGAACCCAACACAACAAACCTATGGATATCAATGCAATCTGTGGAGCTTATATGGGTATTGTATCCTCTTAAAGTATACAAAATGATCACACTTTCAACCACCGAGCTTCCGTAGGTACAATTTTGTCTTAAATATTTATCTTTCAAACAACTCAATTCATGCATCTCCAATAATATGATGTTTCATGCTCCTAAAAAACACATTAAAAATTTTTTTTTTCTCTTTAAAACTATGTAGCAAAAGGCAAATTTCAGATACATTTCATTTCTAGTCATGATCAACTTGTGTGATGATCTTGGAAAACCTTGGCAAAGTCAAATATTGTTTGGATCAGCTCCAAGCTTAGTCTTACTCTAAACATGAGCTTGAGGGGGCATGTGAAGGCAAATGGAGTCACTCAGTGTACTTATAAGGCAAATATATTGTGACAGAATATCTCATGATTACCGAATATAATATCACATACACCATATGTCTAACTCCCAATAATATCAGCCGGAAGTCTCTACACATGACTGTTGTGAACTTAGTACTCAAGTTCTTGTCATTAAATTACCTAAATGATAGCCATGTATAGGTCTATAAATCAACATATCCTCGACACTAAGGATTAACTGAAAATAGTGTATGCTTTCTTTATATCATTCGCATCTCTTCTCCCCTAATCTCCTTCTTCATTCTCTATCATTGTCCTCTCTCTCTCTCTCTCTCTCTCTCTCTCTCTCTCTCTCTCTCTCTCTATCTATCTCTATCTATCTATCTCTTGTTTCCTTAACACTTGATTTCCTATTTTGTACAAGAGATAGAGCACTAATTGAAATAGAGTGAATAGAGAGAGTGATGTTGAATGGGGTCATATGACGATGGTTATGGAAGCATAAGGTTTTTGATTTCTTTGGGCTTCACTAATTGTTTGAAAATGATGCATGCAGAGGAATTTATAGATTTCAAAATGGATTAAAATATTAAATAAATAACACCATGTCATATTGTGCAACAGATTCCACTCTCAAATTAGTTCTTTTATTAGTATCCTGAAGTCACTCGCATGTATGACCTCTAGAAGTATCCGCGTGTTTGCAAGAATGATGGATCTCATCTTAAACTTTAATTATCCTCAAATATATAGTTCATCTTTCCAACATCACGTATCACGAGAAGGGAAGAAGTTAGGGGGCTCCTACATCTGGCTGGTATGGGCACTTAAAATGGGTTCCCTCTCCATTTATACTCAACTTCAAATTTTCCATAAAGCCTTTATAATTTAAGGATATCCGCTGGCATCCATAGGTCACTTATAGTTGACCCTTGATTTTCACAAGTAACATGCACTTTATATACTAATTTCATGTATTTTATCTGCAATTTTTCATCAAAATTATCATAAATGCATGTTATTACATTTTTTAATGAAGTTCTAAATATTCTTGATTTTATGGTATTTGAACAAAACATTTAGACACAAAATTCACGAATAAATTAAATTTGCAACTCAGAATTTAATTTCATGATTATTTAAATATTATTATGGGTTTATTATATTTTTATTATGTTATTCTAATTTAATGTATCACATAGAGAAGATATGAGAATGATATAGATTGCATTTTTTGGTAATTTAATGGATTTTTTTGATACCAAATTCAAAAAAAAATTCATAAGTAATAAAATATAAATTTTAATTTATTTAAATATTTTAAGGTTTTTTTAAATTTTTAACTCATCTAAAACTAGCTGTCCGACATATGGATCGCAGAGGATAGCGAAAGTATGATGGTTGAGAATAATTCAAATTTAAATCGCAATATCTAATTATCCAGGAAGATTTTTGGGCTTAAATTTTCCGGGTAGATTTGCCATTCTCCCCTATATCCATCCACTATTGATTCGTAAATTGACCCTCCATCTCTATATGAAGGGGCACCCTTGGATTTTTTTATGATTATGATTAGTAGAGTGATTTGCCCACTCAAAATCTCATATGTGCTCGTTATTGCATTACAAGAGCAATTCATTGAAGAAGTGATGTTCAAATCAAGATTCATAAAAAGAAAAAACCACTAAGAATATTAGGCACATGATGACGAGGTTAGTGTGATCTTTGTCTTTCTTGGACTCATGTCTTTGTCCTTTTATTAGGTTATCGTTGTTATAGCCATGGTTTCACCATCATGCGCACCACCTTAAATCTGATGCTCAATTGAGTGTATCCAGCTCTATCTCTATATCCACCAGCGATAATAAAATCCACATCATTTGCCCCCCTCTACCCTCTCTGTTGTAATTTGTGACAATAAACCTCACTCATTCACACCATTCATGTCATCAATATCAGTCATCACTTGGCACTGTTGAAGAGTCGTCTAAGGTACATAATTAAAATTTCTTATTCGATAATTCTAGAAAACTCCCAAGTTTATTCTACATATTTGGATAAATTACTTTAATTAGGATAATTATTTTTGTTCCTTCCCAGAATCATTTTGAATTATTTGTCATTATTTTCCTTTCATTAAATTGGATTTAATTTATAAAGTAAATATACAACTCCAAACGAATGGGATTACACTTTAAATTTACTTGTTCAATATTATTTTAATAAAAGAGGACATATAAAATAGGATAGCTCAACGTGATTCAACTTTAAATTATGAGAATTGAGGATTTATAAGGAGTTATGGTTTGACATTTAGAGTGTAGCTTTCTATATCTCTCCTTGTTTCATCCATTTAGCTTGATCTATAAATAGATCCCTTAATTCATGTAAAATAATAATGTATTTGATAATACTTTAGTCAGTCTAGTGATAGAAACTGATGTCAGGATCCATCAAGTTTGTTGGTGTTCTTTGTTTATTGAAGTCAGAACACGAAGGAGAAGTGCATGGGCTCTCCTGGTGTCATAAATTGTCTTGATCTTTACAGAATACAAGGGTATAATTTGAGTCTCATTGCAATTGCAACATCAAAATCTTCTTCATATCATCCACACATTTGCATTCATACCGTCCTACTCATCTCATTACATTCTCAATTTATATGCATCTCCACTCATCTCCCGTCACTATATAAGGAGTTTAAAACCTATTTTCCACTCACCAGGGAAACAATCCTTGCTCATCACTGATAAGTCAAATTATTTTATGAGTCGAGGGATATCAGTATTGAATGAGTAACTCAACTGAAAAATATATTTCCGAAAACTTGATGTTATCTCTGCACACTTCAACAGCTCAACAAGCCTCATGTTATGTCTGTTAAATTTCAGTTCTAACACTTGCCAAGGTGATTAAATGTCCGTTACAATTCCTACAAATGATCATTAGATTATCATGCAAATGTGCTGAGATCATTAGATTATCATGCAAATGATTAATGTTTCATGTCAATCATGGGCCCAAAATGCAAAACTATCACTCAAAAAACTATGCGATTAGGAGACTAAAGTGTGGTGTAGGATCCCACACTCGAGCTCCCATTTTGAGCTTATTTTATTAAATTTTTGTATACCCAGTCATTGGCCGCCCACCGACATGAGAGTTTTGGTACTCATTCATCATACATATTACCAAAATCCTACAGGGGTATAAATTTTTGACATGCCCTAAGATCTATGTGATGGGTGAGGCAAAGTCTCATTGGGTTGGGCAAATGGCCGATTCAAATGCCTGAACTTGAGCGCCATAAACCTCCCAACCGACCACCGAACATGGTTTGGACCATTTCTATGCTCGACGAGAGGAAAACTACTTTCATGGTCAAAACTCTACTTTGGAGACTGTGCCAATAGATGATACTAAGCCCATGCCATATGGGTCTCATGGTAGTAATCGTACCTATTGGCCCATTTCCACGCTTTATATAAACATCAAGAACAAAAGGTGATTTCCTACCCTATATTAGGTTCATGGAGAGACAAGTTGCTCTTAGGATCTAGAAAATTACCATTCAAACTTTGATTCTAAAAAATGACTATCAAATATCTATCAAGGTAAGGACATTGTTCACACTCGAGATGAAACATTAAAGAACAGTTATCTATTTCCATTATCTGTAACTGATATATATATATATATATATATATATATATCTCATTATGATATCCATTATTGATTTCATAATCCATTGACCTTTTAGATTATTGATGATTTGTAGGTTTCCATATCTTATTTTCAGAAAACATATAAGTAATTGAATATTTCACAATCTCATCAAGTCTATTTATAATTTTACTATATTTCTAATAATGAGTGAGGAGTCTAATGACACGAGGCATGCAGCTAGGGACAGCCAATGCTAATGGCAGCAGCAGGTGGCAACAGTAACCTTGTGGATGTTTCTCTCTATTTCTCATCCTATATTCTTCTCCCTTTCTCTCTCATTCATTCTATTTTGCTAACTCGATGACTCTCTCTCTCTCTAATTTCCTATTCAGTCTTTCAGCCTCTCAAACTTTATCATTATATTTCTCTCCCTCTCAATTTTTCTTGGTCATTCAATATTATGTTCCCTATTTGTAGAGTTCATAATTACATAACTGTGATAATTAAGAATACATTTTTTTGTAATGATCGTCGTTATAATTGATAATTTTCAATAATATTCATGGAAATGTCTCTTTGCTTAATATGATGACTATCATAATGTGTAACACGTAATTCATAACTGACACACTATTGGCTTAACAATACCATTACCCCAGACTCATTCCAGGGCTCTCGACATCCCTTGTCATTATCCGATATTGAGCACAGTGCCGCTATCTGATAGTGATATCAATATAGTCTGGGGTAATGGTAGCAGACTGCCTTTTGAGGATTATTGGCTGATTTAGACTCGATCAAAATTGCCAGGGCCAATGCCACTTTTTTATAAACCCTAGCTAGGGTGTTGCTGAACCCAGGGTCTAATGCCAGTAAACGGGCCTGTTAAAGGCCCATTTATGGGGGGGGGGGCAGTATAAAAACATGGGCTAAAAAGGTAAATTACCAGCAAAGATCGGAGCGCGTACTCTATGCTTCAATCTGGGCCGCCCGTATAAGGCTCTCGCTAGGGTTTTTATTCCCTCCTCGAGTCACAGATTTGCGAGGAGTTGGCACGGCGACGGCGGAGGTGAGTTCCTTCGTTCTCTTCCCTTCTTCCCTCAATCTTCTTCCTCTGTAGTTCGTCGCCTTTGTTGCTTAGAACTGTATAATTTCCGTCACTTCCTTACATCTGGATGCTTTTCCTCATCTGGGTGCGTCAACACGTATTTGGATTTAACTCTCGAGACTCTTTGGTGAAACGGGTTCGATCTCGTTCTTGGTTTCTGGGTCGATTTCTGATAAAATCCTCGTCTTTTTGTTGTTTTTTCTTTTCGCCAGGAGTCAGGTTTTATTAAGGTAAGGCAAAATGGTGAAGCATAACAACGTTGTGCCGAATGCCCACTTCAAGAAGCACTGGCAGAACTATGTCAAGACATGGTTCAACCAGCCTGCGCGCAAGACCAGAAGGCGCAACGGTTAGTCTCTTTTCATGGGTTTTTTTTCCTTCCACTGTTTCTTCTATTTTGACAGCATTTTGATCAATTAAACGAATGAATGTTCGAATCGCAGCTCGTCAGAAGAAGGCCGTCAAGATCTTCCCTCGCCCCACCTCCGGCCCGCTTCGCCCCATCGTCCAGTGCCAAACAAAGAAGTACAACATGAAGCCCCGAGCTGGCCGTGGATTCACTCTCGAAGAACTCAAGGTGGGTTTTTTAATACATTATTTTTCGTCTCATTCCCTTTTTTTTCATCGATTTGCAATTAATCTTTGAATTTCTTCAGGCGGCTGGAATCCCCAAGAAGCTCGCACCCACCATCGGCATTGCAGTCGATCACCGCCGCAGGAACCGTTCTTTGGAGGGCCTCCAGGCCAACGTGCAGAGGCTCAAGACCTTCAAGGCCAAGCTCGTGATCTTCCCAAGGCGCGCCGGCAAGTTTAAGGTGAGAGAGATTTTCTGCTTTCTGTTTATGTTTAATATTGTGATGGTGGTGATTATAAATACGATTGCTATTATGATGTTAATCCTTATAGTTCTGATGTAGAAGCTTATATTATTGTTTATGTTTACGACTGTGGTTTTGATTATGATTATTATACTTCTAGACCGGGATGGTTATGACTATGATTATAACTTCGATGTCTATGGTTGAACTCCCACTCCTGTCTATCTTTCTGACTTTGATTATGATTATGTTTCTAGGGGGAAGATGATTATACTTGGGATTTTGATTATGATTATCAATATGACTATACTCATGATCCTGCCGGTTATGCTTGTATAGAATTCTCTCAGGGATAGACTTATGTTTATGATTAGGGATATGGTTATGTTGAGGGTTATGCTCATATTTACGATTTTGGTTTTACTCATGTATCTTCTTTGTCTGGGATGATAATAATTCTGATGAGGGATATGATTATGATTATGATGTTTATGCTTATACTTTTGTTAGGCATAGCCGTATGCAGATGGTGGTTCTCCTGTTTATGAATTTGATTTGAGTATGTTTCCTCTGGGGCAGGGATGATAAATACTTATGCTAATCCAGATGATCAGGAGTATGACTATGATCATGATTATGATATTTATGCTTATACTTCTGTTATTTATAGGCCTATGCTGATGGTTATGCTCATGTTAACGATTTTGATTGTGTTCTGTCTAGGCCGGGGACTCTACTCCGGAGGAGCTGGCGACAGTCTCGCAGGTGCACGGCGAGGTGATGCCCATTGTCGGCGAGAAGCCGTCAGTTGAGCTGGTGAAGGTGACAGACGAGATGAAGGCGTTCAGGGCTTATGATAAGATCCGGGTCGAGCGCATGAACAAGCGCCAGTTTGGGAAGAGGTTGAAGAGGGCCGCTGAGGCAGAGAAGGAAGAGAAGAAGTAAAATTCTCTGGTTTTTTTCCCATATCAACTGTTGGTGTTCTTTCTCTTGAATGGGCTTTTTGTTCCTTGGACTTAAAGTTGAGCTGTAGCTTTACTCGAGTTGATTACTCTATTAGATTCTTGGGATTCTTGTCCTTTCTTATCTATAGTTTTATTATGCCATTGACATTCTGTTATTGTCTCGTCTTTAACGGTATAAAGTGAATGCCCTGGAGGAAACTTAAGATACGACGCTATACTTTTCTTGTTCATAGCATATTTGATCTGTTTTATGAATTAAAAGAAGATTATCGTAAATGATATCAAGCTCTTCCTTTCTTCATTTTTTCAAATTTGTGCACAGGGAAAATTGGGAGATCTAAAATGAAGGACCTATCATCTCCCAACGTTTCATCTGCAGATAAATAAATGACTTCCATTATGATCGGATTACTATTATGTATTCCTACAAAAGAAAACAAGTGAAGTTTTAATGGGAAAAATGATTCTACTCAATCAAATTGTTGGAAATAATTTGTTTGGTGAGCGATGATTGTTGTGCAAATAAGGAGGGCTCTGATGAAAAGTTGTACGATAACTGTGAAAGGTCTGAAATTGTAGAAAATTACAAGGTAGTAATGTGCCACATGTTTTGCTTGGGTAAATCTTTGTGCTGTTGCAAAAGCAAGTTTATGAATATCACAAAGAGTAAAAAGGTGAAACAGATGGATAAGAGCATAATGGAATATTTGCATTATACAAGCTTCACGTGAATGGAGTACATAAAACCTTCATAATATACCATTCAAATAACTCTCCATTCACCTATTATCGGTCTGAAATAGTGAAAATAATTACGATGGCCCATACAGCCCATTCATGATACCCACTATTTACCTGTGTCAAAACGAAATATATGATGAAATCAACAATATGCCAATGAAACGAACACAATTAATGAATATGATTTCCCACATGAAATGTTGAAATATTCCGCTTTCAGTTTGAAGCAAAGTTGGATAACAGAGTACTTTCCCTTTTGAATAACCATTAACCAAATGAATCGTCGTTTGCACGTGGAAGCGGCTAAGAACTCCTGCACAGGGGTCAACTGAGTTACTTGACTTACTACCTATCTTTCTGACCCTTTTCGCTATAAATATACACAATAGTCATTTAAAGTAGACAGATATAACATATATTTATCAAGAACTTCGTTGATATTTATAAATAGTAGTGAAGGTCACATGTTCATCATCAATAGTGAAATTGAAACCAATTAACATATCTATTTATATGAACCAAGAATTATATCACGCAATAATAAATTTTAGAGAGATGGACTGAATTTCATCTAAGATCATTGCGTAAATAATGGGAGGACCTTAGTTGAAAGATTTGATCCATATTGATATTTATATACTTTAAAGGATATAATCCAATATTTATATCTTGTTCAGTGGATTTAGATATCTCATCCATGAAGAGAATCCTGAGTCGGAGACGGAGGAAGTGTGCTCATACGGCACTTCCCGAACGGGACGATAGGACGGATGATGAATGGTAACGGGGATGGCCAATATTAACAGGTAATTGGTCACATCTCCTATCCTTTTATAAAAATCAGTAACAGTTTGCCACGCATCACATGTTGTCATGTCATCATCACATCATCCGAATGTCACTGAAGGGCATAATAACACATTAAAACTTTTATTTAAACCTTTTGAGACCCAAGTTCTTGCAATTTGTCCTGAGAGAAATACTAATTAATCATGGTGAGATCACCCTTCCTGACACTGGTTATCCTCTCTCTCAGTCTCCCACTCCTTCTGTCTGTCTCTTGTTCTTGCAATCTTTCTGTATTATGTTCTCTCTCTGCCGCTGATCTTCGCCGCCACCACCGCATGTGGACATGGAAAGACAAGTTCTTGGAGGGAGGGGGAGAGAGAGCTTTTTTTTAAAAGTCTTCCATATCGTCATTCGTACATAACGTCCATCACATTCCTGATCCTGACCACTCATCATCCAGCATGGTATCATCATCCTAACAATTCACCTCTTCTCCCACGACTTTGAAAGACTTGGGGATGGAGAAGTCAGCCTCTCATGATGAAATGGAAGACATTTGCCAAAACATATCATATGGGATGTATGGCCTCCTGGATGATTGACCTTCAAGAAGGCCACTGGGCCCTTGCTCGTGGGTCAAATCCCTTGTTTATGTGTATGCTTTCCCTAGCACCGTAGGAAAGATTTCAAAATATTCGAGTTATTTCAGTGAATTCGGTACACTGTACGATTTAGCCTGGGCGACCAAATTACTTAATCAAATTAGTACCCACTGTTTTTAATCTACTTCAAAAAGTCGTAATGCTGTTTAGCTCCAGATAGTTACCGATAATCTAACTATTGACAGTCTTAAGTGTGAGAAAAAATAATCATGTTAACAACTTATGGTCTGGCATCAGTATTATGTGTGAGGAATTTGTTTTAGAGTTTAGAGAAAGATAAGGTTTATGTTCACGCTATAACTAAAAAGGCCGTTTGAGCGTAATTTCACAAATGATAGAGGATAACCAAATACCAAGATTCGGAACTCCACCAAATAACAGAAAAGACAAACATATTTAATGAAAGGACAGAAACGTAGAACTATCAAAACCACATCAAACACGTCAATGGTTAATGAAAAAGCTGCAGTGAAACCTATCCTGATATCATGGTCAATATCAAAACTGGAGAGAGAGAGAGAGAGACTGAGGATGAGATATAATAGAAGACAAACACTGGAGACGATTCACATTGTTTAATTTTTTCTTTTTTTGAAAGAGATTCACATTGTTTAATGAGTAATGCACATTGTTTAATGGGGGAAAGAACATGTGAATTACTGCAGAGATGGGATGAATCTGATAATTACTGAAGTTTAGCATTCAGGATAACTGAAGTGAAAGAGAAGGGGAGAGAGAGAGAGAGCTGGAGGACAGAATCAAGTAAAAAAAAAAGGAAAAGAACTTAGTCACAGCGACTGGACTTGGAATTTACACAGCCACGCCAAAAAGAGACAAGTCAAGCTGCGACGGCGGTCCTCAGTATCCCCCCAGCTGCTGTGATGCCTGCCGTTGGGCTCCGTATCTCGCCCCACCTCCGTAACTCTGCGGGCCTGCCCCAGGACAGTCCCGGGCCCAATGCCCTGGCTGCTGGCACTTGAAGCAGTTCCCCGACTGTCCACCGCCACCGTCCCCTGGGCCGTAACCTGCGGGCCTGTTAACATACCCCCCCGGCCCCCCAGCCGGACCTAAGCCATAGCTCGCAGGCTTGTTCACGTATGCTCCCGGGCCTGTACTCTCCACTGGGCCATAGCCCGTGGGCTTGTTCATAGGCCCGTCTCCTGGGCCATAGCCCTTGGGCCTGTTCACATATCCTCCCAGGCCTTCGCTACCATACGACGCAGCAGGCGTTGCCCTTGCCCCGCTGCCGTACTGTGTCGGCGGCGGCGGCGGCACCGCCTTGTCGAGGAGAGTGAGAAGGTACCTCGCCTCAGTGGCAGCATTGACCCGTTCCGCGCGGACGACCGTTGACTTAACCCGCTGCTCGTCGATGTAGGTCTCCTCCTTGATCTTGAGCTTGAGGAGGTACTCTCGGAAGAGCACCCCGCGGATGAGCTCCCCAAAGCGGGCCTCGTCCTGGTCCACATACTTGGCTGTGTACAACTCCTTGGCAGTGGCACCCACCATTTCCTCGCCTGCCTCCTGGAATGCAGTCACCCAGGTCAACCCTGTGTGGTCCTGCACCTGCAGCTGCAGCAGGTACCGGTAGTCGCACTCTGGCACTGACTGGTCGCACCGATCGCACCGCCAGGTGCCGTCCCCGTTGTTGGTCACCTTCTTGTTACAGGGCCGGTCACCGACTGGCAATGGGCAGGCTGTGTAGCAGAAGTTGTCCACCTTGAGGAATGTGACTGTGGCACGGATGGTGATCCAGTCGGGCCGCTCCCCACGACCCAGGCCCTCATCTTTGATCTGGGCCACAGTCTTGCGTGGGCCAGAGGCCTGCCCGCCGGGACCAGGCTCTCGAGAAAGGGGCACAGCAGCCGCATGGCGGCCCTCACCATCGAGCCACTGGCGCAGGCGTCGCACCACAGGGAGGTCCTCTGGCTCGACGAAGAGCTGGGAGGAGGAAATGGTGCCCACAGTCCTCCCGCTGAAGTCATTGACCCGGGCTGCCTTGACTGCCAGGATGGGGGCCCGGCCTGAGTCACAGAGCTGTTGGATGCGCTGGCCCTCGTTGGTAGAGAAGCTTCCCCAGAGGGTGAGCTCCACGCTGCGGCCCGACATATCGCGGAGCTGCACGGCACGCTTGACCGTCTCCGTGCCATTCTTGCGGAGGACTGATGTGGCAGGACCCACGGAAGCCACGACCCCTGCCAGATCCACCACAGAGTTGGGCTCCATGGACTCAATCTCGGCAATGGGCCGGAAGTCAAGCCGCACCCCAGGTATAGACCCGTCGTCAGTGTCCTCCTGCACCATGGATGAGGACTCGAGGAAGATCTCATACTCACTGTTCAGGTGGTTGAAGCTGCGCTGGACCACAGGCTTTAGGCTGCCCCGTGAGATCAGATACACCTGACACATCCGACATCCAACAGCAGCATATAATCATCATTGAGTAAGATTGGTAACCATATAAATATTTATGTGTGCAAGCGCATTCTAAGTAAGATATGTAAGGGATAACAATAAGTAAGCACATATTAAGAGATACGATAGCCTACAAACGTGACAAATTAATATGTGCGTGCATATCTAAGGTATACAACAGCGCAAAAATGCGCAGTAATAAGTATAATATGCAACATTTAAGGATCCGACAACACATGAAAATGATGAAAAAAGTATGTAAGATCATTTTTTTAAAAAAAAAGTGTAAAATCATATTAAGTGAGTCATCCACCAATATGTGAATATGATGAAATAATTAAATAATAACGTATTCAGGAAATCATCCAAAATCATATCAATATGATGAAATAATTCTGCAAGGCATATTTTTACCTTGCCAGACTTGACCTGGTCGAAGAACTGGTCAGCCACAGCATTGAAGCAGGTGGCGCGGATTTCACCGCCCTCTGAGTCTAGCAAATCAAAGGAGAAGACCTTCCCCTCACCCCGTGGGTTGCTGTACCTGCGCAGCTCCCCCTTGGAGGTGACCCTAGCCTTGATGGTCCACCGGCCCTGGTATGGGTTCAGGGATGAGATGGGTACGATCCTGGCTGGGCCCTCGTTCCGCGATATCGGTCCGCGGTTGGTATACTCCTGAGGACGAGAGTATGTGGGCTGGGCAGTCTGGGGAGCGTAGCTGATGCTATTGTTGTTTATTGGGCCTGATGACGGGGGCCGGAATCTGTTTTGGGGCTCAGGTTCTGGTCTGGAATGGTATGGAGAAGGGTTTCCACTGTAGGGGTTGTGGTTTGTTGTTGGGGTTTCTACCGGCCTATGGACTTGTGGAGGTGCTATGGTGGGCTTGTCTTGGACAATGGATGATGATGATGATGGGGGCGGGATTGGTGGTTGCCCATGGGTGGCAGCGGAGCTACCATCATATATTCTGGGTTCCCCGATGGGATTGCATTTCTCCATGATCACCTCCAGGCTGAGTACGATGATGATCCTGATTAATTGTACAAAAAAAATGTAAAAATTACACCGATGATATACTTGTGTCCACAGATGATGAAATGGGAAAGGAAGCAATTTAACCCGTCAATCAAGGAACTGTGCCCAAGATGGCATACAGTATAATGATTGCAACGGATGCATAAAGTTAGAGTTCTATCCAGAATTCAAGAATAAAAAGATACAAACAAGGAAGTCCATTCGTAAATGCGCTTCCTGATTTATGATCGACTAACTTACGAGTCATTATTTTCGCTCTAGAACGTCGGATAACGATAACTTTACGATTCTAGTAAATTGACAAACCTTGAACACAAGAATGATGCATGGATGTTTGCTATAGAGTCCATAAGCTGAAGACGAATGCATAGAAATTAAAATAAATCGACCGACGCCAGACTAACTCACTTGCGATTCTGGATAAGATTGCAGATGAACTCATTCAACTGAACGATGGACCCCTTTTGCAACTGCCCTGACTTGACCATCGCATTCATCTGTGTGGCCAGCATAGCCTGCTGCGCGTGAACTCCATCGGAAAGCACCATTCTAAACCGTTCGGTAGTGTTTTGTACAGTCTGCACCAGCTTCAAGTCCGCCACCTGTAGAACGGGCTTCATACCTTCCGCTGCACCATTAGTTATATCGGCAATCGCAGCCCTCGTCAGCGTCACCCCTTCCATCTCCACTGCTTCTCACTGCGCCTTCCGCGGCCTTCATGTAGAGATCGGATCACAGACAAATGAAAGAAAAACGAAAGAAACCAGTAGAAGTGGGAATTAAGCCGATTACCAACGACAAGAAGATTCGACCGAGACAATTTTGCGAATCCGGGAGACGAATTAACCGCGCTTCGGACTAGAAATTAACTCAATCGAATAAGTTTTACTAGAAAAGCGAAAAAAAAAACGAGAAGAAATGGAAATTAAACTGCATACCAGCGACAGATAGAAAGCGCAGGAAGATCGACCGTGACAAATTTCGAGATTCGGGAGACGAACTGATCGCGCTCCTCCCTAGAAATTAACTCATCGGATCAGTTTTTAATTAAAAAAAGCGAAATACACCAGAAGAAACGGGAATTAAAGTAATTACCGACAACAAATAGATAGTGCAGGAAGATCGAACGACACAAATTTCGAGATCCAGATGACGATCTGAGCGGTGGAAGTCGAGCTTCGAAAATCGTAGCAAGAAGTAGCGTGAGCGCCAAGATTGGATATTTCAAACCCTAGAAAACGAAGGCGTGCCGCGAAGCTCCGACGATGGCGGGAAAATCCAAAAATATCGCACCGACGGTATCAGTCACTTAAATAGGTTATTCCGGTTTTAATTTTTTGGCCCATTACTCTTATGGGCTACCTTCTAATGGGCCAATTCCCCACATTCTCTATCTTACCGCCATTTTATTCAACTTTATAAATTCATGCAAAAACTTCATCACCATAGACAGTTTAAAGCGATACTGTTTAACAAACGCATCCCAAAGAAATCTTAGTAAATTATATACTATATTCCGTCCGGGGATCCTAATGAACTCATTATTAGGAATATAAAATTCGAGAACGGTATGCGACCTTTAGATGGAGGAATCCGCAAAACACAAAAATAAGGGTTAATAGCACGAAATATCCCAGACTGATTCAAAAATCTGAGAGCTATCTGAAACTTTTTTTTGGCACGGTATATCCCAAACTCGCTTAGTAGACAGGGACATATCCTGGTGATGACGTGGAATCCATCGTGGCTGCCAGGTGGATTTCTGGCCAGATTTTGACCTGGCAGAATCCACCTGGCAGCCACGATGGATTCCACGTCATAACGGGGATTCCACCTGCCAGGTGTTTTCCGATAGAGAGAGAGAGAGACATTCTAGAGAGAGAGAGAGAAGGAGAGAGAGGCACTGTAGAGAGAAAAAGAGAGGCGTTCTAGAGAGAGAGAGACGTTCTAGAGAGAGAGAAAGGGAGAGAGAGAGAGAGGCATTCTAGAAAGAGAGGCATTCTAGAGAGAGAAGATCCCCCAAGCAGTAAATCTCTCCCTCCCCTCTCCCCTCCCTCTCTCCCTCTTGAACCCTTGATAGTTGATAAATCTCACTCTCTTTCTCTCTCCCCCCTCTCACTCTCTTTCTCTCTCTCCAATATCTAAGACGATCGCCGATAACCTTCCCCTCTCTCTCTGTCTATGTCTCTGTTTCTGCGCCTCCTCTCTCTCCCGAGCGATTCAATTCGGTCGGGTCTCTCTAGAACGCCTCGCTCTCCCTTTCTCTCTTTCTAGAATGCCTCTCTTTCTCTCTCTAGAATGCCTCTCTCCCCTTTTATCTCTCTGGAATGCCTCTCTCTCCCTTCTCTCTAGAATGCCTCTCTTTCTCTCTCTAGAATGCCTCTCTCTCCCTTTCTCTCTAGAATGCCTCTCTTTCTCTCTCTAAAATGCCTATATTTCTCTCTCTAGAATGCCTCTCTCTTCTTGCTCTCTCTCTCTAGAATGCCTCTCTCTCTCTCTAGAATGCCTCTCTCTCTAGAATGCCTCTCTCTCTAGAAATCCTCTCTCTCCTCTCTCTCTAGAATGCCTCTCTCTCTAGAATGCCTCTCTCTCTCTATCGGAAAACACTTGGCAGGTGGAATCCTCGTTATGACGTGGAATCCATCGTGGCTGCCAGGTGGATTCTGCCAGGTCAAAATCTGGCCGGAAATCCACCTGGCAGCCACGATGGATTCCACGTCATCATCAGGATATGTCCTCGTCGAGTAAGCGAGTTTGGGATATACTGTGCCAAAAAAAAGTTTCGGATAGCTCTCAGATTTTTGAATCAGTTTGGGATATTTCGTGCTATTAACCCTAAAAATAATGTTAATTATGATACCAGTTACAAATGTAAGAGCGAAGTTTATTAAAGGAACAATAAATTCTTGGCTTTACTATCAACATTTTTTATATTAAGGAGGTATAAATATGTGAATGAGCCTTGACAGCAAACCCAAAGTTGTATAAATTTTATTCGTTGTCTTTGATTGTATGTAAAAAAAGAGGCATGAAAGCTCAAAGAACATTGCACGAGTAGATGATAAAATGTCTGAAAATAAATTATTTTATGTGTATTTTTATGATAAAATCCCAAGAAATAATTTAAATAATATAAACTGGATTATTTAAATAGTCTGAATCAAAATATACTATATAAGGAACATGTGATAATCTCGATATAGATTTTACTATTATTATGATAAAAAAAAATTAGAAAATGAATCCATAAATCCAAACATCATTTGATAGATCATATTTTTGGCCCTACTATATTGATTATAACAAATTATATCTTCTAATTTTGATGAAGCTCATAAGAGGGTATGTCAAATCATCTCACCAAGTAAACACTGATCTTGAAACTATAATAAATAATTGTCTTAGAACCTCTAAAGATCTGGTTATATTTTAGTGTGGATATTTACTTATAATCCACACCATACAAACATAATAAAATACATAATTGATTACTGGGTATTATGAATACTTACAAAGTTAAGGGAGTGGTTGTTAGTCCTCTTCGTAATAAATTGATTAAAATTCCTGTAATCCTTAATTGGAAAGGCATCCCTTCCTCCCTATTCAATATAATTGGGTTGTGGGCTTATGGAACTAGATCATATTGTTATTTCCCAATGTTTACAACTAAAGTGAACATGATTATACATTAGGATATCTTAATAACTATCTAGTAGTCTGTACTAATTATGAGACCTATTTAATCAGTCTTTGAATTTGTAAAAAATATGAATCATCCTTGTAATCTAATCAATATCTATGTTGAACGAGGGTGTGGGGGAGAAGACAAGTGAATATTCAAATCATACTGGAAACCTTAGGGAATGAAAATAACTTGTTAATTAGTTGTTCTGAATTTCATTCCTAAATTTCAAAAAATAGAAAAAGATATTTAGAATTTCATAAGTTGCTAGGTAGCCAAGTAACCTAAAGATTTAGCTTATGAAAAATAAGTGGTAAAATGAAATTTAAGAGAAGGATTATGCTACTGATTTTAGATACAATCATTTTCCTCCTTTTCCTATCATGAAACAATCCTATTCTCCCTTAAAGACTTTTTTTAAAAAATAATATTTAGGGAAGCCTTGGCATTATTTCTCATTAAATGAGATAAACCCTCAAGCTTAGCCGCGAGATCAAAGGAAATAGCTTAAATTCTCTTCTTGCAGTATATATGAAGAGAATTACTCTCACAAAATGTGTGATTTTGAAGCACATAAGCTCATCTCATGCTTAAAATTAAATCATAAGACATTTTATCATTTTTTCTAATAGTGAATATCATAAAGTAATGTATTAAGTGGTACTTCCAAAATTTAGAGAAATATACTATCTTAATTATTTGAATAGTTAATTAATCATCTCATTAGTTCATTTTTGTTGCACGCTTTTTGACTTTGCAAGGGAAAACGAGTTTTAGTCTAGTTAGTTTCGCGGTTACATACATTTCAATAAATTTATCTGAAGAAGGAAAAAATCAAGAGGGGGATAAAAATGATGTTTGCACTTTACATCAGCTGGGCGGCTAAAAAATATAACCTAGGAGTATGACTCAAAAGAATAAGTAATTGTTTTAGGATCTAAATTTGTCAAGGCACGTTACATCTGATTTCTTTTTTAATGTTTCCAAGGTGTTTATATTCCAGGAACAGCCCCATGGGTCAAATAATCAAGTAAACCTGAGGTCTAGTTATGGTCGTTGATGGTATATTTAAGGAAATATCAGATTATTAAAATAAGAATTAAAATATTATTTTTTTATTTGAGACTAGGAGTAGTGGAAAACAAGTCACTGTTTATCTCTATTTGATTTAGTGTTTTGTTGTTTCAAGGGGTTTTGCTGTTTGGCTATATTCCATGATTAATGATCCATCGTGCTTTGCATTGTGAAATACAAAAATTTGAATTAAACTTTAAAATCCAAACCCAAATGACAAATTAAGCTCCTTGTGTGGAGACTAGTGTAAATATGATTTGTTTTTAACCATTTCTTCGTTTTTGTATTTAGTTTTTTAATTTACTTGATAGTTTTTTTTCATTTTTAGATTTTGTATATGGAAAAGTGTCATAATATTCAGACTCCAAAACCCTAAAAGGTGCATGTATCAAAAGCATGTTTTCCTACGGTAGAGTCACAAATCATTATTTGGGAAGTTTTCAAATTGATGTAAATATATGTGGTCGGCAAGTTAATCACACATTCCACATCTCGTTCTATGTTCATTAATATAATATATTCATTATAGTGCACGTGTGATGCTTCTAATGAAGTCCATTAGTACATTATCAAACTTAGTGAATTATGATGAGATCATAATATGGAGATCACTAGCCTTTAAGCATGTGCTCTAAATATTCATATTCAAAGGATACTCTAGAAGGTCATCAAAGTATGTGGAAAAAATAACACTATATAGGTTCACTCATATGATGAGCATGGCTGGTCTTGTACCCATTAGTGTGGAGACACTAAGGATAAATAATGGGTGCCCTTTAGTGGATAGAGTTCATTGAATCGATCTGTACAAATTCATGTTTGGTATTATACCAAACTGTCAATTAGGTTGATTCATGTCATGGTTGTATAAGTGGTCCTTAGACATGAGACACCAAAGACGTCTTGTGGATGGACAATTGTACTTTGACGATGACCTATGTGTCCATGATCATGGGATCATCTACCCTCGGTATAAGAGGTGACAGATCAAGGAAGACGATGCAATGGATTCCTTGGCCAAGGGAGTGAAATATCAGGAGAAGAGTTCTCCGATGATTTTCGAACGCATCAGTACTAACTCGGATGACCGATTAGGGTTTGACAGTTGAACATACCCTAAGTCATCCTAGGAGCGTCAAGTGGATGAGGGACTATATATAAAAGGTAACCGATGATGAACATGTTCCATGAGTGAGTTGATAGACAATAATTTGTATCTTTTAGAACATGAGGTGTAGCTTGGCACCCCAGGTTTTGGAGACTCGACCTATCAATTGGGTTAAATTGATGTGACATTAATTAATCTATATGATGATATAGTTAATTAATTTGGATGGCCAATAAAAGTTATTGAGCCTCTCAAGTCATTAACAAGACTGATACATGGGCCTAGAGGGTCACACACAAATGGTTTTTTGGATGTTAGAAGATATACTTAAGTTTGGGGAGTTTGGGCCTTCCCCTCCTTCTCCCTTCTCCCCATGACTCCGATGCAACCAGGACGACATAACAATGACGACAGAGATTGAACAGGGCTCATCAACGAGTAGGAGGAGATTCAACATGACGGTGATCGCGTGGATACGTCTTGCTCCGTGATCGAAGAAATCACATATGCGACACAATAACTCTGCCACATGGATGAAAGAATAGATAGAATATTGGATGAATGGGAATCATTCAACTTAAAATATGGGATCATATTGGACATTTATGTGAGGATTTTTGTGTTTTTTGGGTCAGATTAAAATATCTATATCAGTGAAACTTATTTTTACTCTAACAAACCTTACAACAAAATTTCACCTTCAATTCAACGGGACTCACTTCAACAAGTCATGTATTGCCATCTCATGTTATTATATAAATATCTTCATTTAATAAATATTTTCGTAATGACGGATGCTCTATCCAAGTTTCTACCCTTTCCAAGTGTTATTTATATGTAATGAAAATAAACATAGAAGGGATAAAATGGTCAATATTATGTTTTTGTACTTAAAAAAATACAGACTGAAGTCAACCGTATGAGATTTCTTACCGTTCTTTATTTTTTCTTCTGACGTTTAATTACTAACCTTGAATCCTCCAGTACAGTTTAGCTTTGTGGAGTACACTATGCCTCAAAGTGTACAAGATGATGTGAATTGTACTAGGATAGTCGAAGTAGGTAAATCCTATGCGTTTGAGACTTCCCTTCATTTTGTCATTTTATCTCTCTAAATTCTTGTTTCCCTCATCTCTCTCTAGATTCATCTATTGTTTTCCCCAAACTCTATCTATATTATTTCCTTCATGGTTTCTTCAATTTCTCTCTCTATCTCTTAATTTCCTCTACAACTCTCTATAATTCATACCTTTCCCTCTCTATCGCATGATGAACTAGAAATTAGGGTTGAAAATGTCATTTAAGGCTTCTGGTTTATGCAAAAATATTTATAAGTTTCCTTACGAGCAGAGGGTGAGAAAGAGTCGAATCCACAAAGAGCAGGCATTGAATAAGTGAATTTTATCGCTGATTTCTATTTTTTAGGATTTTTATATTTATTTTAGGAAAAAAATATAATTTAACAAAAGAAAACTAATGAAAATAATTTAAAATAATTCTAGGAAAGTTAAAAAATATTAATTATATTTAACATAATAAATTAAAAATTATATAATAATTTTGGGAACTTTCATAGAAATTTATAATATAAAAGAACTAATTAATTGTAATTAAAACACATTAGCCGACATTTGGGAGTGTCGTGTGATGGTAGACAGAGATAAAGGTGAGTAGTGTAGAGCAGATGATGTAGATAGAAGCAGATACATGTTAGTGGGTGGTGGAGGTTGAGATAGCGTGCATGATAATGGAAATCTAGGCTATCTGCGATGAAACCTATGAAAAGGGATGAAGACATGAGTTAGAAACAGACAAAGATCACAGTAACTTTGTCGTCACATGCCCAACGGGGAGAGTGTTTTTTTTTATTCACATGTTCTGATCTGAACATCATTCCTCCAAAACTTTACTCTTGGAGTACAAAATGGACCAAAACGGACCAAAACGAGATTTTGAATGAGAAAATCACACTTCAAATGGTAATTAGGAACAAATCCAAGGGTGCCTTTTTTAAAATGATGGGGATTCTTTTTATAGATCCAAGATAGTGGATTCATAGAGGAAAAAAATGTGGAACTAACCTCAAAATTTCAGCCCAAAACTTCTTCTAGATCATTAGATATCATCGTTTCAATTTGGAGCAATTTGAACCATTTAATTTTCTCTCTCCTATTATTTTGTCTCTCCTCCTATTTTCTCTCACCTCTGAATTGTATGGCATATATCCAGTGTGGCACAAAATTTAGGAGCAGAAAAAGTCAAATAATTCATTATAAATGTTTAAATATATTCGATATTATATTTTGTGACTTGTACAATTATTTTCTTTATTAATTTAACTTCCAAAAATTTCATAAAACTATTAGAAAATCCATAAAAAATCCTTATATCATATTAAAAATATAATAAGCACCTTAAAATATTTACATTAATCTAAATAATGACATTTTGGCTTGTTAAGTTATTTTATTCATGAAATTGATGTCTGAAAATTATGTTAAAATACCATAAAATAAATAAAAAATGGAAATTCATTCCAAAAGTGAAATAAATAATTTTTTAATTCTTGAATAACACAAAGATATGATAATTTCAATGAGAATAAACAAATAAAGCACATAATATTACTATGGAAATAGGCATGTTATTTGTGATTATTATAGCCACATATATATATTGCTTATCTCTCTAAAGATCATAAAATGTCTTCTATTTTTACATCACCAAACTATAACTTCATTATTTTCTGCCCCGCACATGCAATACAACAACTCTCATAATTCTCCAACTACTCTTCTACGCAAAGGATCGGCATTATGCTTGGTGGTTGGAGGAAAGTCTGGAATAGGCTAAGTAGATGTAAAATTATTGGCCAAGTATGAAATAGGATGGCTCAATACAGAACTTCCTGGACTGGGTCATCAGACATAGGGGTACCGAGAGTTTAATTTCAAAGTAAAAAATTATTTTGCCAATTAAAATAAAAATTAAGGAAAAATCCAAGAAATCAAAGTTCACTCAATTTTTGCCAACATTTCTTTGATATTACTTTGATAAAAATCTTAAAATGATATGGATTTAAATTTGAGTCTGTGATAAAATCAAAATTGGGGTAAAAATTACATCGTTGAGCATTTGAGTTTAGTCAATGAAATTTATAATTATATACTCACAAAATAATTTGATTAGCTAGTGATGATTAAGGGTCATCTCCACAGAGAACGGATGTTAGGGAAAGAAACATCTCAATTGGATCAAATCACAAGATGAGAGAATTTATGTTTAGTGTACACGGTAGTTAATGCGCGATGATAGTGATCACGATGGTGATAGTAACGATATGATTATCGTGTTTGTACTAGTATAGGAAGATAGAGTAAGACGAGAGGAGGAAGGTGAAAGTGAGTAGTGGCATGAAATAGGGTTGTGAGACAAGATGGGAGTGAAAAATAAGATGAGAGATGTCTAATTAGTGTTGTATTCACTAGGGTTTAATATAGACGAGGATGGATAGATGAGATGGGATCCTGACATCGATAATGACATCAGAGTGGTAAGTGATGGATCCAATGAATGAGGTAGTGATTTTGATATAGGAAGATGAGTGGAGTAAAGAAGTAGTAATGTTGGCTTAAATGGGAAAGATAGAGATATATGATGAGATTGTGATGGTGTAGGAGGGGACGTGAAAATGGATGAGAGTGGATGATAATGGATGATGGTGGAGGTGGATGAACGGTTGTAATGGATGAAGGTGATGGATGGTGAAGATAGTTAAACTAACTAAATGTGATGGAGACAATTCAATGTAAGGCAAAAGGCTACCTTAGATCCCTATATTTCTCTGGGATCAAGGTGTTTTATTGCTGCATATCAACTTCCCCACTCCTTTGTTGAACCTCTCCAAGCACTAGAGACACCAAGGAACACTTGATGGACTTTCAAAACTTCACTTTCTTTCAATTTGCCTCTCTAGGAAGAAGTGAGCTTAAAAATATTTTTTTACAAAGATCGGGGGTTTAATTTATAATTCAATCATTTGGATATGTAGAGCACAAAAAGATGAAGCTGCCCTTCAAATTTTAGCTCAATCTGAATTTTGATCATCATATATCTGATAAATTGCGAATTAACATGATTAATTGATGAATTTTACGTTATATTTATGTGCTTTAATGACCATATTTACATGTTATCATATAAAAATGGAGATAAATGACTTCGAATTTGATTTTACTATTATTTATAATTTTTATCATTTTTTTAAATGGTATTTATCCTCATTTCATTGAATAAATATTTTTTACAGGGCCTTAAATACTTGGCTAAAGGTTGGTAAGGGCTTTCCTAATTTTTTTGGAAATTTTCCATATTTTTATATAATTTTCTGGCCAATATTTAGCCAAGAAATGATTTTTTTATTTAAATAATACATATTCTATTTATATGGCATTTTAGAAAGCATTTTTAATATATTTATATATACATTGAGTGGCATCCACATCATTCAACCAAAATTCAGGCGAATAAGTGGTGTATATTATTAAAATAATTAAGAGAGAGAGAAAATGAGCATTATTGGCTCATTATGGCATTGCAAATTGGGATGCCATAATGAGCCAATCATTAGCTCGCAAGTAATTACGACGTGGCGCGGAAGGTGACGAAGAAAAGGTCTGGAAAAGGGCGAAATTCACTTTTTGAAGCTCTCCCCAAGGATTTGTCCAGAAAGGACACATGAGTTGCTTTGGAAGTCGACAGATCTTGGTTCTACATTCAAATTTGTAAGTTTTTGATTTGTATTTTGAACTTCTTCTTGAGAAATTCTAAAATGTCTTGGCATGGGTGAAATGTACATGCCCTAGAAGTTGTTTTGAATGAAATTAGCGTTGAATTTTGAGTTTTATTGGAGATATGATTGTTAATCTTTAGTTTTAAATAGATTTAGAACAATTCTGCATTTTTAGATTTTTAATTTAGGGTTGGATTTCATATTTTCCCCAAATTCTTCACTTTCTCTCTCTAGGTTAATTCGTCTAGGTTAATCCCTCTCTAGATTTCAAAATTGATTGTTTGAAAATTTAATTCAATATATAAAAACCCTAAATATAAAACTTCATAAAAAAATTCGTCCATCTTGAAGTCCAATTCCAAAACCCCTTTCTTGATTGTTCAATTCCCAATTTTAATTCAAAAAAATTGTCTTAAAACTTTATAATAATTGGGAAATTAATAATACGAATTAATCTGATCTTATAATTAAAATTGTTCTATCTTGAGCTTTTTGACCAAAATATTTGAAATGAAAATTAGGTTTTTACTTAATTTGATTAATTAAAAATAATATTATTAAATATAATTAAGGTTTATTAATTGAAAAATTAATTCATCCTTGAATTAATTCATTAAAAATTGGATAAAAATTTCTACTTTCTGGCTCCCTGTGGTTCGACCCCTTGCTTGCTCTATACACTGTATTTAGTGATTAAGGGTATTTATAAATTTTATGGTATAAGTCTATATGCAAAATCAAAGTCATATTTACACACCATTTTTAGGCTTATCAATATCATGCCAACAAGTTGGACGATTCCTAGTTGTTTATTCAACTATTTCTCTCTCCTCTTCCTCGTTAGCACCATCATGTCGTTCGATTAAGGTTTAATCTCATCATAGCATTAAATGTGATGATTGGTTGAGATTCTGCCTCATCATCCACAATCGATGGCTCTCGTCGCACCACGTGGCACTCTGAAGAGAAAGAAAACAGGTAAATAATAACATAATATTTAAATATATTCTTTATCATCTAGTTTGCATCTAGTGTTGTGGCGCACCTTCCCCTTTTCAATCCAATGAAAAATCTCCAAATAGGCGCCACATGTATACGTGGTGCCATGTGTCATATGACAACCAACGACCCTGGAATGTTTGACTGTCCTAAGGAGAGAGAGAAGAAAATAAGAATCATTTTTAATGGTTTTTGCCTCAGTCCACGCACATATTGATTACGAAAAAGAGGTTTTTTCTGATTGGTCCACATCACTTGCGCCAAGAAAAAAGTAAAAAATGTGATTCTGTTAGCGTTCAATACAATTATGGCATCGCTAATTGCGATGCCCTAACTGCTTAGCCAAATGATTGGCTGACGTAAATCATTAAGCGAGTTAATGATTGGGTGTCGCCAATCACTATTGCTACTTTGATTCATTTCCATTTGACAAATCAAATGGTGACATATGACGTCGCAAAGTAAAATATTCAAAATAGTTTCTAAAATTCATATTTAATAAAAATGAAGACCCAGAAATACAAATAAATATGCATTACGACTTAGAAAAATCATATGTCTATGAGTTTAATGTCAAAAAATTCCAGAAAAACCATATTATACTCAGAAATTATATTCTTTCAGAATTTGTGATATAAAAATCTCCAAAAATACATAAAATTTGAAAAATTCAGAATCTCATTCTAAAAATAAATTTAATCATTTTAATCTTGAAAACATCCATATATTGTTAATGTAATGCAAATAAACGTGTAAATATGGTCCTATTGGGCTATTAGAATGCATGTTATCAGTTTGAGTGTGGATTGATGGCCCATTACCCTATATTTCTTAAAGGTAAATTAAGTGGAAATTATTATAATTGTTTTGGCGAAGTCTGAATTAATGCAACAACTAGAAAAACTAAGACTTGGGCCTATCAGAAACACTATCACCAAAAATTAAATATTTAGTAGAAAATGATGTATATTTATTATGGAATCCTAGGAAAATTAAGAATTATGTTATTTTAAAAAATAAAGAACTCTGATAGTTGATCAATAAAGCTCTTAGGACGTATTCAATGTAAATTTTTTATTTTTAACGCCTCACAAATCTCAGGTGCTAAATACTTCACCCACTCATGAGTAGGATTGATACTTGAATATTATAAATATGTTTTTTAGTATAATAATTTAATTTCAGTTTTTAAATTTTTCTAGATACTTCTAATATTTTTGGTTTTATCAAATAATCTGTGAAAAATATATATATAAATACATATATATAAATATAAATATCTTTTACAAACGTAAACTATCAATGAATTAATAAACTAATGTACATCAGTGACATGGTAAAGATATATGTACATGTCTCATGAACTAAAAATTGGTTTTTAGTAATTTCATTAAAGGATTCTAGTTTATGCAACAGTATTTATAATTTTCTTTATGAGCATATGATGGGTCGTATCCACATGGAGCGAGTGTTGTGTAAGTGAGCTTTAGTTTTTATTTTTTTTTATAATTTTATACTTATTTTAGGAATTAAACCTAATTTAATGAAGTAACATTAATAATTATTAATTCGGCGGTAGAGAAAATATTTATCCGAATTAACCTAATTTATCTGAATTTACAAAATAAATTTGGGATGTTTTTGAAAATTATATTGGGAAATTCTTATTGATTATTATTGAATACCTTAGCTGGTTCATCGACAACGTCCGGTGATGGTTGATGGTGTGGCTTGAGTGGAGTAGAGCGGATGAACGAATTACCACTAGTGGAGGCAACAAAGATGGGGGTGAATAGGGGTTGACTAGCTGCAGAGTAAGGCCAAGTGATGCAGACTTACAGTCTTTGGTGACAATGAAGATGTGGAAGATACACACCAATGAGCATTGGAGTTTGTTGGAGATATCAGAGGTGCTATCGATAATGATATCCTAAGAAAAAAGATGAAGATGTGAGTTGACAAAATCCAAAAATCACACTAACCTCATCTTCACATGCCTAATGGGGAAAGTGGTGTTTTTCTTTCATGAATCTTTCTCTAAACATCGCTTATTCAATCCGTCACTTTTGGAATGCAAAAACGAAACCAAACAGATTTTTGAATGAAGAAATCACTCCGTTAATTGTAATTAGGAACAAAATCCAAGGGTGGCGTCTTTTACAATGATCGTGACTCTATTTATAGTATAGAGGAGTAAAGATGGAACTACCCTCAAAATTTCAGCCAAAGATGACCATGGATCATGAGATATCTTTGTTTGAAGTTGGAAAAATTTGAGCCATTCGATTTTCTCTTTCCTCGGATCATTGTTTCACTGACTTCTAGGAAGTCGTGGAAGAGTAAAAAAGTAAAAATCATTTTTAAAGTCAGATGTATTCCAAATTTTCCAGATTTTCTGATATTTTATGGGATTTTCTAACTTGATTTTTTTAAAAAATAATTAAAAATTAAATAAATTCAGAAGTTGTATTCTCTGACTTCAAAAATATTTTTATCATCAAATCAAAGTTAAAAATTCCATAAAAATACAAGAAAATCTGGAAGAATCAGAATAACGTTCTAAAAATATAATAAAGCTCAAAAGATATTTAAACATATAAACAAAAATATTGAACTTTAAATTTTTAATAAAATTTTAAATGATAAGTATTAATAAAATAATAAATATTATTAAAATCAGAATATCATTCTGAAAATATAATAATGCTCCAAAAATATTTCTATATACAAATTCGGAATTATAAAATTATGTTCTTTATCAAATTAATGTCAGAAAAGTATGTTAAAATACCATAAAATCAAGAAAATTCAGAAAATCATTATTAAAATGTAGAAATTCACTTAAGCTGTAATGACACATTTATGAGCATTTTATGAGAATACAATAACATGAAATTACATGAAATCAGTAAAGCTGTAAGCTCATTAAATATATGTAATTAATAGTAAAAATAGCATGATATTTGTGTAACACACTGGTGAGCCGATCTCATTTGATCATTTATGGATCCGCTCCATCTGATCTTCATCAAGCAGATTAGCTTTGATTTGACTGCCGAATTCTAGGCACAAACCCCATCCTAAAAAAAGCCAAAGATTTGACGTGGAGCTGATGCAACTCTACGCTTGAGATCCTAAAAAATCTCTCAGACTAATTTTATATATATCTAAAAGAACTCCTTGCACATTTTCTTACAACCGCATGTGGGTCATGACATCAGGGCAACGTCTCCCCCCAAAAAAAAGCCAAAGATTCAACCTTGTGGCGTGTTCGAAGATGGCACCGTGCTGTCAAACGCCCTCAACCGGCCTTTCTTTATAGATTAGAACATGAATCTTCCCCTCAGTAGATAGATTCCAATGAAAACAAAAATCACTCCTCTCTCGCAGGGATTCCCTCCGGTTGAGAAGAATCCGGCCAATGGCGGAGCCAAAGGGACATCTGTCGCCATCGCCATTACTTAGTCAACCACCCAAGAGGGATTCTAAAAGGGATTCACAGCGAGATCCCTCGCAGCGTACATACCTTGTTTTATCTTCTTTATTCTTTATTGTTTTTCCCCACGTCCAGTTGAGGATATTTTAGCCTTTGAAGCAGAGAAAGCTCAAGGAGGCAGTTATGGGGGTGAGGTTATAAAGCTCGGTAGGGGGGTTTGAAGCGTTGTGTGCTTTCTGGAGATTGAGAGGTGAAGGAAGCAACGCCGGTCGGTACTCGGTAGCCATGGCCGCGACCTGCCCTCCGTTTGGGTACTCTAGTCAGTACTACCGGCTATCCCCCACGGGGGAGTGCATGAGGGATACGAGCTTCTTCAAGGACAAGGCCGTGCTTTCGCAGGGCGTTGGCTATGGCGTCATCCTCGGCTTCGGCGCCTTCTTCGCCGTCTTCACCTCTTTCCTTGTAAGCCAAACCCTACAAACTCTCTCTCTCTCTCTCTCTCTTAAGCCAAACCCTACACACTCTCTCTCTCTCTCTCTCTCTCTCTCTCTCTCTCCCTCTCTCTTTCTTTGTCTCTCCCTCCTCTCTCTCTATCTCCCTCGCTCTCTTTCTTTCTCTCTCCCTCCGCTCTCTCTCTCCCTCGTTCTCTCTTTCTTTCTCCCTCCCTCGCTCTCTTTATTTCGCTCTCCCTCCGCTCTCTCTCTCCCTCGCTCTCTTTATTTCGCTCTCCCTCCGCTCTCTCTCTCCCTCGCTCTCTCTTTCTTTCTCCCTCCCTCGCTCTCTTTATTTCTCTCTCCCTCCGCTCTCTCTCTTTATTTCTCTCTCCCTCCGCTCTCTCTCTTTCTTTCTCTCTCCCTCGCTCTCTTTCTCTCTCGCCCTCCTCTCCCTCTCTTCCTCGCTCTCTCTTTCTTTCTCTCTCCCTCCTCTCTTTCTTTCTCTCGCCCTCTCCCTCTCTCCCTCGCTCTCTCTTTCTTTCTCTCTCCCTCGCTCTCTCTTTCTATCTCTGTCCCTCGCTCTCTTTCTTTCTCTCTCCCTCCTCTCTCTTTCTTTATCACTCCCTCCTCTCTCTATCTTTATCTCTCCCTCCTCTCTCTTTCTTTATCTCTCCCTCCTCTCTCTTTCTTTATCTCTCCCTCCTCTCTCTCTCCCTCGCTCTCTCTTTATTTCTCTCTCCATCTCTCTCTCTCTCTTTATTTCTCTCTCCACCTCTCTCTCTCTCTCTTTATTTCTCTCTCCACCTCTCTCTCTTTCTTTCTCTCTCCATCGCTCTCTCTCTCTCTCTCACTCTGTCTTTCTTTATTTCTCTCTCCCTTTCTCTTTCTCTCTCTCTCTCTCTCTCTCTTTCTCTCTCTCTCATTCTGTCTTTCTCTCTTTTTCTCTCTCTCTCTCTCTCATTCTGTCTTTCTCTCTCCCTCTCTCTTTCTCTCTTTTTCTCTCCTCCCCCCTCTCTTTATCTCTTCTCGCTCTCGACCTTTCTCTCTCCCTCCTCTCTTCCTCGCGCTCTCTCTCTCTTTCTACTTTTCCCATGCCCGGACGTTCTAAAAAGGACTAAATTAGAAAGAATATAATCGATATCCAACCCACAACTCCTGATCCTTTCGTTATTGATCTTCTTCTTTATCCGGATTCTTCATTTTCTCTGTGAAGTTTATGTGAGGAACACTAGGAAGAACATAAAGTCATATGAGTGAGATTTCACTGGAGAGATGGTTTCTGCTGAGAAGGTGGGGAGATATTCTCAGGTTTTGGAAAGGTTTGACTTCCTTGATACCGTAGAAGTTGGCTTTCACTCAGAGTCTGTCAAGTAGGTTGCCTTTCAATATTCCAAAGTCAGAGTATCTGTTGGAAGGTAGTCTGTCACCATCGTAGAATATGAACCTGACTACTATTTTTTTTACCACGACTTGAGTAAATTCTTTTGGATTTTCTTTCCAGGATTCTATCCAGGATTCGTATTATTCGTATTTGTCATCTTCATTTAGAATTTCCCACCTCTGTAATTTTCAGATTGACTTTTTATTTTCTCTTGTCGTGTCTCTGTCAGTACATGTCAAGCTCTTTTTCGGATTTTTCTAACCAGGTTTCTCTTTTCCTCCAAATTTAGAATTTAAAAATATTTGACATCTTCATTTAGATTTTCTTACTTCCGTAATTTGATATTCGCGTAACATCAAATTATTATAATATATGATGGTGACAGCAGTGTCTCTTATCTCAGTCTATCTCTATCTAATATGTTTTTTAAAAACCTGACGACTAAATAATATGTTTTTAAAAAAAGTCATACGTATGATATATAAAATATAGCCATAGATCATCGGGTTGACTTTTAATTTTCTCTTATCATGTCTCTGGAACTTCATTTCAACATATGGCAGCTATCATCTTAAGTGAAAATACGTCATTAAAGAGATAGTATTTTCAGAATCTCTAAAGTTAGACCTAATTCTCAAGATAATATTCAACGGGGCGCTAGACCTAAATATGGATAACGTATGCTGTATCCTTGACTTTGTATGACGCCTCTTGCTCAGGTTTGGATAGAGAAGCGATACGTTGGATCTAAGCACACATCGGAGTGGTTCAACACTGCAGGTCGGAGCGTGAAGACCGGCCTGATTGCCAGCGTCATCGTCTCGCAGGTGACATGAATACATCTTGATTATGATTATGATCATAATGAAGTTATGGATATGAGAATAATGATGGAATTTTTCATTTGGCAGTGGACGTGGGCTGCGACGATCTTGCAAAGCTCGAACGTCGCCTGGCAGTATGGGATCAGCGGGCCCTTCTGGTACGCCAGTGGCGCTACCATTCAGGTCCACCTCTCTCTCACTCTCTCTGTCTCTCTCTCTCAGTTTCTCATTCTCTCCCTCTAAGTCTATCTATCTTAGTCTATCTCTTTCTTCAGTCTGTCTCTCTCACAGTCTATATCTCTCTCAGTCTATCTCTATATCTCAGCCTATCTCTATTTTCACTCTCTCTCTATCTCAGTCTATCTCTCTCTCTCTGTCTCTCTTTCTCTCTATCTACCTCTCAGGTGCTATATATCTATTATCTATCTCAATCCCTCTCTCTCACTCTTTCGACCTATCTCTCAATATATGTCTCTCCATCCCTCCCTCCCTCGCATTATCTCCCCCCTCTGCTCTCTTGATCTATATCTCAGTCCATCTGTCGTTCTCTCTCTCTCTCTCCCTCTCCCTCTCTCCCCATATCACTCTCTCTCTCCCTCTCCCTCTCTCCCCATATCTCTCTCTCTCTCTCTTAACTGCCTCTCTCTCTCTCTATCTTTATCTATCTATCCATCAATCAATCTCTATCTCTACATATAGGGATGGCTTCAGATATATCTGATTGGATCTTTATCTCTACCTCTAAATCTAGTGACATCTCTATCGCTATCTGTATCCTATCATTATCGGCCCCTCTATCTCTCTCTCTCTCTCTCTAGATTTCTTAACCCATCTCTCTATCATATTCTCTGCCTGTGAGGCTAGGACAGAAGAATATGAAGGGGACTGCGTAACCTTGTTGATTCAAAATTGTGCAGGTGCTTCTCTTCGGAGTCATGGCAATAGAGATAAAGAGGAAGGCACCCAACGCACACACTGTCTGCGAGATAGTGAAGGCGAGGTAAGAGAAGAGACCTAAAGTATTTCATAGCGATCTAGAATGGGGAATTAATGAAGTCTCAAGTCTTCTCGGCTTCGTCTTCTGCCTTGACCAGGTGGGGAACGAACGCTCACGTCGTCTTCCTCGTCTTCTGCTTCATGACCAACATCATCGTCACTGCCATGCTCCTCCTCGGCGGCTCCGCCGTCGTGAACGCCCTCACCGGCGTCAACATCTACGCTGCAAGCTTTCTCATTCCTCTCGGCGTGGTGGTCTACACGCTCGCCGGTGGTCTCAAGGCTACCTTCCTGGCTAGCTACATCCACTCAGTCATCGGTAACCTCTCCTTTCTCTCAGCTCCATCAGAACATTTAAGGTTCTTCTTACGCTGAGACATTCCAACGATTATAATTAACAATAATGCAACATATTGTTCATTAGATCACTTATAATCTAAAGCTGAGGACATCGCAAGTCTTCTACCTTGGGAGCTAGTCTTTTGAATTTTGAGTCAGCCACTCTAAAAACACCTCGGCTTTCAGCCTTAATTTGTGACTTCTTTTTTGAGGACTAGCCCCATTTATGGGTAAGAGGAGAAAAGTCCCATTTAGAATAATTGAATCACTTGAGTGGGATCATATGATAGCTTATAATCTACAATTAAGCCATAAAATTGATGCACAAAAGGAAAAGTCCAAACTTAACACATCGAACTCTCATTTGCAGTTCATGTTGCGCTGGTTATCTTCGTCTGTCTGGTGTACACGTCGGGAAGCGAACTGGGAACGCCGAAGGTTGTATATGAACGCCTATTGCAAGCTTCCAGCCCGGTTCGAACATGCGTGGAGCCTACCACGCACTCTGGCCAAGTCTGCGGCCCGGTGAGCGGCAACTACCGCGGCACTTACGCCACCATGCTCAGCTCGGGCGGCCTCGTCTTTGGGATCATCAACATTGTCGGCAACTTCGGCACGGTCTTCGTCGACAATGTGAAGACTGACTCCTCTCTCTCTCTTTCTCTCTCTCCCCCTTCCTCTTCTTCTTCTTCTTCTTCTCGCTCTCTCTATCTCACATTCTCTCTCTATCTATGCTTCTCTTTATCTACCAATCTATCTCTTTCATTTTACCTATCTATTAATCTATCTATCTATCTATCTATCTATCTACCTATCCACCTGTAACCTTCTCTAGTTGAACCCTAATTCTAACCTTGTATTCTCGGATAGGGCTATTGGATCAGCGCCATAGCCGCGAGGCCATCGTCGACTCACAAGGGATACCTGCTGGGAGGGCTGGTCTGGTTCGCGGTGCCCTTCTCCCTCGCTACGTCGCTGGGTCTGGGGGCCGTGGCCCTCGATCTCCCGATATCGAAGGTCGAGGCCAACGAAGGGCTCGTTCCCGCCGCCACAGCCATCGCCTTAATGGGCAAGGCTGGCTCTGTTCTCCTTCTCACCATGCTCTTCATGTACGTCTCTCTCTCCCTCTCTATTTTTAAATCTATCTCTCCCTCTGCCTCTCTTCCTCTTCATTCAACTGTTTTTCTCTGCTTCTCTTTCTCTCTGTAGCTCTCTATCTTTCAGTCTCTCTTCAATTTTTCAACGTGTTTCGCTCTTCCTCTCTCTCTCTCTCTCCCTTCCTTTTTCTCCATCTATCATTTTCTATCTCTCTCTCTCTCTCTCTCTCTCTCTCTTTCTCAATCCATGTATCTATCTACCTCTATCTGTCTCTTTCTCACGCTCTATTTATACTATCTGTTTCTCTCTCCGTGTCTCGCTCGCTCTCTATCATTATCTCCCCATTTCCATCCATCTTTCTATCTATTTTTCTCACCATCTATATATCTATAATTCCATCGTTCTGTTAAATAGAGGAGGAATTGACGGCGTGGATGTGCAGGGCGGTGACATCGGCGGGGTCGGCGGAGCTCGTAGCAGTATCCTCGCTATGCACATACGACATCTACCGGACATATTTGAACCCAAAGGCCAAGGGGTACCAAATCCTGAAGATCTCTCGCGTGGTCTTGCTAGCGTTCGGGTGCTTCATGGGCGCGTTAGCGATACTTCTGAACAAAGCAGGAGTCTCTCTGGGCTGGATGTACCTCGCCATGGGCGTCTTCATCGGCTCAGCCGTCATGCCCATCGCCTTTCTCTTGCTCTGGCGCAAGGCCAACGCCGCCGGCGCCATTGCCGGCACCGTCTGCGGCTGCGCTCTCGGCCTCGTAACCTGGTTAACGGTGACGAAAGTGCAGTACGGGCGCGTTAACCTGGACACGACGGGACGGAACGCGCCGATGCTGGCGGGGAATCTCGTGTCTATTCTTTCCGGTGGTTTTATTCACGCCGTGTTCAGCTTCGCGGTGCCGCAGAATTACGACTGGGAGACGACCAAGCAGATCACCACCGTGGAAGCTGATAAGGCCGACGTCGACGATGAGGAGCTCAAGGAGGAGAAGCTCGTCCACGCTAAGGGATGGATCATCAAGTGGGGGCTCCTCTTTACTGTCATCATCGTCGTTCTCTGGCCCGTACTCTCCCTCCCTGCCCGTAAGTCTCTCTCTACAAAAATCTCTCTCTATCTCTCTCACTCTCTCGCTTTCTGAGGGTTTAGCTTATCTCCCGATGAATGAGCAGGGCAGTACAGCCTCGGGTACTTCACCTTCTGGGCGGTCATCACCATCACGTGGGGGGTGATCGGGTCGGCTGTCATCATCTTCATGCCACTGATAGAGAGCTGGGACACCCTCAAGGCCATTATGATCGGCATGTTCACTGCCCGCGGCTCCGTCGACGCCGAGCGCTGACTTCCGCCAGACAGTTCTTTCCTCTGAAGCGTGGTGTGAAGCTAATTTTTACTTCAATTGCTGCTCGGTTTCCTTCTCTTGTTTCCTTCTCATCGACTTCTTTTGTCCATCCTCCCTCTTCATGTCTAGTCTAGATTGTAGACGTTGTTGTTTGCAGTGGTGAGTTCCCTGGCCCAGTTGGGGGTAGGTCCACTCACCAAAGGGAGGTCAAGTGGGGAGTTACCCACTTGGGAAAGATTGAAACAGCTGGAGCCTCCCTCCATTCGGTCAATGAAATAGAATGGTGCTGGTATGCACTTGTGGAAATGTCTACTGCATTATTTACTCCGTTGTTTATTTTGTTGTCTTAGGGAGGCTCATTAAACTATAATTGGGGTAAACCCTCCCTCTATGAATCTTGACTTCATCAACGCAGTTCATTCTGAAGGATCCCCAGAGTTGGGTAGGCGAGTAAGGTCGCAATAAGTACCTCTGAAAAAAAGTCTCTCTTTTCTATCCTCTTAAAATTCCAAATCAAACTAAAGGGATTCAGAGTCTAATCTGAAAGCAGAAGACAATCTGTAATGGTTAACAGTAGCTCTCCTCCTCCAGTCCCAAGAGTTATCGTTTTACCTTCAACTTGGCACTCGCAATCTACATATTTTGGATTTTAAGTTGACCACGAAGATTTTGTAATCACGGGGGGCGAGCTCAAAGCATGATCAATGATAAAAAATTTCCTCCATTGATCCAGTTTGGAATCCAAAGTCTTGTGAACCTCCTTAGTCACAAATTCTCAGTCCTCCAACATATCCTCCAAACCCCACGCTGCAAAAAAAATGTCAGACGCCATAAATCCCAGGGAAATTCATAACTAATGTTTTAAAGAGTTTCATGAAATGGGGTAAGGGTTCCCCCGTAATCTACTGAATTTTAAATGGATCCATTGATAGAATTCCGGATCAATCAGAGGACTTGATGGATCAACTCGCTACGATCGTCAATCGACAGTGTATTTCCTCTTTACAAATCTGCCGATCTGATTATGCTGCCGATCTGACCATTCAAAAACAATTAGAAGATCACTTTTCTTCTTGAGTGGAAAGAGCCAAGTGGATTTGCTGAAGTCATCAACAAATATCACGTAGTAGGAGAAACCAGAGTGAGATAAGACTGGAGATGTTCAGAATGGGAACTTCTGAGTTAGAAGGGTTGTTTGGGTCGAAATTCTGTGTAGTGGAAGGATGAAGTCGAGCAGGAGTTTGAGTACCAGATGAGAATGGAGAATGGATGGACTCGGTGTCTGGTTGAGTGTCGAGAGGCTCGAATTCATTGTTGACTTTGTTTGATTCTGGAGCATGAGGAAATGAGAGAGCATCACTGGAGTTCGAGTTAGTTGTGTGGAAGAATCCAAGAATTCCAGATTCAACTGAGCTGGATTTTAATTGTGAAAAGGAAATGCATCTTCAAAAATATAACATGGCGAGAGATAAAAGTTTTACCTGAGTGGAGAGACAAACATCTGTACCCCAGGTGCAGTGCACTATATCCAAGGAAAACACATCTCTCTGATCTGGACTCCAACTTATTTTTAGCATAAGGTCGAGTAAAAGGATAGCATAAGCAACCAAAGGTTTTAAGTATTGTGTAATCTGGCTTATGGTTGAATATAACTTCATAGGGTGATCGATTTTGCAATATAGGAGTACTTAAGCGATTGATCAGAAAGGTTGCTGTGACAACTGCTTCATCCGAAATTTGTTGGGCATTTTAGCATGATGCAGCAGTGACAAAGCAGTTTCAATAAGGTGTCAGTGTTTCGTTCAGCAGTACCATTTTGCTCAGGGTGTGAGGACATGATACTCGATGAACGATTCCTTGAGTCTTAAGGTAAGAGTGGAGAGATTGATACTCTCCTCCCAGTCAGACTGAACATATCTAATTTTGGAGGAAAATTGATTCTCTACTTGCTTTTGAAATAATTCAAAACATTTAGAAGATCACTTTTCTTCTTGAGTGGAAAGAGCCAAGTGGATTTGCTGAAGTCATCAACAAATATCACGTAGTAGGAGAAACCAGAGTGAGATAAGACTGAGATGTTCAGAATGGGAACTTCTGAGTTAGAAGGGTTGTTTGGGTCGAAATTCTGTGTAGTGGAAGGATGAAGTCGAGCAGGAGTTTGAGTACCAGATGAGAATGGAGAATGGATGGACTCGGTGTCTGGTTGAGTGTCGAGAGGCTCGAATTCATTGTTGACTTTGTTTGATTCTCGAGCATGAGGAAATGAGAGAGCATCACTGGAGTTCGAGTTAGTTGTGTGGAAGAATCCAAGAATTCCAGATTCAACTGAGCTGGATTTTAATTGTGAAAAGGAAATGCATCTTCAAAAATATAACATGGCGAGAGATAAAGTTTTACCTGAGTGGAGAGACAAACATCTGTACCCAGGTGCAGTGCACTATATCCAAGGAAAACACATCTCTCTGATCTGGACTCCAACTTATTTTTAGCATAAGGTCGAGTAAAAGGATAGCATAAGCAACCAAAGGTTTTAAGTATTGTGTAATCTGGCTTATGGTTGAATATAACTTCATAGGGTGATCGATTTTGCAATATAGGAGTACTTAAGCGATTGATCAGAAAGGTTGCTGTGACAACTGCTTCATCCCGAAATTTGTTGGGCATTTTAGCATGATGCAGCAGTGACAAAGCAGTTTCAATAAGGTGTCTGTGTTTTCGTTCAGCAGTACCATTTTGCTCAGGGGTGTGAGGACATGATACTCGATGAACGATTCCTTGAGTCTTAAGGTAAGAGTGGAGAGATTGATACTCTCCTCCCCAGTCAGACTGAACATATCTAATTTTGGAGGAAAATTGATTCTCTACTTGCTTTTGAAATAATTCAAAAACATTTAGAAGATCACTTTTCTTCTTGAGTGGAAAGAGCCAAGTGGATTTGCTGAAGTCATCAACAAATATCACGTAGTAGGAGAAACCAGAGTGAGATAAGACTGGAGATGTTCAGAATGGGAACTTCTGAGTTAGAAGGGTTGTTTGGGTCGAAATTCTGTGTAGTGGAAGGATGAAGTCGAGCAGGAGTTTGAGTACCAGATGAGAATGGAGAATGGATGGACTCTGTCTGCAGTTGAGTGTCGAGAGGCTCGAATTCATTGTTGACTTTGTTTGATTCTGGAGCATGAGGAAATGAGAGAGCATCACCGAGTTCGAGTTAGTTGTGTGGAAGAATCCAAGAATTCCAGATTCAACTGAGCTGGATTTTAATTGTGAAAAGGAAATGCATCTTCAAAAAATATAACATGGCGAGAGATAAAAGTTTTACCTGAGTGGAGAGACAAACATCTGTACCCAGTGTGCAGTGCACTATATCCAAGGAAAACACATCTCTCTGATCTGGACTCCAACTTATTTTTAGCATAAGGTCGAGTAAAAGGATAGCATAAGCAACCAAAGGTTTTAAGTATTGTGTAATCTGGCTTATGGTTGAATATAACTTCATAGGGTGATCGATTTTGCAATATAGGAGTACTTAAGCGATTGATCAGAAAGGTTGCTGTGACAACTGCTTCATCCCGAAATTTGTTGGGCATTTTAGCATGATGCAGCAGTGACAAAGCAGTTTCAATAAGGTGTCTGTGTTTTCGTTCAGCAGTACCATTTTGCTCAGGGTGTGAGGACATGATACTCGATGAACGATTCCTTGAGTCTTAAGGTAAGAGTGAGAGATTGATACTCTCCTCCCTCAGACTGAACATATCTAATTTTGGAGGAAAATTGATTCTCTACTTGCTTTTGAAATAATTCAAAACATTTAGAAGATCACTTTTCTTCTTGAGTGGAAAGAGCCAAGTGGATTTGCTGAAGTCATCAACAAATATCACGTAGTAGGAGAAACCAGAGTGAGATAAGACGAGATGTTCAGAATGGGAACTTGAGTTAGAAGGGTTGTTTGGGTCGAAATTCTGTGTAGTGGAAGGATGAAGTCGAGCAGGAGTTTGAGTACCAGATGAGAATGGAGAATGGATGGACTCGGTGTCTGGTTGAGTGTCGAGAGGCTCGAATTCATTGTTGACTTTGTTTGATTCTGGAGCATGAGGAAATGAGAGAGCATCACTGGAGTTCGAGTTAGTTGTGTGGAAGAATCCAAGAATTCCAGATTCAACTGAGCTGGATTTTAATTGTGAAAAGGAAATGCATCTTCAAAAATATAACATGGCGAGAGATAAAAGTTTTACCAGTGGAGAGACAAACATCTGTACCCAGGTGCAGTGCACTATATCCAAGGAAAACACATCTCTCTGATCTGGACTCCAACTTATTTTTAGCATAAGGTCGAGTAAAAGGATAGCATAAGCAACCAAAGGTTTTAAGTATTGTGTAATCTGGCTTATGGTTGAATATAACTTCATAGGGTGATCGATTTTGCAATATAGGAGTACTTAAGCGATTGATCAGAAAGGTTGCTGTGACAACTGCTTCATCCCGAAATTTGTTGGGCATTTTAGCATGATGCAGCAGTGACAAAGCAGTTTCAATAAGGTGTCAGTGTTTTCGTTCAGTACCATTTTGCTCTGGGGTGTGAGGACATGATACTCGATGAACGATTCCTTGAGTCTTAAGGTAAGAGTGGAGAGATTGATACTCTCCTCCCAGTCAGACTGAACATATCTAATTTTGGAGGAAAATTGATTCTCTACTTGCTTTTGAAATAATTCAAAAACATTTAGAAGATCACTTTTCTTCTTGAGTGGAAAGAGCCAAGTGGATTTGCTGAAGTCATCAACAAATATCACGTAGTAGGAGAAACCAGAGTGAGATAAGACTGAGATGTTCAGAATGGGAACTTCTGAGTTAGAAGGGTTGTTTGGGTCGAAATTCTGTGTAGTGGAAGGATGAAGTCGAGCAGGAGTTTGAGTACCAGATGAGAATGGAGAATGGATGGACTCGTGTCTGGTTGAGTGTCGAGAGGCTCGAATTCATTGTTGACTTTGTTTGATTCTGGAGCATGAGGAAATGAGAGAGCATCACTGGAGTTCGAGTTAGTTGTGTGGAAGAATCCAAGAATTCCAGATTCAACTGAGCTGGATTTTAATTGTGAAAAAGGAAATGCATCTTCAAAAAATATAACATGGCGAGAGATAAAAGTTTTACCTGAGTGGAGAGACAAACATCTGTACTTGTGCAGTGCACTATATCCAAGGAAAACACATCTCTCTGATCTGGACTCCAACTTATTTTTAGCATAAGGTCGAGTAAAAGGATAGCATAAGCAACCAAAGGTTTTAAGTATTGTGTAATCTGGCTTATGGTTGAATATAACTTCATAGGGTGATCGATTTTGCAATATAGGAGTACTTAAGCGATTGATCAGAAAGGTTGCTGTGACAACTGCTTCATCCGAAATTTGTTGGGCATTTTAGCATGATGCAGCAGTGACAAAGCAGTTTCAATAAGGTGTCTGTGTTTTCGCTCAGCAGTACCATTTTGCTCAGGTGTGAGGACATGATACTCGATGAACGATTCCTTGAGTCTTAAGGTAAGAGTGGAGAGATTGATACTCTCCTCCTAGTCAGACTGAACATATCTAATTTTGGAGGAAAATTGATTCTCTACTTGCTTTTGAAATAATTCAAAACATTTAGAAGATCACTTTTCTTCTTGAGTGGAAAGAGCCAAGTGGATTTGCTGAAGTCATCAACAAATATCACGTAGTAGGAGAAACCAGAGTGAGATAAGACTGGAGATGTTCAGAATGGGAACTTCTGAGTTAGAAGGGTTGTTTGGGTCGAAATTCTGTGTAGTGGAAGGATGAAGTCGAGCAGGAGTTTGAGTACCAGATGAGAATGGAGAATGGATGGACTCTGTCTGGTTGAGTGTCGAGAGGCTCGAATTCATTGTTGACTTTGTTTGATTCTGGAGCATGAGGAAATGAGAGAGCATCACTGGAGTTCGAGTTAGTTGTGTGGAAGAATCCAAGAATTCCAGATTCAACTGAGCTGGATTTTAATTGTGAAAAGGAAATGCATCTTCAAAAATATAACATGGCGAGAGATAAAGTTTTACCTGAGTGGAGAGACAAACATCTGTACCCAGTGCAGTGCACTATATCCAAGGAAAACACATCTCTCTGATCTGGACTCCAACTTATTTTTAGCATAAGGTCGAGTAAAAGGATAGCATAAGCAACCAAAGGTTTTAAGTATTGTGTAATCTGGCTTATGGTTGAATATAACTTCATAGGGTGATCGATTTTGCAATATAGGAGTACTTAAGCGATTGATCAGAAAGGTTCTTGTGACAACTGCTTCATCCCGAAATTTGTTGGGCATTTTAGCATGATGCAGCAGTGACAAAGCAGTTTCAATAAGGTGTCTGTGTTTTCGTTCAGCAGTACCATTTTGCTCAGGGGTGTGAGGACATGATACTCGATGAACGATTCCTTGAGTCTTAAGGTAAGAGTGGAGAGATTGATACTCTCCTCCCCAGTCAGACTGAACATATCTAATTTTGGAGGAAAATTGATTCTCTACTTGCTTTTGAAATAATTCAAAAACATTTAGAAGATCACTTTTCTTCTTGAGTGGAAAGAGCCAAGTGGATTTGCTGAAGTCATCAACAAATATCACGTAGTAGGAGAAACCAGAGTGAGATAAGACTGGAGATGTTCAGAATGGGAACTTCTGAGTTAGAAGGGTTGTTTGGGTCGAAATTCTGTGTAGTGGAAGGATGAAGTCGAGCAGGAGTTTGAGTACCAGATGAGAATGGAGAATGGATGGACTCGGTGTCTGGTTGAGTGTCGAGAGGCTCGAATTCATTGTTGACTTTGTTTGATTCTGGAGCATGAGGAAATGAGAGAGCATCACTGGAGTTCGAGTTAGTTGTGTGGAAGAATCCAAGAATTCCAGATTCAACTGAGCTGGATTTTAATTGTGAAAAAGGAAATGCATCTTCAAAAAATATAACATGGCGAGAGATAAAAGTTTTACCTGAGTGGAGAGACAAACATCTGTACCCCAGGTGCAGTGCACTATATCCAAGGAAAACACATCTCTCTGATCTGGACTCCAACTTATTTTTAGCATAAGGTCGAGTAAAAGGATAGCATAAGCAACCAAAGGTTTTAAGTATTGTGTAATCTGGCTTATGGTTGAATATAACTTCATAGGGTGATCGATTTTGCAATATAGGAGTACTTAAGCGATTGATCAGAAAGGTTGCTGTGACAACTGCTTCATCCCGAAATTTGTTGGGCATTTTAGCATGATGCAGCAGTGACAAAGCAGTTTCAATAAGGTGTCGTGTTTCGTTCAGCAGTACCATTTTGCTCAGGGGTGTGAGGACATGATACTCGATGAACGATTCCTTGAGTCTTAAGGTAAGAGTGGAGAGATTGATACTCTCCTCCCAGTCAGACTGAACATATCTAATTTTGGAGGAAAATTGATTCTCTACTTGCTTTTGAAATAATTCAAAACATTTAGAAGATCACTTTTCTTCTTGAGTGGAAAGAGCCAAGTGGATTTGCTGAAGTCATCAACAAATATCACGTAGTAGGAGAAACCAGAGTGAGATAAGACTGGAGATGTTCAGAATGGGAACTTCTGAGTTAGAAGGGTTGTTTGGGTGAAATTCTGTGTAGTGGAAGGATGAAGTCGAGCAGGAGTTTGAGTACCAGATGAGAATGGAGAATGGATGGACTCGGTGTCTGGTTGAGTGTCGAGAGGCTCAATTCATTGTTGACTTTGTTTGATTCTGGAGCATGAGGAAATGAGAGAGCATCACCGAGTTCGAGTTAGTTGTGTGGAAGAATCCAAGAATTCCAGATTCAACTGAGCTGGATTTTAATTGTGAAAAGGAAATGCATCTTCAAAAAATATAACATGGCGAGAGATAAAAGTTTTACCTGAGTGGAGAGACAAACATCTGTACCCAGTGCAGTGCACTATATCCAAGGAAAACACATCTCTCTGATCTGGACTCCAACTTATTTTTAGCATAAGGTCGAGTAAAAGGATAGCATAAGCAACCAAAGGTTTTAAGTATTGTGTAATCTGGCTTATGGTTGAATATAACTTCATAGGGTGATCGATTTTGCAATATAGGAGTACTTAAGCGATTGATCAGAAAGGTTGCTGTGACAACTGCTTCATCCCAAATTTGTTGGGCATTTTAGCATGATGCAGCGGTGACAAAGCAGTTTCAATAAGGTGTCTGTGTTTTCGTTCAGCAGTACCATTTTGCTCAGGGTGTGAGGACATGATACTCGATGAACGATTCCTTGAGTCTTAAGGTAAGAGTGGAGAGATTGATACTCTCCTCCCAGTCAGACTGAACATATCTAATTTTGGAGGAAAATTGATTCTCTACTTGCTTTTGAAATAATTCAAAAACATTTAGAAGATCACTTTTCTTCTTGAGTGGAAAGAGCCAAGTGGATTTGCTGAAGTCATCAACAAATATCACGTAGTAGGAGAAACCAGAGTGAGATAAGACTGGAGATGTTCAGAATGGGAACTTCTGAGTTAGAAGGGTTGTTTGGGTCGAAATTCTGTGTAGTGGAAGGATGAAGTCGAGCAGGAGTTTGAGTACCAGATGAGAATGGAGAATGGATGGACTCGGTGTCTGGTTGAGTGTCGAGAGGCTCGAATTCATTGTTGACTTTGTTTGATTCTGGAGCATGAGGAAATGAGAGAGCATCACTGGAGTTCGAGTTAGTTGTGTGGAAGAATCCAAGAATTCCAGATTCAACTGAGCTGGATTTTAATTGTGAAAAAGGAAATGCATCTTCAAAAAATATAACATGGCGAGAGATAAAAGTTTTACCTGAGTGGAGAGACAAACATCTGTACCCCAGGTGCAGTGCACTATATCCAAGGAAAACACATCTCTCTGATCTGGACTCCAACTTATTTTTAGCATAAGGTCGAGTAAAAGGATAGCATAAGCAACCAAAGGTTTTAAGTATTGTGTAATCTGGCTTATGGTTGAATATAACTTCATAGGGTGATCGATTTTGCAATATAGGAGTACTTAAGCGATTGATCAGAAAGGTTGCTGTGACAACTGCTTCATCCGAAATTTGTTGGGCATTTTAGCATGATGCAGCAGTGACAAAGCAGTTTCAATAAGGTGTCTGTGTTTTCGTTCAGCAGTACCATTTTGCTCAGGTGTGAGGACATGATACTCGATGAACGATTCCTTGAGTCTTAAGGTAAGAGTGGAGAGATTGATACTCTCCTCCCCAGTCAGACTGAACATATCTAATTTTGGAGGAAAATTGATTCTCTACTTGCTTTTGAAATAATTCAAAAACATTTAGAAGATCACTTTTCTTCTTGAGTGGAAAGAGCCAAGTGGATTTGCTGAAGTCATCAACAAATATCACGTAGTAGGAGAAACCAGAGTGAGATAAGACTGGAGATGTTCAGAATGGGAACTTCTGAGTTAGAAGGGTTGTTTGGGTCGAAATTCTGTGTAGTGGAAGGATGAAGTCGAGCAGGAGTTTGAGTACCAGATGAGAATGGAGAATGGATGGACTCGGTGTCCGGTTGAGTGTCGAGAGGCTCGAATTCATTGTTGACTTTGTTTGATTCGAGCATGAGGAAATGAGAGAGCATCACTGGAGTTCGAGTTAGTTGTGTGGAAGAATCCAAGAATTCCAGATTCAACTGAGCTGGATTTTAATTGTGAAAAGGAAATGCATCTTCAAAAAATATAACATGGCGAGAGATAAAAGTTTTACCTGAGTGGAGAGACAAACATCTGTACCCCAGTGCAGTGCACTATATCCAAGGAAAACACATCTCTCTGATCTGGACTCCAACTTATTTTTAGCATAAGGTCGAGTAAAAGGATAGCATAAGCAACCAAAGGTTTTAAGTATTGTGTAATCTGGCTTATGGTTGAATATAACTTCATAGGGTGATCGATTTTGCAATATAGGAGTACTTAAGCGATTGATCAGAAAGGTTGCTGTGACAACCGCTTCATCCCGAAATTTGTTGGGCATTTTAGCATGATGCAGCAGTGACAAAGCAGTTTCAATAAGGTGTCTGTGTTTTTCGTTCAGCAGTACCATTTTGCTCAGGGTGTGAGGACATGATACTCGATGAACGATTCCTTGAGTCTTAAGGTAAGAGTGGAGAGATTGATACTCTCCTCCCCAGTCAGACTGAACATATCTAATTTTGGAGGAAAATTGATTCTCTACTTGCTTTTGAAATAATTCAAAAACATTTAGAAGATCACTTTTCTTCTTGAGTGGAAAGAGCCAAGTGGATTTGCTGAAGTCATCAACAAATATCACGTAGTAGGAGAAACCAGAGTGAGATAAGACTGGAGATGTTCAGAATGGGAACTTCTGAGTTAGAAGGGTTGTTTGGGTGAAATTCTGTGTAGTGGAAGGATGAAGTCGAGCAGGAGTTTGAGTACCAGATGAGAATGGAGAATGGATGGACTCGGTGTCTGGTTGAGTGTCGAGAGGCTCGAATTCATTGTTGACTTTGTTTGATTCTGGAGCATGAGGAAATGAGAGAGCATCACTGGAGTTCGAGTTAGTTGTGTGGAAGAATCCAAGAATTCCAGATTCAACTGAGCTGGATTTTAATTGTGAAAAAGGAAATGCATCTTCAAAAATATAACATGGCGAGAGATAAAAGTTTTACCTGAGTGGAGAGACAAACATCTGTAACCCAAGTGCAGTGCACTATATCCAAGGAAAACACATCTCTCTGATCTGGACTCCAACTTATTTTTAGCATAAGGTCGAGTAAAAGGATAGCATAAGCAACCAAAGGTTTTAAGTATTGTGTAATCTGGCTTATGGTTGAATATAACTTCATAGGGTGATCGATTTTGCAATATAGGAGTACTTAAGCGATTGATCAGAAAGGTTGCTGTGACAACTGCTTCATCCCGAAATTTGTTGGGCATTTTAGCATGATGCAGCAGTGACAAAGCAGTTTCAATAAGGTGTCTGTGTTTTCGTTCAGCAGTACCATTTTGCTCAGGGGTGTGAGGACATGATACTCGATGAACGATTCCTTGAGTCTTAAGGTAAGAGTGGAGAGATTGATACTCTCCTCCCCAGTCAGACTGAACATATCTAATTTTGGAGGAAAATTGATTCTCTACTTGCTTTTGAAATAATTCAAAAACATTTAGAAGATCACTTTTCTTCTTGAGTGGAAAGAGCCAAGTGGATTTGCTGAAGTCATCAACAAATATCACGTAGTAGGAGAAACCAGAGTGAGATAAGACTGAGATGTTCAGAATGGGAACTTGTGAGTTAGAAGGGTTGTTTGGGTCGAAATTCTGTGTAGTGGAAGGATGAAGTCGAGCAGGAGTTTGAGTACCAGATGAGAATGGAGAATGGATGGACTCGGTGTCTGGTTGAGTGTCGAGAGGCTCGAATTCATTGTTGACTTTGTTTGATTCTGGAGCATGAGGAAATGAGAGAGCATCACTGGAGTTCGAGTTAGTTGTGTGGAAGAATCCAAGAATTCCAGATTCAACTGAGCTGGATTTTAATTGTGAAAAAGGAAATGCATCTTCAAAAATATAACATGGCGAGAGATAAAAGTTTTACCTGAGTGGAGAGACAAACATCTGTACCCAGGTGCAGTGCACTATATCCAAGGAAAACACATCTCTGATCTGGACTCCAACTTATTTTTAGCATAAGGTCGAGTAAAAGGATAGCATAAGCAACCAAAGGTTTTAAGTATTGTGTAATCTGGCTTATGGTTGAATATAACTTCATAGGGTGATCGATTTTGCAATATAGGAGTACTTAAGCGATTGATCAGAAAGGTTGCTGTGACAACCGCTTCATCCCAAATTTGTTGGGCATTTTAGCATGATGCAGCAGTGACAAAGCAGTTTCAATAAGGTGTCTGTGTTTTCGTTCAGCAGTACCATTTTGCTCAGGTGTGAGGACATGATACTCGATGAACGATTCCTTGAGTCTTAAGGTAAGAGTGGAGAGATTGATACTCTCCTCCCAGTCAGACTGAACATATCTAATTTTGGAGGAAAATTGATTCTCTACTTGCTTTTGAAATAATTCAAAACATTTAGAAGATCACTTTTCTTCTTGAGTGGAAAGAGCCAAGTGGATTTGCTGAAGTCATCAACAAATATCACGTAGTAGGAGAAACCAGAGTGAGATAAGACTGGAGATGTTCAGAATGGGAACTTGAGTTAGAAGGGTTGTTTGGGTCGAAATTCTGTGTAGTGGAAGGATGAAGTCGAGCAGGAGTTTGAGTACCAGATTAGAATGGAGAATGGATGGACTCGGTGTCTGGTTGAGTGTCGAGAGGCTCGAATTCATTGTTGACTTTGTTTGATTCTGGAGCATGAGGAAATGAGAGAGCATCACTGGAGTTCGAGTTAGTTGTGTGGAAGAATCCAAGAATTCCAGATTCAACTGAGCTGGATTTTAATTGTGACAAAGGAAATGCATCTTCAAAAATATAACATGGCGAGAGATAAAAGTTTTACCTGAGTGGAGAGACAAACATCTGTACCCAGGTGCAGTGCACTATATCCAAGGAAAACACATCTCTCTGATCTGGACTCCAACTTATTTTTAGCATAAGGTCGAGTAAAAGGATAGCATAAGCAACCAAAGGTTTTAAGTATTGTGTAATCTGGCTTATGGTTGAATATAACTTCATAGGGTGATCGATTTTGCAATATAGGAGTACTTAAGCGATTGATCAGAAAGGTTGCTGTGACAACTGCTTCATCCCGAAATTTGTTGGGCATTTTAGCATGATGCAGCAGTGACAAAGCAGTTTCAATAAGGTGTCTGTGTTTTCGTTCAGCAGTACCATTTTGCTCGTGGGTGTGAGGACATGATACTCGATGAACGATTCCTTGAGTCTTAAGGTAAGAGTGGAGAGATTGATACTCTCCTCCCCAGTCAGACTGAACATATCTAATTTTGGAGGAAAATTGATTCTCTACTTGCTTTTGAAATAATTCAAAAACATTTAGAAGATCACTTTTCTTCTTGAGTGGAAAGAGCCAAGTGGATTTGCTGAAGTCATCAACAAATATCACGTAGTAGGAGAAACCAGAGTGAGATAAGACTGGAGATGTTCAGAATGGGAACTTCTGAGTTAGAAGGGTTGTTTGGGTCGAAATTCTGTGTAGTGGAAGGATGAAGTCGAGCAGGAGTTTGAGTACCAGATGAGAATGGAGAATGGATGGACTCGGTGTCTGGTTGAGTGTCGAGAGGCTCGAATTCATTGTTGACTTTGTTTGATTCTGGAGCATGAGGAAATGAGAGAGCATCACTGGAGTTCGAGTTAGTTGTGTGGAAGAATCCAAGAATTCCAGATTCAACTGAGCTGGATTTTAATTGTGAAAAAGGAAATGCATCTTCAAAAAATATAACATGGCGAGAGATAAAAGTTTTACCTGAGTGGAGAGACAAACATCTGTACCCCAGGTGCAGTGCACTATATCCAAGGAAAACACATCTCTCTGATCTGGACTCCAACTTATTTTTAGCATAAGGTCGAGTAAAAGGATAGCATAAGCAACCAAAGGTTTTAAGTATTGTGTAATCTGGCTTATGGTTGAATATAACTTCATAGGGTGATCGATTTTGCAATATAGGAGTACTTGCGATTGATCAGAAAGGTTCTGTGACAACTCATCCCGAAATTTGTTGGGCATTTTAGCATGATGCAGCAGTGACAAAGCAGTTTCAATAAGGTGTCTGTGTTTTTCGTTCAGCAGTACCATTTTGCTCGGTGTGAGGACATGATACTCGATGAACGATTCCTTGAGTCTTAAGGTAAGAGTGGAGAGATTGATACTCTCCTCCCCAGTCAGACTGAACATATCTAATTTTGGAGGAAAATTGATTCTCTACTTGCTTTTGAAATAATTCAAAAACATTTAGAAGATCACTTTTCTTCTTGAGTGGAAAGAGCCAAGTGGATTTGCTGAAGTCATCAACAAATATCACGTAGTAGGAGAAACCAGAGTGAGATAAGACTGAGATGTTCAGAATGGGAACTTCTGAGTTAGAAGGGTTGTTTGGGTCGAAATTCTGTGTAGTGGAAGGATGAAGTCGAGCAGGAGTTTGAGTACCAGATGAGAATGGAGAATGGATGGACTCGGTGTCTGGTTGAGTGTCGAGAGGCTCGAATTCATTGTTGACTTTGTTTGATTCTGGAGCATGAGGAAATGAGAGAGCATCACTGGAGTTCGAGTTAGTTGTGTGGAAGAATCCAAGAATTCCAGATTCAACTGAGCTGGATTTTAATTGTGAAAAAGGAAATGCATCTTCAAAAAATATAACATGGCGAGAGATAAAAGTTTTACCTGAGTGGAGAGACAAACATCTGTACCCCAGGTGCAGTGCACTATATCCAAGGAAAACACATCTCTCTGATCTGGACTCCAACTTATTTTTAGCATAAGGTCGAGTAAAAGGATAGCATAAGCAACCAAAGGTTTTAAGTATTGTGTAATCTGGCTTATGGTTGAATATAACTTCATAGGGTGATCGATTTTGCAATATAGGAGTACTTAAGCGATTGATCAGAAAGGTTGCTGTGACAACTGCTTCATCCCGAAATTTGTTGGGCATTTTAGCATGATGCAGCAGTGACAAAGCAGTTTCAATAAGGTGTCTGTGTTTTCGTTCAGCAGTACCATTTTGCTCAGGGGTGTGAGGACATGATACTCGATGAACGATTCCTTGAGTCTTAAGGTAAGAGTGGAGAGATTGATACTCTCCTCCCCAGTCAGACTGAACATATCTAATTTTGGAGGAAAATTGATTCTCTACTTGCTTTTGAAATAATTCAAAAACATTTAGAAGATCACTTTTCTTCTTGAGTGGAAAGAGCCAAGTGGATTTGCTGAAGTCATCAACAAATATCACGTAGTAGGAGAAACCAGAGTGAGATAAGACTGAGATGTTCAGAATGGGAACTTCGAGTTAGAAGGGTTGTTTGGGTCGAAATTCTGTGTAGTGGAAGGATGAAGTCGAGCAGGAGTTTGAGTACCAGATGAGAATGGAGAATGGATGGACTCTTGTCTGGTTGAGTGTCGAGAGGCTCGAATTCATTGTTGACTTTGTTTGATTCTGGAGCATGAGGAAATGAGAGAGCATCACTGGAGTTCGAGTTAGTTGTGTGGAAGAATCCAAGAATTCCAGATTCAACTGAGCTGGATTTTAATTGTGAAAAAGGAAATGCATCTTCAAAAAATATAACATGGCGAGAGATAAAGTTTTACCTGAGTGGAGAGACAAACATCTGTACCCCAGGTGCAGTGCACTATATCCAAGGAAAACACATCTCTCTGATCTGGACTCCAACTTATTTTTAGCATAAGGTCGAGTAAAAGGATAGCATAAGCAACCAAAGGTTTTAAGTATTGTGTAATCTGGCTTATGGTTGAATATAACTTCATAGGGTGATCGATTTTGCAATATAGGAGTACTTAAGCGATTGATCAGAAAGGTTGCTGTGACAACTGCTTCATCCCAAATTTGTTGGGCATTTTAGCATGATGCAGCAGTGACAAAGCAGTTTCAATAAGGTGTCAGTGTTTTCGCTCAGCAGTACCATTTTGCTCAGGGTGTGAGGACATGATACTCGATGAACGATTCCTTGAGTCTTAAGGTAAGAGTGAGAGATTGATACTCTCCTCCCCAGTCAGACTGAACATATCTAATTTTGGAGGAAAATTGATTCTCTACTTGCTTTTGAAATAATTCAAAAACATTTAGAAGATCACTTTTCTTCTTGAGTGGAAAGAGCCAAGTGGATTTGCTGAAGTCATCAACAAATATCACGTAGTAGGAGAAACCAGAGTGAGATAAGACTGGAGATGTTCAGAATGGGAACTTCTGAGTTAGAAGGGTTGTTTGGGTCGAAATTCTGTGTAGTGGAAGGATGAAGTCGAGCAGGAGTTTGAGTACCAGATGAGAATGGAGAATGGATGGACTCGGTGTCTGGTTGAGTGTCGAGAGGCTCGAATTCATTGTTGACTTTGTTTGATTCTGGAGCATGAGGAAATGAGAGAGCATCACTGGAGTTCGAGTTAGTTGTGTGGAAGAATCCAAGAATTCCAGATTCAACTGAGCTGGATTTTAATTGTGAAAAAGGAAATGCATCTTCAAAAAATATAACATGGCGAGAGATAAAAGTTTTACCTGAGTGGAGAGACAAACATCTGTACCCTGTGTGCAGTGCACTATATCCAAGGAAAACACATCTCTCTGATCTGGACTCCAACTTATTTTTAGCATAAGGTCGAGTAAAAGGATAGCATAAGCAACCAAAGGTTTTAAGTATTGTGTAATCTGGCTTATGGTTGAATATAACTTCATAGGGTGATCGATTTTGCAATATAGGAGTACTTAAGCGATTGATCAGAAAGGTTGCTGTGACAACTGCTTCATCCCGAAATTTGTTGGGCATTTTAGCATGATGCAGCAGTGACAAAGCAGTTTCAATAAGGTGTCTGTGTTTTCGCTCAGCAGTACCATTTTGCTCAGGTGTGAGGACATGATACTCGATGAACGATTCCTTGAGTCTTAAGGTAAGAGTGGAGATTGATACTCTCCTCCCCAGTCAGACTGAACATATCTAATTTTGGAGGAAAATTGATTCTCTACTTGCTTTTGAAATAATTCAAAAACATTTAGAAGATCACTTTTCTTCTTGAGTGGAAAGAGCCAAGTGGATTTGCTGAAGTCATCAACAAATATCACGTAGTAGGAGAAACCAGAGTGAGATAAGACTGGAGATGTTCAGAATGGGAACTTGAGTTAGAAGGGTTGTTTGGGTCGAAATTCTGTGTAGTGGAAGGATGAAGTCGAGCAGGAGTTTGAGTACCAGATGAGAATGGAGAATGGATGGACTCGGTGTCTGGTTGAGTGTCGAGAGGCTCGAATTCATTGTTGACTTTGTTTGATTCTGGAGCATGAGGAAATGAGAGAGCATCACTGGAGTTCGAGTTAGTTGTGTGGAAGAATCCAAGAATTCCAGATTCAACTGAGCTGGATTTTAATTGTGAAAAGGAAATGCATCTTCAAAAATATAACATGGCGAGAGATAAAAGTTTTACCTGAGTGGAGAGACAAACATCTGTACCCCAGGTGCAGTGCACTATATCCAAGGAAAACACATCTCTCTGATCTGGACTCCAACTTATTTTTAGCATAAGGTCGAGTAAAAGGATAGCATAAGCAACCAAAGGTTTTAAGTATTGTGTAATCTGGCTTATGGTTGAATATAACTTCATAGGGTGATCGATTTTGCAATATAGGAGTACTTAAGCGATTGATCAGAAAGGTTGCTGTGACAACTGCTTCATCCCGAAATTTGTTGGGCATTTTAGCATGATGCAGCAGTGACAAAGCAGTTTCAATAAGGTGTCAGTGTTTCGTTCAGCAGTACCATTTTGCTCAGGGGTGTGAGGACATGATACTCGATGAACGATTCCTTGAGTCTTAAGGTAAGAGTGGAGAGATTGATACTCTCCTCCCCAGTCAGACTGAACATATCTAATTTTGGAGGAAAATTGATTCTCTACTTGCTTTTGAAATAATTCAAAAACATTTAGAAGATCACTTTTCTTCTTGAGTGGAAAGAGCCAAGTGGATTTGCTGAAGTCATCAACAAATATCACGTAGTAGGAGAAACCAGAGTGAGATAAGACTGGAGATGTTCAGAATGGGAACTTCTGAGTTAGAAGGGTTGTTTGGGTGAAATTCTGTGTAGTGGAAGGATGAAGTCGAGCAGGAGTTTGAGTACCAGATGAGAATGGAGAATGGATGGACTCGTGTCTGGTTGAGTGTCGAGAGGCTCGAATTCATTGTTGACTTTGTTTGATTCTGGAGCATGAGGAAATGAGAGAGCATCACTGGAGTTCGAGTTAGTTGTGTGGAAGAATCCAAGAATTCCAGATTCAACTGAGCTGGATTTTAATTGTGAAAAGGAAATGCATCTTCAAAAATATAACATGGCGAGAGATAAAAGTTTTACCTGAGTGGAGAGACAAACATCTGTACCCCAGGTGCAGTGCACTATATCCAAGGAAAACACATCTCTCTGATCTGGACTCCAACTTATTTTTAGCATAAGGTCGAGTAAAAGGATAGCATAAGCAACCAAAGGTTTTAAGTATTGTGTAATCTGGCTTATGGTTGAATATAACTTCATAGGGTGATCGATTTTGCAATATAGGAGTACTTAAGCGATTGATCAGAAAGGTTGCTGTGACAACCGCTTCATCCCGAAATTTGTTGGGCATTTTAGCATGATGCAGCAGTGACAAAGCAGTTTCAATAAGGTGTACAGTGTTTCGTTCAGCAGTACCATTTTGCTCAGGGTGTGAGGACATGATACTCGATGAACGATTCCTTGAGTCTTAAGGTAAGAGTGGAGAGATTGATACTCTCCTCAGTCAGACTGAACATATCTAATTTTGGAGGAAAATTGATTCTCTACTTGCTTTTGAAATAATTCAAAACATTTAGAAGATCACTTTTCTTCTTGAGTGGAAAGAGCCAAGTGGATTTGCTGAAGTCATCAACAAATATCACGTAGTAGGAGAAACCAGAGTGAGATAAGACTGAGATGTTCAGAATGGGAACTTCTGAGTTAGAAGGGTTGTTTGGGTCGAAATTCTGTGTAGTGGAAGGATGAAGTCGAGCAGGAGTTTGAGTACCAGATGAGAATGGAGAATGGATGGACTCGGTGTCTGGTTGAGTGTCGAGAGGCTCAATTCATTGTTGACTTTGTTTGATTCTGGAGCATGAGGAAATGAGAGAGCATCACTGGAGTTCGAGTTAGTTGTGTGGAAGAATCCAAGAATTCCAGATTCAACTGAGCTGGATTTTAATTGTGAAAAAGGAAATGCATCTTCAAAAAATATAACATGGCGAGAGATAAAAGTTTTACCTGAGTGGAGAGACAAACATCTGTACCCCAGGTGCAGTGCACTATATCCAAGGAAAACACATCTCTCTGATCTGGACTCCAACTTATTTTTAGCATAAGGTCGAGTAAAAGGATAGCATAAGCAACCAAAGGTTTTAAGTATTGTGTAATCTGGCTTATGGTTGAATATAACTTCATAGGGTGATCGATTTTGCAATATAGGAGTACTTAAGCGATTGATCAGAAAGGTTGCTGTGACAACTGCTTCATCCCGAAATTTGTTGGGCATTTTAGCATGATGCAGCGGTGACAAAGCAGTTTCAATAAGGTGTCAGTGTTTTCGTTCAGCAGTACCATTTTGCTCAGGTGTGAGGACATGATACTCGATGAACGATTCCTTGAGTCTTAAGGTAAGAGTGGAGAGATTGATACTCTCCTCCCCAGTCAGACTGAACATATCTAATTTTGGAGGAAAATTGATTCTCTACTTGCTTTTGAAATAATTCAAAAACATTTAGAAGATCACTTTTCTTCTTGAGTGGAAAGAGCCAAGTGGATTTGCTGAAGTCATCAACAAATATCACGTAGTAGGAGAAACCAGAGTGAGATAAGACTGGAGATGTTCAGAATGGGAACTTCTGAGTTAGAAGGGTTGTTTGGGTCGAAATTCTGTGTAGTGGAAGGATGAAGTCGAGCAGGAGTTTGAGTACCAGATGAGAATGGAGAATGGATGGACTCGTGTCTGGTTGAGTGTCGAGAGGCTCGAATTCATTGTTGACTTTGTTTGATTCTGGAGCATGAGGAAATGAGAGAGCATCACCGGAGTTCGAGTTAGTTGTGTGGAAGAATCCAAGAATTCCAGATTCAACTGAGCTGGATTTTAATTGTGAAAAAGGAAATGCATCTTCAAAAAATATAACATGGCGAGAGATAAAAGTTTTACCTGAGTGGAGAGACAAACATCTGTACCCCAGGTGCAGTGCACTATATCCAAGGAAAACACATCTCTCTGATCTGGACTCCAACTTATTTTTAGCATAAGGTCGAGTAAAAGGATAGCATAAGCAACCAAAGGTTTTAAGTATTGTGTAATCTGGCTTATGGTTGAATATAACTTCATAGGGTGATCGATTTTGCAATATAGGAGTACTTGCGATTGATCAGAAAGGTTGCTGTGACAACTGCTTCATCCCGAAATTTGTTGGGCATTTTAGCATGATGCAGCAGTGACAAAGCAGTTTCAATAAGGTGTCTGTGTTTGCTCAGCAGTACCATTTTGCTCAGGGTGTGAGGACATGATACTCGATGAACGATTCCTTGAGTCTTAAGGTAAGAGTGGAGAGATTGATACTCTCCTCCCAGTCAGACTGAACATATCTAATTTTGGAGGAAAATTGATTCTCTACTTGCTTTTGAAATAATTCAAAACATTTAGAAGATCACTTTTCTTCTTGAGTGGAAAGAGCCAAGTGGATTTGCTGAAGTCATCAACAAATATCACGAGTAGGAGAAACCAGAGTGAGATAAGACTGAGATGTTCAGAATGGGAACTTCTGAGTTAGAAGGGTTGTTTGGGTCGAAATTCTGTGTAGTGGAAGGATGAAGTCGAGCAGGAGTTTGAGTACCAGATGAGAATGGAGAATGGATGGACTCGTGTCCGGTTGAGTGTCGAGAGGCTCGAATTCATTGTTGACTTTGTTTGATTCTGGAGCATGAGGAAATGAGAGAGCATCACTGGAGTTCGAGTTAGTTGTGTGGAAGAATCCAAGAATTCCAGATTCAACTGAGCTGGATTTTAATTGTGAAAAGGAAATGCATCTTCAAAAATATAACATGGCGAGAGATAAAAGTTTTACCTGAGTGGAGAGACAAACATCTGTACCCCAGGTGCAGTGCACTATATCCAAGGAAAACACATCTCTGATCTGGACTCCAACTTATTTTTAGCATAAGGTCGAGTAAAAGGATAGCATAAGCAACCAAAGGTTTTAAGTATTGTGTAATCTGGCTTATGGTTGAATATAACTTCATAGGGTGATCGATTTTGCAATATAGGAGTACTTAAGCGATTGATCAGAAAGGTTGCTGTGACAACTGCTTCATCCCGAAATTTGTTGGGCATTTTAGCATGATGCAGCAGTGACAAAGCAGTTTCAATAAGGTGTCTGTGTTTTCGTTCAGCAGTACCATTTTGCTCAGGGGTGTGAGGACATGATACTCGATGAACGATTCCTTGAGTCTTAAGGTAAGAGTGGAGAGATTGATACTCTCCTCCCCAGTCAGACTGAACATATCTAATTTTGGAGGAAAATTGATTCTCTACTTGCTTTTGAAATAATTCAAAACATTTAGAAGATCACTTTTCTTCTTGAGTGGAAAGAGCCAAGTGGATTTGCTGAAGTCATCAACAAATATCACGTAGTAGGAGAAACCAGAGTGAGATAAGACTGGAGATGTTCAGAATGGGAACTTCTGAGTTAGAAGGGTTGTTTGGGTCGAAATTCTGTGTAGTGGAAGGATGAAGTCGAGCAGGAGTTTGAGTACCAGATGAGAATGGAGAATGGATGGACTCGGTGTCTGGTTGAGTGTCGAGAGGCTCGAATTCATTGTTGACTTTGTTTGATTCTGGAGCATGAGGAAATGAGAGAGCATCACTGGAGTTCGAGTTAGTTGTGTGGAAGAATCCAAGAATTCCAGATTCAACTGAGCTGGATTTTAATTGTGAAAAAGGAAATGCATCTTCAAAAAATATAACATGGCGAGAGATAAAAGTTTTACCTGAGTGGAGAGACAAACATCTGTACCCCAGGTGCAGTGCACTATATCCAAGGAAAACACATCTCTCTGATCTGGACTCCAACTTATTTTTAGCATAAGGTCGAGTAAAAGGATAGCATAAGCAACCAAAGGTTTTAAGTATTGTGTAATCTGGCTTATGGTTGAATATAACTTCATAGGGTGATCGATTTTGCAATATAGGAGTACTTAAGCGATTGATCAGAAAGGTTGCTGTGACAACTGCTTCATCCCAAATTTGTTGGGCATTTTAGCATGATGCAGCAGTGACAAAGCAGTTTCAATAAGGTGCGTGTTTTCGTTCAGCAGTACCATTTTGCTCAGGGTGTGAGGACATGATACTCGATGAACGATTCCTTGAGTCTTAAGGTAAGAGTGGAGAGATTGATACTCTCCTCCCAGTCAGACTGAACATATCTAATTTTGGAGGAAAATTGATTCTCTACTTGCTTTTGAAATAATTCAAAACATTTAGAAGATCACTTTTCTTCTTGAGTGGAAAGAGCCAAGTGGATTGGCTGAAGTCATCAACAAATATCACGTAGTAGGAGAAACCAGAGTGAGATAAGACTGGAGATGTTCAGAATGGGAACTTCTGAGTTAGAAGGGTTGTTGGGGTCGAAATTCTGTGTAGTGGAAGGATGAAGTCGAGCAGGAGTTTGAGTACCGATGAGAATGGAGAATGGATGGACTCGTGTCTGGTTGAGTGTCGAGGCTCGAATTCATTGTTGACTTTGTTTGATTCTGAGCATGAGGAAATGAGAGAGCATCACTGGAGTTCGAGTTAGTTGTGTGGAAGAATCCAAGAATTCCAGATTCAACTGAGCTGGATTTTAATTGTGAAAAGGAAATGCATCTTCAAAAAATATAACATGGCGAGAGATAAAAGTTTTACGAGTGGAGAGACAAACATCTGTACCCAGTGCAGTGCACTATATCCAAGGAAAACACATCTCTCTGATCTGGACTCCAACTTATTTTTAGCATAAGGTCGAGTAAAAGGATAGCATAAGCAACCAAAGGTTTTAAGTATTGTGTAATCTGGCTTATGGTTGAATATAACTTCATAGGGTGATCGATTTTGCAATATAGGAGTACTTAAGCGATTGATCAGAAAGGTTTTGTGACAACTGCTTCATCCCAAATTTGTTGGGCATTTTAGCATGATGCAGCAGTGACAAAGCAGTTTCAATAAGGTGTCTTTCGCTCAGCAGTACCATTTTGCTCAGGGGTGTGAGGACATGATACTCGATGAACGATTCCTTGAGTCTTAAGGTAAGAGTGGAGAGATTGATACTCTCCTCCCAGTCAGACTGAACATATCTAATTTTGGAGGAAAATTGATTCTCTACTTGCTTTTGAAATAATTCAAAACATTTAGAAGATCACTTTTCTTCTTGAGTGGAAAGAGCCAAGTGGATTTGCTGAAGTCATCAACAAATATCACGTAGTAGGAGAAACCAGAGTGAGATAAGACTGGAGATGTTCAGAATGGGAACTTCTGAGTTAGAAGGGTTGTTTGGGTGAAATTCTGTGTAGTGGAAGGATGAAGTCGAGCAGGAGTTTGAGTACCAGATGAGAATGGAGAATGGATGGACTTTGTCTGGTTGAGTGTCGAGAGGCTCGAATTCATTGTTGACTTTGTTTGATTCTGGAGCATGAGGAAATGAGAGAGCATCACTGGAGTTCGAGTTAGTTGTGTGGAAGAATCCAAGAATTCCAGATTCAACTGAGCTGGATTTTAATTGTGAAAAGGAAATGCATCTTCAAAAAATATAACATGGCGAGAGATAAAAGTTTTACAGAGTGGAGAGACAAACATCTGTACTCTGTGCAGTGCACTATATCCAAGGAAAACACATCTCTCTGATCTGGACTCAACTTATTTTTAGCATAAGGTCGAGTAAAAGGATAGCATAAGCAACCAAAGGTTTTAAGTATTGTGTAATCTGGCTTATGGTTGAATATAACTTCATAGGGTGATCGATTTTGCAATATAGGAGTACTTAGCGATTGATCAGAAAGGTTGCTGTGACAACTGCTTCATCCCGAAATTTGTTGGGCATTTTAGCATGATGCAGCAGTGACAAAGCAGTTTCAATAAGGTGTCTGTGTTTTCGTTCAGCAGTACCATTTTGCTCAGGGGTGTGAGGACATGATACTCGATGAACGATTCCTTGAGTCTTAAGGTAAGAGTGGAGAGATTGATACTCTCCTCCCAGTCAGACTGAACATATCTAATTTTGGAGGAAAATTGATTCTCTACTTGCTTTTGAAATAATTCAAAAACATTTAGAAGATCACTTTTCTTCTTGAGTGGAAAGAGCCAAGTGGATTTGCTGAAGTCATCAACAAATATCACGTAGTAGGAGAAACCAGAGTGAGATAAGACTGGAGATGTTCAGAATGGGAACTTCTGAGTTAGAAGGGTTGTTTGGGTCGAAATTCTGTGTAGTGGAAGGATGAAGTCGAGCAGGAGTTTGAGTACCAGATGAGAATGGAGAATGGATGGACTCGGTGTCTGGTTGAGTGTCGAGAGGCTCGAATTCATTGTTGACTTTGTTTGATTCTGGAGCATGAGGAAATGAGAGAGCATCACTGGAGTTCGAGTTAGTTGTGTGGAAGAATCCAAGAATTCCAGATTCAACTGAGCTGGATTTTAATTGTGAAAAGGAAATGCATCTTCAAAAAATATAACATGGCGAGAGATAAAAGTTTTACCTGAGTGGAGAGACAAACATCTGTACCCCAGGTGCAGTGCACTATATCCAAGGAAAACACATCTCTCTGATCTGGACTCCAACTTATTTTTAGCATAAGGTCGAGTAAAAGGATAGCATAAGCAACCAAAGGTTTTAAGTATTGTGTAATCTGGCTTATGGTTGAATATAACTTCATAGGGTGATCGATTTTGCAATATAGGAGTACTTAAGCGATTGATCAGAAAGGTTGCTGTGACAACTGCTTCATCCCGAAATTTGTTGGGCATTTTAGCATGATGCAGCAGTGACAAAGCAGTTTCAATAAGGTCTGTGTTTTGTTCAGCAGTACCATTTTGCTCAGGGGTGTGAGGACATGATACTCGATGAACGATTCCTTGAGTCTTAAGGTAAGAGTGGAGAGATTGATACTCTCCTCCCCAGTCAGACTGAACATATCTAATTTTGGAGGAAAATTGATTCTCTACTTGCTTTTGAAATAATTCAAAAACATTTAGAAGATCACTTTTCTTCTTGAGTGGAAAGAGCCAAGTGGATTTGCTGAAGTCATCAACAAATATCACGTAGTAGGAGAAACCAGAGTGAGATAAGACTGGAGATGTTCAGAATGGGAACTTCTGAGTTAGAAGGGTTGTTTGGGTCGAAATTCTGTGTAGTGGAAGGATGAAGTCGAGCAGGAGTTTGAGTACCAGATGAGAATGGAGAATGGATGGACTCGGTGTCTGGTTGAGTGTCGAGAGGCTCGAATTCATTGTTGACTTTGTTTGATTCTGGAGCATGAGGAAATGAGAGAGCATCACTGGAGTTCGAGTTAGTTGTGTGGAAGAATCCAAGAATTCCAGATTCAACTGAGCTGGATTTTAATTGTGAAAAAGGAAATGCATCTTCAAAAAATATAACATGGCGAGAGATAAAAGTTTTACCTGAGTGGAGAGACAAACATCTGTACCCCAGGTGCAGTGCACTATATCCAAGGAAAACACATCTCTCTGATCTGGACTCAACTTATTTTTAGCATAAGGTCGAGTAAAAGGATAGCATAAGCAACCAAAGGTTTTAAGTATTGTGTAATCTGGCTTATGGTTGAATATAACTTCATAGGGTGATCGATTTTGCAATATAGGAGTACTTAGCGATTGATCAGAAGGTTGCTGTGACAACTGCTTCATCCCGAAATTTGTTGGGCATTTTAGCATGATGCAGCAGTGACAAAGCAGTTTCAATAAGGTGTCAGTGTTTCGTTCAGCAGTACCATTTTGCTCGGGGTGTGAGGACATGATACTGATGAACGATTCCTTGAGTCTTAAGGTAAGAGTGGAGAGATTGATACTCTCCTCCCAGTCAGACTGAACATATCTAATTTTGGAGGAAAATTGATTCTCTACTTGCTTTTGAAATAATTCAAAAACATTTAGAAGATCACTTTTCTTCTTGAGTGGAAAGAGCCAAGTGGATTTGCTGAAGTCATCAACAAATATCACGTAGTAGGAGAAACCAGAGTGAGATAAGACTGGAGATGTTCAGAATGGGAACTTCTGAGTTAGAAGGGTTGTTTGGGAAAATTCTGTGTAGTGGAAGGATGAAGTCGAGCAGGAGTTTGAGTACCAGATGAGAATGGAGAATGGATGGACTCTGTCTGGTTGAGTGTCGAGAGGCTCGAATTCATTGTTGACTTTGTTTGATTCTGGAGCATGAGGAAATGAGAGAGCATCACTGAGTTCGAGTTAGTTGTGTGGAAGAATCCAAGAATTCCAGATTCAACTGAGCTGGATTTTAATTGTGAAAAGGAAATGCATCTTCAAAAAATATAACATGGCGAGAGATAAAAGTTTTACCTGAGTGGAGAGACAAACATCTGTACCCAGGTGCAGTGCACTATATCCAAGGAAAACACATCTCTCTGATCTGGACTCCAACTTATTTTTAGCATAAGGTCGAGTAAAAGGATAGCATAAGCAACCAAAGGTTTTAAGTATTGTGTAATCTGGCTTATGGTTGAATATAACTTCATAGGGTGATCGATTTTGCAATATAGGAGTACTTAAGCGATTGATCAGAAAGGTTGCTGTGACAACTGCTTCATCCCGAAATTTGTTGGGCATTTTAGCATGATGCAGCAGTGACAAAGCAGTTTCAATAAGGTGTCTGTGTTTCGTTCAGCAGTACCATTTTGCTCAGGGTGTGAGGACATGAGACTCGATGAACGATTCCTTGAGTCTTAAGGTAAGAGTGGAGAGATTGATACTCTCCTCCCCAGTCAGACTGAACATATCTAATTTTGGAGGAAAATTGATTCTCTACTTGCTTTTGAAATAATTCAAAAACATTTAGAAGATCACTTTTCTTCTTGAGTGGAAAGAGCCAAGTGGATTTGCTGAAGTCATCAACAAATATCACGTAGTAGGAGAAACCAGAGTGAGATAAGACTGGAGATGGTCCCCAAAGATCTGAATGAATTAGTTCAAGGCAATTGTTTGGTTTGTGAACACTTATTGAAAAAGGCAGTTTGTGAGATTTAGAGACATTATAAGAGTCACAAATAAAGGATTGTTGGGAATGAAAAACAGGGAGACCGTAAGTTCGAATAAGAGACTTTAATATTTTGAGCTGTGGGTGTCCCAATCTCCAATGCCAGATCTCTTCAGGGCCTTTTTCTCCTATGTAGGCTGACTTAGAATTGAGCTTGTCGAGGTAGTAGAGCCCATTTCTAATTGATCCCCGAAGGAGAATTTTTTTGGTGGCTAGATCCTTCACAAGACAAAATGATTTATGAAATTCCACAAAAATGTTGTTATCTGATGTAAGTTTTTGAATTGAGAGCAAATTTCTAGTAATCGATGGAACATGCAGTATGCTGTTAAGAGAGAGAGTTTTATCTGATGTAGTAATTTTAGAATTGCCAATAGCCAAAATGTGCAAACCTTTCCCATTACCTATTTGAAGTTTATCTGTTCCTTGGTAGCTTTGTGCCTGATGCAAGTTGCTTGGATCTGCTGTAACATGATGAGTTACTCCACTGTCGGGGTACCATCCTTGACGTTCTGATGTGTCACCATCGTGTTCAGCAGAATATGCATGTGGTTGTCTGAATCCGTTTCTTTGAGAGGAGGAGGATAGCCTTATAAATTCTTGGCATTCTCGTGCTCTATGGCCATACTGTGCACATATTTGACAGCGAGGTTGATAGTTCTGACTGCATCCACGTCCTTTGTTTGAGCCCTGCTGTCGACGCCAATTCTCCCCCCTGTAGTTGCGTTCTTGATCGCTTGAATCCTGCCGCCCACGCCAATTCTCAGATCTGGAGCTGCATTCTGGGTTGTTGGAGTTTCTTTGATTGTTCTGCCAGCTCTCCATTCTTGATCCACGTCCTTGATCAGTGGGTCGATAAGATTGCTTTTGTACTGTATTTGCCATCAGTGCAGTGTCGTTTCCTTTCCCTTTCTGATGATGGGTAAGGTAGTCGTCATGAGCCTTCAAATTGGTGACGATCTGTTCAAAACTTAGATGATCAAGATTAGCATTGATACTAATAACGAAAGATGAATACTCAGGGGGCAGCCCTCGTAGAAAGGTGTAGATCTTTGTTGGTTCATTGACAGAGTGTCCAACGATGTCAAGAGCTTCAACCACCGTCCTGAAGTGCTTGATGTATTCTTCTACCGTCATTGCCCCTTTTTCAATGTTTGCAAATTGCATGTTCAATTCAATGATTCTTGATTGGCTCCTTCCAGCAAACGTATTTTCCAGAGCTTCCCAAGCCTCTCTCGCGGATTTAGCTTTAATCATGCAAGGTAAAACAGACTCGGAAATGGAAGACTGAAGAAACCCAAGAACTTGTTGATCAATTCTCCACCATTTCTCACATTCAGGGTTCTCCGTGAGATTTCCAAATTGATCTGTAATAGAGACAGGGGGAGAAATTGATCCATTGATAAACTTGTTCAGACCATACCCGTTGAGAATGGGCTGGACGACGTTCTTCCAAACTTGAAAATTGTTTGACTCCAGCTTTATCGCAATGGTTGCTCCTGGAGGAATAACGATGGGCACTTGTGTTGCCCCTGTTGAGCTTGATGCACCAAACGAATAGCGATGACGGAGGAGGAATGCCTATCATCTCCCATGTTGAGACCGCCTGGCTCTGATACCATGTTGAGAATCTTCGCTTGAGGAAGCAGATAAAGAAGTAGAAAGAAGGAAGGAGAAGAATAACACGAGAGAAGAGGTGCAAGTGATTGTAGATATTGTTATCTTGAAGATGAACGTTTACATTGGTTCTTATAGGCGTATAGCTAATACAAAAATAGAAATTTTACGTTATTGGGATATATCCGTTGTAACAGTTTACAACGGATATATTCAATTTGAATTCTTATCTAATCAGCACCGTTATAATCAAGAGGGTCCATTGATCGTGACCGTCAATGGATTTCGTGAATCCTCTTACTTATAACTCTGGTTAGATAAGATCCTGTCCGTTATAACTATGTGGGTGCACCGATCGTGACCGTTGATCGGTGCGATAGACCCACTTCGCTGCTGACCGTTATAATCCTATCTAGATGTAATCCTATCCGTCTATATTTGATCCTGATCTATATTTGAACTTATGTTTAATCCTGACATCTACGCCTCTAACGAGTATAGCATATAGAGTGAGTTTGTTACTAAACTAATCTTGGTTAGATCCTAGACGCTGCTTTCTGAGTTGGCGCACTGTTCCTTGGTGCTGACTCCTTAACAGGATGTCCAGGTATGAACCAATAGGAATCAATATAACAACTAGCCTAGTAAATAAATCCACATACCCCTATACTCGTTAGAGAAATAGTGAATAGGATGAAATATAGGTCGAAACATAGATAGGATGAAATATAGTTGTTAGGATCAAATATAGCCGTTAGGATTAAATATAGCCGTTAGGATCAAATATAGCTGTTAGGATCAACTGCCAAGACTTTTTTCATTATAGCCATTATAATTTGTTATAACGGCTATGATTAAACGTAGAAACAAACTACGTAACGACTATTATCTTACAATATAAATACAAACCCATTGTTAAACAACAAGTTTTATGGATTAACAAAGATTTCGACTACACTGTGTCTCCTCTTCTTCTCTTCTCCTTTTCCTCTACCCCCATTCTTGTTTCTACGCGAGAGGTTCGTTTCTCTTCTCCTCTCTCTCCCTCTTTCTCTCGCGCGCTCTTCTCTCTCTCTCTCTCTCTCTCTCTCTCTCTCTCTCGTTACTCACTCTATCGCTCGCTCTTCTCTTTCTCTCTGGTGCTCTTCTCTCTCGCTCCCGTTCCTCTCTCTATCACTCTTCTCTTTCTCTCTGGCACTCTTCTCTTGCTCTCCCGTTCCTCTCTCTCTCTCTCTCTCACTCTTCTCTCTCTCGTTACTCACTCCATCCCTCATCTCTTTCTCTCGCACTCTGCCTCTCTGGGACTCTGGTGTTATTTTTTCACTCTCTTGTTCCTCTTTCTCCCTCTTTCTCTGATTCTCTCTCGAGCTCATCTCTCTCTCCTTCCCCTCTGTTTCTATCGTTTAAGACAGTCAGACCACGCTCCTCTCTCTCGCGCTCTTCTCTCTCTCGATCGTTCCTCCCTCTCCCTCTTTCTCTCTCTCTCTCTCTCTCTCTCTTTTATCCCTTTCTCACGCTCAACTCTCTCATCCTCTTTCTCGCTCTCTCTCACTCTTGTCTCTCACCCTCTATCTCTCTGTCTATCTTCTCTCTCTTGCTCACTATTCTCTCTCCCGTGTTGAGAATCTTGAATCTTGGGAAAGGATTGAGATAGAGAGGAGTAGAGAGAGAGAGAGATTGGAAGAGGAGAAAGGGAAGAAGATAGATGAGACTCAAGAAGAAGTACAAGATCGTTGTATTTCCCTAAAACATTAAAGATTACATTAGGTTATTTTTTATAGTACATATATGGTGATAAAAGTAGTAAATTGTCGTTATTGAAGATATATCCGTTGTAACAGATTACGACGGATATATTTCATTTAAAATCACAGATCTAATCTGAACCGTTATAATCAATTGGGTGCACCGATCACGACCGTTGATCGATTCTGTGAACCCCTCCTTATAACGTCTAAAACAAATTAGATCTGAGCCATCATAACTAAATGGGTGCACCGATCACGACCGTCGATCGGTGCCATAGACCCATTACAATCCTAGCCGTTATAATCCTATCTAGTCTTTAATCCTAGCTGTCTAGATTTAACCCTATTCTATGTTTGAACCTATATTTAATCCTAAACATCTAAGCCTCTAACGAGTATAGCATATGTATTAATTTTACTATCTAATCTTGGTTAGATCCTAGCTGGAGGTCACCACGTTTGGCGAGTTTGAGACTCATTCCTCAACAGCCCGCTCATTCTTCCTTCCCTCTCTTGAGCATGCAGCTACAGCAGTATCCTAGAAGGGCTCCGCCATTTGATCCATCTACCGATCAAAGTTAATCTAATGGTCTTTCTCTCACACGGATGTTATGGGCTCTAGAAATAAACAGTTTGAAAAAATGAATGTAGAGTATCCATCAATTCTCTCTCCAGCTCGGTCCTTGATGACTCTCATTATGTCATTAACTATTATGAAATTTCTGAGCATCAAAGCATCATTTGCACACATTTAACCCATATTGATCATATTTCAGGCATATTATTTTCTTACTTACTAACCCCACTTGATTCTCTGAATCAAGTGGACTAGATCTCACTTGTGTGATTAATGAGTTCAGATATGGGTTAAGCATCAAAAGGAAAATGCAATTGATCAAGAAGAGCTGGCGAAAATCATGAAGAAGAAAAAGCCCTAAAAATCTCCAAGAAGCATGATTGAGAGAAACGTATAAATAGCTCTTGAAGGCTCATTTTAGGTTGTCCATAATTTCTCTCCAAAGAGGCTAGGGCTTGGAGACGAAGGATTTCTGCAGACCCTCCAAGAGCTGATGAGCATTGGAGCTGGGAGAGAAGCAAGCTGAGGAATAGCTGGAGCACGATGATTGTCATCTCGCCGGGAGGGGTGTGACACCAGGTGGCGTGAGGGCTCCAATTTTAGTTGATGTATTCTTCTCCCTACAAAGACAATTGAGGTTGGATTGGAAGGTGCTGAGTTGTGTTTTCCAGTTGTTCCAAACAAGATTGTTCTGTTTTCTAGATTCATTGCAAGTGTATTTGTTAGAATCGATCTCCCTATTCAATCTCTTGTTCGACTTCACCATCATATCTGAGTTTTTGCTTAATTGTGCTGCATTGCTGTGCAAGCTTAGCCGGGGTTGAGCGTAGCTGAGCCACGCCCAGCCAAGGCAGGGCGCAACAGAGCCACGCCCAACCAGGGCCGAGCGAGGCCCAAACAGGTGCACACCACCTGTTTGTCGCCTGCGCGTAGAGAAGTGTCGCCTGCGCGTAGAGAAGTTCTGTGCGCAGCCTCACGGCCGTGAGCAGCGCCGCGAGCAGGGCTCGCCCGCGCACAACAGTGCCGCGCGCAGACGCCGAGCGGCGGGCTTGCACGTCCGAGCGCAGGTAACTGCCTGCGCACAGGCTGCTACCCACACGCAGGGTGTTCGCTCACTTGCCCCAAAGGGCAGAGGTGAACCGTCAGCAAAGAAATTCTCTGCTGATGGTTCTGCTCAGTTAGGTTCTGTAAAGATTACTCTGTAGAACTTAACTGAAGATAAATTTAACTGATTATTTCAACTGAATTTAGAAATCTGACTATAAATATACATTGAATTGAAAAGGAAACTGCTTGATTTACCTGCTCCCTGAGGATCGACACCCCACTTACCCTAAGGTTGTGAGGTTTTAAATTTTGTTGCTTAAGCTCAATCCTCACATACTTGACTGATAAATAACCAGTAAAAAACCATCCCAAATTTGAGCTTATCAGTCCTCTCTTGTTCTCTCATTCTTCCCTCCCGCTGATCTTTTGTCCAATTTTGTGCGATGTGCGGTCCGATTTTGTCGCACAAATTTGGACCGCACATCGATCTGTGCTTTTGTGCTATCAAAAAAATCACACGCCAGCCGAAAAAATTGGACCGGACTGCACGACCTTCCCTAGAGCTTCTCAGCTGGTGTAAAGCCCAAGTAACAGTTTTATCTTCCTCTTTGTTCGTTCCTTCTTTAATTAAATTTATTAAAATGGTATGAACTCGGGAAAATAATTAGAACAAGACCTGTGTGGCTTTGGATGCTCAAACAAGATTAAAATAAACTAATAAGATGACCAATTAATTCTTTCGTGCATTCAACTATATTTTTTCTCTTCGAAATTGGAAATATTGCTTCATAAATGGAGGCACAGAATCTACTTTTGGAGTAAAGATTAGACATGAATATGATCTAATTTAAAGCATAAAATGAAATTATAAACTTCATAAATGCATACATGAAACAAATATTTCCAGAACGCAGATTAAAGTTGTGGCACTCTGAGAATAAATTAAGCGATATCCTCTGATTTTGTCCCTATGTCTGACGTTTTAGCTCTATGATAATGGAAAAGTGCCAAGGATTTTATGGCTATAAATAAAATAAAAAACAATTAATGCTATGAGGAGCGATAAACCAGAAGTTGGGGTTATATAATATTGTTTAAGGCTTCTGATTTATATAAGAACAATTATAATTTTATTATAAGCATTCCACAATTATGTTTCGAATCCATAGGGAGCATGTATTGAATGTGCATTAGAATTTTAATTTCTTTTTTATATTATTTTATGTTCTAAATAGTAAAATATGATTTACTAACATACAATAGTGAAAATTAATTCAAAATAATTCTAAAATGATGAGATTTATTTTTTTCATTCTCGTTCCTCGTTTCCATCTTATTGAATCCATGGGGAACTTCATATTCAGAATCTTCTACGTTGTGCTTCATTAACTAATCTTCTGTACTTTGTTCTTTTTACCACATGAGTGTGCGTAGAGTGCCTGTACAATATGCCTTACCCTTTTTACATCTAATCGTCTAACTGTCTAGTAACCTAAGTTATTCAAAATTGATAAAAAATGTAGGAATTTTAATTGAATTTATAGCAGAAATAATCAATTAGTTCTAAACACCTTAGCCGGGACTTCAATAACGTAGGGTGAAGTTTGATGGTGATGGCATGAACGGAGTGAGCTGAAGGAGATGGCTACAGATACACACTGATAAGTGGGGGAGTGGGGAAAGTGATGTTGATTTTATTGTCATTGGTGGCGATGAAGATTGGACATACATGCAGATGAGTGGTGGAGTTGGAGTTGGTGTGCCTGATGGTGAAAAAATAGGCTATCAATGGTGATATAACCTATTAAAAAGGATGAAATTGTGAGTCCATAAAAGACGAAGATCACACTAACCTCGTCATTACGTGCACAAGGGGTTGAGTGGTACCTTTTTCTTAATCCAATCCTTTGATGGGATCATCACTCCTTGAATCCTTTGCTCTCAGCAAATAAGAATGGAGCAAATAAGATTTTAAATGAACAAAACACTCCTCTAATTATAATTAGGAATAAAATCCAAGGGTCCCATGAATATGATGGTCTATTTATCGGTCTGAGATATGGATGGATAGAGAGAGTAAAGACAGAAGTACCCTCAAAATTTCAGCTCAAAAGTTCTTATGGATCATTAGATACATTAACTTGAATTTAGAGCAATCTGAGCCATTATATTTACTCTCTTGTCCTTAATCTGTGTGGTGAATGATCATCATGAAACATAATTTGGGGAAGACCCTAATAAGTTAAAAAAATCCTTAAACATATTCAAATAAATTCCTATTATATTTTATGACATAAAATTTATTTTTGTTCGAATTCAATGTCAAACAATTCCATAAAAATACCCACAAATTGGGAAAAATCATAAACCCTTTCTAAAAGTATATGAAACATCTATAAATATTCAAATACATCCATACCTATATTTCCTGAATAATAATTTTAGTTTCTTTATGAATTTAATGTTAGAAAATTCTGTAAATACCAAAAAATAGAAAAAATGTGACTTCATTCGAGAAATATAACAAACCCCTAAATTATTTAAATAAATCCAAATATATATTTTTTGACCCGAAAGTTTTTTTATTTATATAAAATTTTTATAAGATTGAGAAAACTATTATAAAACCCCTACCATATTTGGATTAATGCATAGACATAAATATTTGCTTAGGTACAGAATATTTTCGAAATGAAGTTACTGATTGAGAATTCTATTAAGTACCATTCAATTGAGAAAAATGCACTTCATTATGTGAATTTAATAAATTATTTTACGCCTTCAATAGTGAGTAAGCACTGATTAAATGAAAAAATCTTGTATAAATCATCCATGTGAGAGAGAAGATGTAGAAGAAAATTAAAGAGGGGATAACAAGGAAATGATATCAAAAAGGGAAAGATGAGCAAGAACTTGGGTGTAAGGTGTATCATAGGTAATTGAGGATAATGGGGACATATGGATTCCTATAGGCATAAGCTATGGAAAATGGGTATAGATAATTTATAGGCTTCAAATATAACTTTAGGTAGGTCAAGGAATAGTGATTTTGTGCTTTAGGCATTGAAAAAATGCATACCCATATCCAAAAATAAGATTCAACAAGTGGGTAGCCAAGACACATAAGTAGGGTCGACTCATAGAATGTGGTGGTGAGTGGGAGTTCACACAAATCCGTCATAACTCTATAGAAAATTGTAGTAATTGAACCCCATGATTTTCATTTCTTTTCCATCACCCTACTAGACATCCTTGCCATTTGGGAGTCATTGATGGAGACAAGCTGCGCTGTTAATTTTAATTTCGTTGTAATTTAATTTGCAAAAATCAAATAAAATTTGTAATTATAGAAAACTAACTCAAATATGGATAATGTTAGTTAGGTCATGTCCACATGGAATATGCTTTAATGATATATCTATAGTTGAGTTAGGGTACTGGAGAAATTAGGAACATATATATAACAATTAGTGATAGAGAGAAGTTAGTGAAAGATAGAGGTAAGATGGTTCTAAGATAAGATGGTAAGTCTATCATTTCTTCGGATTATTATTTTTATGGATATTAGATATAGTAAGCAAGTAGGATAACGAAATGAATTTATAGTTTTATAATAAAGGAGTATATTAAAATAGGTAATGGAAGCATTTTTTTAAATTTTAAGAGTAAGGTAAGGCTAATCAGGTAGAGAAATTAACACTACTATTCTTATTAGAAGATGGTTTGAATGTTATTATTTATTTTAAATGATATTTAGATCATATGCAAGATAGGGCATAGATATATTAATTAGGGATATTAATATTTAGGTAGGTAGGGAATAGGGATTTTTATTGTAGTGAGATATAAGATGAATAAGAAAATAGAAACGATGATCAGAATTAGGATAGATAAGGGAGATATATTATTTGATTGTATGTAGATTAATGAGATATAGAATGGTACATATGAATATTTATATATTTAAGAGTTTAAGATTAATAGATCTAGGAATGAATATATTTTATTTAATTTTATAGGAGTCTAATTAGATTGAGAGGGAGAGAATAATAAAAGATAATAGGAAAAAAGAGCAATTAAGCGTTAGCTACACAATTATATATATAAATTTAGGGGATATCATATACTAGCATAATGCAGTTTATATAATTTATAGATTTAATATGTATAAAATCTAATCATGAAGAAATATTGGTAATTCATGGAAAAGGCTTGGTGCCTGGTCACTGTTTCTGAAAACCTCTCAAAGAATGAGGTAGAGACAGGTTCATATGCATATATATATATATATTATATTTTTAATAATAAAAAAAATAAATCTCTCAAAGAGGCCGAACTAGGAAATCTCTATGAAATCAAATTTGATATATGATTCAATCAGAACTTGAATAGTCTAACATGTTCCTAAACTATTTTTTCATCAATATAAACTTAGGAATATAGGTGATCTGCCTTGTAAAGAAAAAGGGGTGGGAGCATCAATCACTGCCCCCTAACATCAGTGTGCTTCCCCTTTCTTTCTCCTTCTTGCAGTCATGGATCTTGGGCTTCCTCAGCTCTATCTAGCGCCGTCTTGAGCTTTTGGGTCGGTAGGAGAGGTGCCAAAACCCTCCTCTTGCTCTCCTTGTTTCTAGAAGGGTCTGGTGTCACCCCTTGCTGATTGCCAAAAGATAATCATTTGAGGATTCCATTTTTAAGTCTCCCTGATGTGCTCTGGTGGCCGCAGATAGGGTAGTCCAGCTGTGGCGGTGCTCTAGGGATCGTTGCATTGCCTCTAGTGGTCCCCTCAGCTGGACAATCTGACCAACTGAGTTGATAACTAGGAGCATAGATGGACATATCTGTGCCTTGCAAGTTGATCTCCTTGAGAAAGGACCCAATGACAGGCTCCTTGTGCTGTTGCCACTGGGCATTGCCTCTTGTGTACCAACGCTCACCAGCCTACAAGTGGCTTGAGCGCAGCTGCGCCTGACTCTGCTAAGCTAAAAAGCCTTTTTTCTGTTTCTTCTCTCTCTCTATCTATTTAGTTTCTTTATTTTTATGAATTTGACTTCAACCCTGGAAAATTTAAACTATCATACAAGAGACAGCAATAAAGCCCACTAAAATTAATAATATTAAACATATTTTAAATGAGAATTAATGGGCCTGTAAATTATGTCAGAAATATATTAAAAATTGTTATTTTAATCAAATGGCCCATTTAATACGTGAAATGAGAATTCATACCTAAATGAAGATAATATAAGTAAAATGATGCGCAAATAACCTTAATATATATAGTTTAATGCCTCATTTTGGGTTCATCAAGCGTCCATGCATTTCTAAAATCATAGTTTGTACTATCCAAAACATGTCTATGATCCCCTATAGGAGTCTAACCTATGTTCAGGTTCATAAAAAAATTTACCCCTAATTTAAATTGATTCATGAAGTCTGAAAAAATAGCTTATAGAATAGCACCCCCCAATTATTTGATGGATGGACCTTAATGAATGAATAAATTCAAAATTAATGGAATCACAAACCAAAGGGGTAGTTCTTTGTCTCTACGAATCATGCCATTGTTATGATTATTGTATTGGCTTCCCAATGATTTGGTCTTATGATAAAGGTAAATTCCTGCCAATAAAAAAATGCAGCAAGCAAAGTGAGGGAAAAACAAAAAACACAATACAAGAAGAAAACATTGGAAGAATATTTATTATTTGTTTTGAAAGGAGAATTCTAAAAATAAATATTAACTTATGGCTTTAAAATACAGTTAATAGCCATGTGAAAAAATCCATTTTTTAAAGTTGGTTTCAAAACTAGATTGCTCCATGATTTTGATGACCAATATATTCTTATTTTGAGAATGTAGTATGGTATATTTAGAAATGAATTTTTAAAAAATAAAAAAAATAAGGTGAAGAGACACCAAAATTAGGTGAATTTTTAATAATCATGCCATGTGACCAAACCAATTTGATGAAGTAATTGGTCAATCATGTTATTTTTTGCGCCTTTGATTGTGAATTTTACATGATTTACATGCCTAATATTTTGATGTTGTGAGTTTGAAAGGCAAATTTTTTTTTCAGCTTAATTATTTTTTGGAATGTATTTTTTATATTGTAGGATTGACTCGAAAAAAAAGAGAGAGCAAAAGGCGTGAGCTGCACAAGTGGTCAGCTAGCTAGCGCATTAGGCGCTCAAGTTAGCCATTGCCCAGCAAATGGAAGTGCTCAAGCTACTAGAGCCCATCGAGCGTCAGTGCGTTCACGCAAGTGTAGCATGGCCGACAGCTGCTCAAGAGCCTAAGGGACCTAGAAGTGGATCACATTGAAGCTTAAGGTCCCAAGCAGCACAAAGGCCTAGTGGGGCCTATTAATCCCCCTAAAAAAGGGAGCCTAGTAGAAATTTGGATAAAAAATAGTATTCAAATTCAATATAGCTTCCGAATCATATTTAGAAGTTTTATCTTTTATTCCTTTGATATGTGATTAACACATTTGTCTTTTAAGTTTCAGCACAGATGGGGTGGATGGAGATCAATAGAAGAATCGCAACCCAACAAGCTATGACCTTAAGGAAATTAAATAGAAAAATAGTGACCAGGCTTTGAGCTAACCTGGCCTGAAACCTGTTCCATAATGAGATGTTTATTAAGTTCCAATATAATCATAACTCTCTGATCTAATTAAAGAAGATCAGACAGTCTAATTTCAATGTGTAACCTAGCTGACTTTTGATTCTTTTTGGAGGGTATATATTTGGTGGAGGCCACTAATGAGGACAATGGGGCTGCAGAAACAAACCAATTAGAATGCCAAAAGCTGACATGGATGAAGTGACATGGCAAAGAAGGGGTATACATGTTATTAAGGGGCCCAAGATGGCAATTTAATTTCAGCTGTTGACATCTCTCGTAGACAGATCTGATGGTCCAGGGCAGAGTGATTAATCCCTACCCCTTGAAATCATCCTCCTTCCGTCATACGGTGATTTCCAACTGAGTGGATCACCAGATGGGATCTGACTGCCCTCGGCTGACATCAAAAGATGGGTCATGACGTCAATAGTAGAGGGATTCAGATCCTCAACCCTTAAAAGTGTTTTTGCTTGCTACAACCCATCTTTCGTCAAATAGTTGTAAAAGTAAAGGGAGAACCTTCCTGTAGTTGGGAGAGCTGTAAGAGAACCATGACACCTTTCCAACAGCTCCTTAAGCTCAGGGAGGTGTCAGAGAAGCTCCACAATGACATGGAATTTCAACACAATGGAGGAAGACGAGCATGAATGAATGCAAAAGTCAAGGGGCAGCGATTGGGACCCTCATCCTCAGCTCTTTTGAATCACAGTGAAAATAATTCCTGAACATAACTCCTAAATATAAATCAGCTCTTTTGATGCTATCATAGATTCAAATATGATTCCTGGAATTCTCTGGTAGGTATTTACATGTTAATTGTACTTTAATGCTTCTATTTTGATAAACTCGAGTCCAAAATTGGATTTTGAATCAAAGTTATTTGAATAGCATAGTTGATGCATTTTATCAAACAGCTATGGTTCATCCAAATTTCCTTCAATTTACTCTCATTTTTCCATTGGTGATATATTCTAAAAAATAACATAAATTACTTCTTAAATATATAAATCTGCCTAAATCTTATTTTAAGATAATCCACCCCCTTACCAGATATTAATACATACACTTAACTTTAACCAATTCCTATTTTCTATTTTCTTCCATCTCTATCCCTCTCTCTATCTAATTTCTTATATCCTCTTTAAAATTAAAATACATTTTCTCCTTATCTATCTAGATATTAAACACCTTTCACATATATATAATCCTGCCTCAATGAATATATAAGTAATTAATATATTTGTATTGTCCATCTAATTATTAATCCCTTTTCTCTCCCTTCCTCATCTTATATTTTATTAGAGAATAAAATACACCGATCCAATATCTCCCTAAATTTTAATCTTCCTTTTATGAGTTTACCGAGCTTTCATATTATAACCTACCTATCAATTAAATTAAAATGATCTCCTGTCTTAACCTTTATCACTCTCTCTATATCGCTTATTACTTCTATATCTTAATTAAAATCTAAAAAGCAGTTTCCCACTACCTACCTTGATCTCTTCCTTCATTATAGTGAACAAAAAATATTTCATCATCTTATGCATTCACTACATCTAATCTCTCAAAGGGTAACTGATGTAACACGACGGCCGGAAACGGGCAGTTAGTGTTACACCACAGATGAACAGACACAGAATATGATGTATTGTGATGTATTGATGCATATATTTAAGAGATCAACAAGAATCACATCAAGAAACTGGGTGATCCGAGGCGTATATTCAGTCGATAACACGGAGAAGGTCGAGCACGACCAAGCTCCCAATGAACCGTGTGTTCAGATCAAAGGTTGACGATCTAGGGAATGATCTTCGTCCAAGAGTGTCCGCACCATCAACAATAACGAGTAGATCCGGCACCGTTAAAGAATTACCCTAATTCATATTGATATCTAATCCTATCACACGTTCAAGCAAAGAGGCAGTCAAGTTCGGCACTGAATGAGATATTCGTACTGCGTAGAGAGGGGGAGAAGAGTGTGACATGTGGATTTTTGGTGTCGAGGTATTCAGCGGTTAAGTACACTTCGTATGACGTTGGGGTTTCCAGAAGGGGAATCAGCGCAGAAGAGAGACTGTCCGGAGATAATGATCCTGCACATCAGTTCTGAGGATGTCAAAAAATCCAAGACCAAGTACCGGATGATATCTTCATTTCAATGACCCGGATACTCACGACCGGCAGGTTGGAGTGCTAGAAGACCAAAACAGTCACGATGATGATTCGGAATATGGAATCCAAGACATTGAAGTCGTCATAACGGTGTGATGGCCACGTGCATGTTCCAAGGGAGCTTCCGAAGTGCAATTGGGGTGATTGGACTGCAACGTAACAGAAGAAAGTATCCCGCAGCGGTGACAGAAAGAGAAGGAAAACAAAGGGATGACGCCAAGTGGAGGGATCGATTGGGTGGAGGATACAGTCCTCAACAATTTGATGCACCAATTTTCAAGGGCCAAAACGATCGTACCATAGCCGGTGGACTCAACGGCCAGAATGAGGGTTGTCGGAAGGCCGCATGAATTCTCCAAATCATTCCAAGGTTGGAGTCGTATAGGGGAGATCCACGCTGGACTAACCAAGGACGGATCACCCACGAATAACCGACGAAGGTTGGCAAGAGTCACCGAGAGGGAACCACCACCAGATCAGAGTCATGTCGACTAGTCTGGTTGAGAGCAACCAAATCGATCAATCATTCTTTGGCAGATTCAAGTAACGCACAACGGAGGGGAGAATCGATGAGGCCGAATCGATTCTCTGATCCACGTGTTCGATTATCAAGGCCACCACCATAGAGTATGATTTCTTCTGATTGATTTACAGATCGAACCCAGTGACATTTCCATGGCAAATGAAAGCTGGTCGAAGCTTTTAGGATAGCGTCGAGACTCACACACGTTCACCAGTCGATCGATTTCCTGGGGGAGATTATTCTCCAAAGGAACGGGAGAACTTCATCTTCTTCAACAGAACACACAAATAAAATAACTGCTAACACCAAAAAGAGATCTGGAATTCAGGATAATCAAGCATGCCTCCTATTAGTGTTCGCCCGTCCCGATGCCGGTACCGGATACCGGTATCGGGACGGATGCTGGTACCGGAAACTTCCGGTACCGGTTTTTTCCGATATCCAGATACAGGATATCGGTATCGGATATCGGTTGCTACAGTGACGATATCCGATACCGGTATCCGTCCGATACCGTGATCCGTCTCCCGTCTCAGGGGTACAGATGACGGTATCGGATATCGGATGCGGATATCGGTTTTCGATATCCGCATCGAATTTCATAAACATTTCATATAAGTTAGTTCTTTTTTGAAATTTCATATAAGTTACGTATTTCGATTTTTAAAAGTTTTGCACCTTGTTTTCTGGCAACGGCGGGAGCGGGCATCGGCGAGCACCGGCGGGCAACAGCGAGCAACGGCGGGCAACGGCGGCGGCGGGCAACGGCGGCGGCGGGCAACAGGGGTAAGTCGATTTTCTGGTGGCAAAATAGGACCATTGCTCTTCTGTTTCCGTCAATTTCAGCTCTCTCTCTATCTTCCCTCTCAGCTTCCTCTTTTTCTCTATCTTTTCTCTCCCGTTATCTTCGTCCTCTCTCAATTTCCTATCTCTCTTCGTCCTCTCCCTCTCTCACTTTCATATCTCTATTTTACTTCTCCCTTTCTCAATTTCATAGCTCTAATTTTCTTCTCCCTCTCTCAATTTCATATCTCTATTTTTGTTCTCCCTCTCTCAATTTCATATCTCTGTCAATTTCCTATCTCTAATTTTCTTCTCCCTCTCTCAATTTCATATCCCTATTTTACTTCTCCCTCCATCAATTTCATAACTCCATTTTTCTTCTCCCTCCCTCACTTTCATATCTCTATTTTACTTCTCCCTTTCTCAATTTCGTAGCTCTATTTTTCTTCTCCCTCTCTCAATTTCATATCTCTATTTTTGTTCTCCCTCTCTCAATTTCATATCTCTGTCAATTTCCTATCTATATTTTTATTCTCCCTCTCTCAATTTCATATCCCTATTTTACTTCTCCCTCCATCAATTTCATAACTCCATTTTACTTCTCCCTCCCTCACTTTCATATCTCTATTTTACTTCTCCATCTATTAATTTCATAACTCCATTTCTCTTCTCCCTCTCTCAATTTCATATCACCATTTTACTTCTCCATCTCTTAATTTCATAACTCTATTTTTCTTCTCCCTCTCTCAATTTCATATCCCTATTTTACTTCTCCCTCTCTCAATTTCATATCTCCATTTTACTTCTCCATCTCTCAAATTCATATCTCCATTTTACTTCTCCATCTATTAATTTCATAACTACATTTTCCTTCTCCCTCCCTCAATTTTATAACTCCATTTCTCTTCTCCCTCTCTCAATTTCATATCTCTATTTTACTTCTTCCTCTTTCAATATCGTATCACTATTTTTTCCCCCCATCTCTTAATTTCATATCTCTATTACTCCTCTCCCTCTCTCAATTTCATATCTCTATTTCTCCTCTCCCTCTCTCAAATTCATATCTCCATTTAACTTCTCCATCTATTAATTTCATAACTACATTTTCCTTCTCCCTCCCTCAATTTTATAACTCCATTTCTCTTCTCCCTCTCTCAATTTCATATCTCTATTTTACTTCTTCCTCTTTCAATATCATATCACTATTTTTTCCCCCATCTCTTAATTTCATAACTCTATTACTGCTCTCCCTCTCTCAATTTCATATCTCTATTTCTCTTCTCCCTCTCTCAAATTCATATTTCCATTTTACTTCTCCATCTATTAATTTCATAACTCCATTTTTGTTCTCCCTCCCTCAATTATATATATCTATTTCTCTTCTCCCTCTCTCAATTTCATATCTCTATTTCTCTTATCCCTCCCTCAAATTCATATCTCCATTTTACTTCTCCATCTATTAATTTCATAACTACATTTTCCTTCTCCCTCCCTCAATTTCATAACTCCATTTCTCTTCTCCCTCTCTCAATGTCATATCTCTATTTTACTTCTTCCTCTTTCAATATCGTATCAATATTTTTTCCCCCATCTCTTAATTTCATAACTCTATTACTGCTCTCCCTCTCTCAATTTCATATCTCTATTTCTCTTCTCCCTCTCTCAAATTCATATCTCCATTTAACTTCTCCATCTATTAATTTCATAACTACATTTTCCTTCTCCCTCCCTCAATTTTATAACTCCATTTCTCTTCTCCCTCTCTCAATTTCATATCTCTATTTTACTTCTTCCTCTTTCAATATCATATCACTATTTTTTCCCCCATCTCTTAATTTCATAACTCTATTACTGCTCTCCCTCTCTCAATTTCATATCTCTATTTCTCTTCTCCCTCTCTCAATTTCATATCTCTATTTCTCTTCTCCCTCTCTCAAATTCATATCTCCATTTTACTTCTCCATCTATTAATTTCAGAACTCCATTTTTGTTCTCCCTCCCTCAATTATATATATCTATTTCTCTTCTCCCTCTCTCAATTTCATATCTCTATTTCTCTTCTCCCTCCCTCAAATTCATATCTCCATTTTACTTCTCCTTCTATTAATTTCATAACTACATTTTCCTTCTCCCTCCCTCAATTTCATAACTCCATTTTTATTCTCCCTCCCGCAATTTGAAATCTCTATTTTTCTTCCCCCTCTCTCAATTTCATAACTCCATTTTTTCTTCTCCCTCTCTTAATTGAAGACGAGCTTGTCTGATTGAGGACCAGAAGAGTAGAAGACCCACATATGGGCATTATTACAACTGAAGAAGAGCTCTTCAACGGTATTTCTTCACCTAAAATCCTTTATTACACTATGGATTTTATTGTTGATTTGGTGTTTAGGTGTCAGTCTAGGCAATGTGATTTTTATGGTTAACTTAGATCTACTTTTCGTGCATATTTTATCACTTCACGATTCTGAAAACAAACGTCGAAATTGTGGGGAATATGTTAATTACGATGATGAAGATGGAGGTCGTGATTTTGATTATGCCAAGTTCTCTGTATTTCCACTGTTTTGATTCATTATTAATGTATCTAGATTTGAATTTAATTGGTCCAAAACATGTAGGATAACTTGAATTTGTGCAGAAAGATGAATCCAACTGGAGGCGGTGACCCAGCCCAAGAAAGAGCTGGGTAAGGAGTCATACGTCCCGAACGTACACAGGAGGGAACTTCCCGTGTCGTATAGAGTCGGCCTCGTACGAATCGTTCCCTCATCATCGACTACTTCGAGCTGACAGAAGATGGGTACTATATATGCTTACTGTGCCGGGAGTTGAACTCGCACAGTAAGAGGAGACCCATTAAGAGGCAGGCCGACAGAAGCACAAATGTGTTTTGGCGCCACTTCAAATCATGCCATCCAGATCGTCATGCTGAACTGAAGGGCGAAGTCCCTGAAGAACGTGGTCAGACACGCATCACCGACAGAATGCAGAGCAGGCAATAGGGAGAGCCAAGCCGACGGGGGCCGATCAGAGGGCACACCCAAGACGAGATGAAGAACTTCATTGCGCGGTTCGTATGCCTGACAGATTCTCCATGGAGCATCGTTGACAACGTCGCATTCAAGGATATGTGGCGGTATGCTACGCTTATAGACCTAGATCCTCCAAGTGCGAAGGTCATAAAGAGGTGGACCATCCAAATGCACGGCCAAATGAAGATTGGTGTGAGGAAGCTTTGGGAGACGGTGGCCCGAGTATCACTGACCGTAGACGCGTGGACTGCGGACAACGGGACCGGGTTGCTAGGCATCACCGTCCACTGGGTGGACGACACGTGGACGAACAAAGAGCGGGTTCTTGCCATCCGTGAAATCGTCGGCAAGCACGACGGGGGGAACATGGCGTCCATTGTTCTCCAAGCACTAGATGAGTTCTGTTTGCGGACGAAGGTCAGAACTCAGCGTGTTGATCATTCTATTAGTAGAGCTTGCTAGTTTTCTTGTCTAACGTAATTATGCAGGTCTATGCTGTTACTACGGACAATGCGACGGCGAACAAGAAGATGTTGGCTTTGTTGGCGAGGAAGGTCAGGAGCGTGAACCCGACGTTTACTGCCAGGAGGCACGTCCCTTGTGTCGCACATATTTTAAACATTGTCGTGCAAGCGGCGTTGAAAAGCTTCAACATTCCTTCGGCCTAGAGCGTGGAACCTGAAGAAGGCGATGTGATGATGACCGCAGATCAGTATGACAGCGACCAGGACAGTGAACTCGTAGATGTCTACTCAGTATCCGATGAGATTGACGGGCCGCGCAAGCCATTATGTCTGGGTGACACGGTTGTGAAGGTACGCAACTTAGTGCGGAGTATTCAAAGCTCTACGCAACGACGAGAACTGTACACCCAAGCATGTGAAGACGACCCCGAAGTTGAGGACACCAACATGGTTGTCCTAGACTGCCCCACCTGAAGGAATAGCACGTACGATATGCTGGCGGTCGCCGTAGAGAAGCGTGATGTGCTGGACGAAGTCTCGACGGCTTTCGGCCGGAAGGCGACGTCCTCGAAGCTGTCGAAGGACGAGTGGGAATTGGTCGGACAGTTCTGTCGCATCCTTGGACGTTTTGCCGCATCCACAGACCATGTTTGCAAGTCCATGACACTAGCGATCTGCGATGTCCTACATCTCATAGACGGCCTGAGGGTTTACATGGAGGAAGTGGTTGAGCAAATTGAAGACGGCACATTCTTCACATCTGTTCGACGTTTGCACGAAGGAGATCGGTCGAATATGGCACAGGCGTGTAGAGCGATGCTTTCCAAACTTAAACAGTACGCGGAGATATTGTGGGCGAATGAGGCGATCACTGCCGCAGCGTTGATGGACCCAATCCACAAAGGGTCAATGCTCCGCCCAAGGGTTCGAGAGGCGACTATCGCAGCACGTCGATCGTTGTTGCCCGGTGACAGGTCGAGCCGTGTTCCGAGAATGGCCGCTCAGAGGGGGCGGCGAGGAGGTGCAGAGTTGGTTGGGTGGCTTAGCACCACTATGCGACACGTGGAACTGGCACCGTTGACAACACGATCGGCCTGGGATGAGTTCGACTAGTTCCTTGCGGAGACTGTGTCGAACGAGGGTGTCTACACTCCACTGTCTTGGTGGGCAACGACGGGGGCGAAGCGTTTCCCCTTGCTTGCAGCCGTCGCGAGGGACTTGTTATCCGTATGTGCGACGAGCGCCCCCGCGGAGCGCATGTTCTCGGTTGGCAACGCTATTGTCACGTACAAGCATTCCCGTCTCTCGCCGATAAGCATTGAAACACTCATCACCGTGAAGTGTTGGCTCCGTGCAGACAACAAACGTTGGTACAATGAAGTCGAGCTAGACGAGGATATTGAGGATGACAAAGATGGTGGGGTTAGCTGTTCTCGAGGTACACGTCACATAACTCAACCAAATGTTATTCATACATATTTATCACTACTTATCACTTCTCTTATGCAACGCAGGTGACGATCAGGTGAGCAGAAATCTTTGACAGAGACGTTGGGCTTATGTTTTTTTGACATGGCTGCATTCATAGCATACCCGTAAATTTTTTGACCGAATATCGAAAAACCGGATACCGGCGAACACTACTGTATGGTGTCTTTTGTATTAGTAGAGTTTTAATGCACTGGCCAGTCATGTAATTAAATATCCCGAATTTACTACGACAATACAGTTGAATGCACTTGCCATTAATTTCTTCATTCCATTCACTAACTATCAAACGCCATAAATGAAACTTAACTACAACCCGTGAGTATGTTCGCTTGAAATGAAAATCGTTTCCAGTTCTTAATTCAATTAACTATGTATGAAACACCATAAACTCAATTAACTTAATATGTTCATTACTCTTAATAACTAAATCTGCACTCCTCAATACACTAACTATAACACGTGACTTCTACGCTCTCAAATACACTAACTACGCTCCTAAATACACTAACTACAACATGGGACTTTGTTCACGTAAATGAAATTTGTATTTACTCTTTAATTCAATTAACGCAAATTTATTATTATTTTTATGAAATACATCACGTAATTCTGTTCACTTAAAATAAAAATTGTTTTCACTTCTTAATTTAATTAAAAATTATTTATTACTATTTTTTACTGTTTCTAATAACTACAACACATTAGTTAATATTTTTGTTACCTACATCTATGCTCCCAAATACACTAACTACAACACGGGACTTTGTTCACGTAAATGAAATTTGTATGTACTCTTTAATTCAGTTAACACAAATTTATTATTATTTTTATTAACTACAACCCGTAATTCTGTTAGCTTAAAATAAAAATTGTTTTCACTTCTTAATTCAATTAAAAATGATTTATTACTATTTTTTACTGTTTCTGATAACTACAGCACGTTAGTTAATATTTTTGTTACCTACATCTATGCTCCCAAATACACTAACCACAACACGGGACTTTGTTCACGTAAATGAAATTTGTATTTACTCTTTAATTCAGTTAACACAAATTTATTATTATTTTTATTAACTGCAACCCGTAATTCTGTTAGCTTAAAATAAAAATTGTTTTTACTTCTTAATTCAATTAACAAATATTTATTAATATTTTTATGAAGTACATCACGTAATTCTGTTCACTTAAAATAAAAATTGTTCTTACTTCTCAATTCAATTAAAACAATTTAATAATATTTTTTGCTGTTTCTGTTCAGTACAACACGTTAATAAATATTTTTGTTAACTACATCGACACTCCTTAATACACTAACTACAACACGTGACTTACTTCTCTTAAAGTGAAAACTCCATTAATTTATTAATTCCACTAACTAAATATCAAATGCCATGAATTTTCCCAAGATAACAATAAAATTCTTAGTATTTTTATTAACTGCAACCCGTAATTCTGTTAGCTTAAAATAAAAATTGTTTTTACTTCTTAATTCAATTAACAAATATTTATTAATATTTTTATTAAGTACATCACGTAATTCTGTTCACTTAAAATAAAAATTGTTCTTACTTCTTAATTCAATTAAAACAATTTATTAATATTTTTTACTCTTTCTGTTCAGTACAACACGTTTATAAATATTTTTGTTATCTACATCTACACTGCCAAATACACTAACTACAACATGTGAGTTTCTTCACGTAAATGAAAATTGTATTTACTTTTTGATTCAATTAATACAATTTTATTATTATTTCTATCAATTACAACCACACTCCTTAAGGTCGTTTTGAAATGTTAACATCGTTATTAATGGGCCACGGGGCGGCTCAAATGCGTTTCAATTAGAAAATGGGCCGCCCGTACTTATACTCTCCCGGAATTTAAAAGTTTCCGGTATGGGATAGCAAAAACTGTACAAAGAATTCGCCGGATGTTGATTTTTGATATCCGGATATCAAAAACTGATATCCGGATATCGAAAACCGATATCCGGCATCCGAGATCTGCCACGTCCCTACCCCTCCGATATCCGATATCGATATCCGTCCACCACCTGAGGGACGGATATTGGCCGATATCCGATATCCGAGATCCTATACCGTCCCTCTTTAGTCCGGATATCGGATATCGGTTGTCCGATATCGGATATTGGCCGGATATCGGAACAGGCGAACCCTACCTCCGATGTCTGTTAACGCACCTGCTCTTCTCCAACATTCTGCTGATCTTCCTTGGGCTTCACCCGCTGTTCCTTCCACTGCCATATCTCTGAAAATGCATGTTTCCTAGGGAGAAGATCCGCCAGTAGCGCACCACAATCAAGCACATCTACCTCGGGACGATGAACAGCCGTCGGTCGTACAGAAGTCAAAGCCTTGGAATGTTGGACCACCTACAGTCGTACGCTTGTCAGAGCCTTAGAATATTGAAATGTCATCAGCCGTATAAAAGCCAGAGCCTCGAACACTCTACAACAACTATAATAACCTGACATGAATACAGCAGCGGTGTCAGGCGGCAAGGTGCTATCAGAAGATCATGATGACTACGCAATAATACATGCCATCATGAAGATATCCACCATATTGTCATTAAGACGGGAATTAACTTCTCGCTTCCTTCTCAGTCTTATAAATAGGATCTTGTGGTTTATTCTGCAGCCATGGGATTTTCTTCTTGTCCCATTTCTATTCTTTCTTATTACTTCTTCTTCTATCAACATTATAACTCTTCAAGTCCCACTTCTCTTGCTCTTCTACTTAAATTCTTGTCAATGTCCACACCCTCCCCCTTCTTATAAAGAGAAGAACGCAGTTGTGGGATTCCCAAATGGGCCCCTTTTAAGGGGATAGCTTATTGGGCTTCCCCTTAAAAGGGTTCTTTAGGGGGAGAAGAAACCCAACATGAATTTCCTCCCCCTAAAGATGGCAACTACTTTAACCAATCAAATAAAACACATACGAGGGTGCCTGTACTCACACAGGAGGGGCCACCCTACAATTCAAAGACGACGAGAAAATATGAATACAACACAAAGATGGGCTCGTACATGAGGATCGAGCCATCAAAAGGAAAGAACACAAATGATCATGACATGTACTAAGACGACCTGGATGCTTCTCAAACCTGATGGTGGAAATATAGATTCTTCACATCGACTAGGGCTCCGTGAGGTGGCTGTTGACGGGTCGGGGTGCGATCCGCTGGATGGTCCTCCATCAGTAACACTCATAAGAGTATAAACATATCTTATCTTATATTCATCTTAGCTCTAGTTTTGATCTTTGTTTCTTACTCTGCTCATCTTCATCCATCATTATATCATTCTAATTTCTATGTATTTATAATTACGTATTTTTAATTTTTGTCAATGATCTCACTTTCATTATCCGTTTTTATTTGTTTATCCCTTATCTTATTTTATTGTATAACTAATTTCTCTAGTTATGCATAGTAAATTTCTATTCTCCCTCATCCTAACTCAACCATAATATCCATCTCTAATTACCAGTCCCTTTGGAGATGCCCTCACTCACCACTAAACATAGATGAGTGATTTTGGATAAGTAGAATTTTTATTTGAAATCAAAGGTAATTAAATTTAGAATAACATTAAATAAACACTGTAATTTCCTTTCCTCCCCATGATATATGAGATCTTTTGCATTTCTCTTTGAGAAACAATAGATTCTAATGGCTGGTCATTTGAACTTATATCGTCAGTCATCCAATTTGATCATCATATTTTTCAAGCAAGTATAATCACTAGTAATGTGAAAATTATGTACAGACTCATGAGATTCGAATTAAAGATTACCTTGCCCATGGTATCCTTCAATCATAAATTATACACATGTAAATAAGTACCATCATCACATTATTGAAACATCAGATCATGTCACAAATTATTTCATCCATATACTTTCCATGCCAATATGTATTTGCATTTTCCTCCAAATGTGATGATGTTGATAATGAATGATGCAGTCTCATTTAAAGTATTAATTTCTAGAGAATTAATATAAGATTAAGTGGCAGATTTACTTAAAGCACAACCCATATTATTCTCTTTATATTCAGTGTTGTTGGAGATGATGGAATTATCCTGCTATTGATGATGTTAACTTTAACCTTGTGAGAATAAATTTAATTTTTTTGTTGAAAAATAAAATTCTAGGGGGATAAGATTATTTCCTGATGGGAAAAGAAGTGGGCAAAAAACTGCATGTAAAATCAATTTTCTAATCATTCTGTATATTTAAATTCACCACTTTAGTTTAAAAATATTGGAAACTAAATATTTGGGCACTCAAGGGCTACTTAGGTTAGCTAATGGAGCAAGAAGTGATGAAATCAGATATTTATAAAATTCTAGAGACATCTTAAGGTTTCTGGAGATTCAGGAATGAAATTTATGAAAAATAAAGATTGGGAGATATCATGAGAGTTAATATCATTAGAGGAATTTTATGGCTTTTCCTTAGTTTTGATGTTTTGACACAACTTCTCGTAGCACACTCACATTGATATATGTTTCTTCAAAGGAAAAACATGTTTAAAACATGTGCCAATCATTGAACGTATTTCCTAAGATTGATGCCTCTATGGATTTGATGTTTTGATGATTGTATGAATACACATGGAACATAAATTCAACCAGAATGGGTTTCATGCTCCCATTGGATTGAATGGAAGAAAGAGAGAGTTTCATGCCATTAGAGCATGCCAATCATAACTTCCAGAGACGTAGAGCTCAGAGTGGATACACCAATGCCATGCAGCTAAAAAAATATATTTCATCAGAGTGCATATGAAAGAATCATGCCCATCTTTTATAGAAATAATCATCAGCATGAAAAATGAGCAATTTATTGTCACACAAATAATTTCTATCCAGATAAAATGGATGCATTTCATGACCATACTAGAATGGTTCTTATAATGACTCTACCGACACCATTTGCTCTTATTCAGATATGTGAGATTCACACAGTATCCCTAAATTTCATTAGTCAATGAAAATATGCCAATAATACGGGTCCGATTATTATGGTCAAATAGTATTGTCCTGAATACTCTAATGCTGGAAATTAGTTCTTATAGTTAAGGACTCAAAATTTAATCATTCTTGTCATGGCCAATCTGCTCAGGATGATTATTATGCCAAATATTGTGTAATGGTTTCTGTAATGATTCACACCATCATTCAGCTTGACCTGATCTATCTCTAACAAAAAATTATAATCATATTTTGAGGAAATCCCCTCTTGAAGTAGACATGAAGCTTGAAGTCAGTACAAGCTTGGTTTTAGAACAAGATTCACAGGGAAAATTTATGAATTATTCAGGTCAATCCAAATATCACATGCATCATACATGTGAACTGAATCATCCTTGATTTCATTGTACTTATTACCATATGATATCGAAAATTATCATATTGACTTAATGGAAAATCATTCACCCCATCATGGAAAAATACATTCTTTATACCATCTTCATCATGATGTATAGAACCTTAGTCTGTATTGACTTCATGTTGATAATATGGAAATCGTGCATTAAATAAAAGACTGAATCTCAAACCGTGCATTAAATCATAAGACCATCTCAATTACCTATCTCATACATTTATTCTTCACTTCCTCATTCATGCACTCATATTGAACATAATCACACATAATTTGAGCATAGGGATATTTTCATAAGACAATGATAATACTTCTAAAAAAAGCTCTGAAAGAAATATTACTGATAATATCAAATAAAAAGTGATAATTATGTGTGATTATGTTTTATTGAATGATTTATTCTCAGTTATACATACATCGTACCCCATATTTATGATTAAAATGTAAAATTATGAATTACATATAATTTTTTTTAATGACTTTATCTGTTTGAGACTTATTTGGATACAAAAAAAGAAGAAAATCATCCAATACTATGTTCAAGCTTTTGTAGATAGGTGAAATATCAGAAGAGATTGGATCCCAAGACCAAGTCAAGGAGAAGGCCTATTCTTAAGGAAGAGACCTAATTTTATATCTGGGGACTGCTCAATGACTTAAAGAGATGGGATGATGAGATATAACGCACCATTTGACCTATTTTTGGCCACTTATTCTAGGTTTCTTATACTAAGAAACCAGAATCACTATGTAAAATCTATTCCCCATATTTATTTTCTTGCATTCTATTCCAATAGATTAGTGGTGGCCATAGTGTATCAAGGGTATTTGCATTGAGAGAGCAGTGATCCATGTACATTGATCTGGAAAAAATAAGACATAATCATCTCGAGCCTTAAACAGTGGGACAACAAGTTTGGTATGTTCAATACAATCAAAATTTTCATGTCATATTGTATATTCTTCATCCTGTATCTTCTATATTCACGTTATACTTGGAAACATGGTATGTTGATATGATGAATTTGTCATTATCTGCAACTACCAAGGTCTTTTTTTACATCTACAGGGCAATCAGGTTCCTCTATTCTTGATTTCATGATTAACTTTGATATGTGCATTAAATTTTTGAGTGATATTCTATATTCTTGATCCTGTATTTTGTATATTCTATTGATATTTGGAATATTGGTATGTAAATTTGATGAATTTTTCACTATGTTAAAAATTCAAGGGCATTTTCACTATTGACAATCAAGTTCATATTTTCTTGATTTGTGGTAAACTTCAATATATTTAAGGTTTCTCTTCATGCCTAAGGCATCGTGTAAAATTTCAAACACTAATATTTTTATTCTTGCGAATACAACTTTACATCATCCTGTGCTGAGTAATGAAATCCCAAAAGATGCATGGAGGATGTGACAGTACTAACCTGTTTATTCTTTTTGAAGCAACCTTAGAGAATGTATTTTCTTTATACCCATCACACATATACCCAATATCTCAATAAGTCTTACTTTCAACAATTTAATTCTCATCTAGGTCACACACGTAAAAGTACAAATATTAGTATACTGTATGTATGTCATAGATAAAAAGAGTATCAATGGGGTAAAATAATTTATTTAAGAATGCTTAACCACAAACAAATATATATATATATAAATATATATTTAAAATAATAGTATTAAAATATGAAGGTAGTCTGTCAAGCATCAATGTCTTTGGATTATGTACCAAGGTGATAGATGTTCTGGAATGTTTAAATTGGATTGAGAAACTGATAAGACCCCACCTCGTTGCTGAGAAATAAACTAAATCACCATGAAGAGAATCATTTCTTGCAAATGGCAATTGCAGACAATTCACGATCCTGGTGGATCAATTAAGAAAAGAAGATAATCGAGTCTTTAGGGATGAATGTCCAAAGTAGAGACAAGAAAGAGAACAGAATTGAATAGAATAAAAAAGAACACTCTGAGAAAGCCGAATCCGATCTCGCTCCTCTGACCAGGAGGATTGCCAGCCTTCTTGCCAAATGCACATTCAAAACTCCCCTCTTCAGTTCACGACTTGGGTCTTTATACTATTTTGATTTCCTGCTCTTTTATTCTCCTTTCACACATGCCTTTAATGAGCAGCACATGCGCCATCTCTCCTCTTGCTCTTCCTCTGATATGCGTTGATGAAGTGCTTATCAGAAACTTAGGTTATGCAAAATTAATCTCAATGTACAAAATATTTTCAGAAACTTGAAGATTATTTTATTAAGAAAATATTTTAATTGTAGATCAGTCATCCTGTATTAAATAAATCCTTGGTGTATATAATTGTATTCACTAATTGTTTGCAGTTGTCCACAGGTGCTCACAGAATGCCCATTTGATTAACCATAATTATGTGTTTATAAATCTCATGATATTTTGAAATCACAAAATACTTTTGGTTCCAAAAATAGTCCTAATGAGAAAAAAATGTTAAATAAGACAATTAATACCAGAATACTTCCAAAATACTATGCGCGTGACTCGTACATATTTATGCACTTCCTCTCATTATTAAACATTCATTTTCCTCCTTTGTGGATCTATCATAACGGGTGCCATATCAGCCACTGCCAAGAATCATGAAAAAGAGATGAAGAAGAAATCATATTTCAGGACACCTCTTGAAATTAAGAAAGGACACATATGCTCATTAAATTTGGTAACTTATATACATACATACATACATATATCTTACTCACAAGTCCTTATGGATGGATATGACTGAATTCTCCTTTAAAATCAGAAGTTTTGTCAGTAATCAGAGGATGATGGTACACATTCGTGGAATAATACTGAATATTCCTGAAAAAAATAAAAATTAAAATCAACAACACATAAGATCGTCTATTTGTACATCAATATTAAATATTCATATTCCTAGAAGAAGATTCAATTTGACCTTTTATCCTGATTATAGATTGTTACTATTTCTTAAAAATATAAAGTTGGAAACAAAATATTATATCCTGTTCATTCTCCATTTATCAGTGACTTATGCCTATGAGCACTTACCGGAAAATAATGACATTCATATTTCACTTTGTAAGACACATTATTTTACCGCCTGATCTAGTATCATTTATATCCTTATGATAAACTAGATTTTTACCATGAAAGGCTAATTTTGTTGAACCTTTTCATACAGAAAGAGAGTAAAAAAACTCTAACTTTACTTTAAAATGTTTTATAAACCCCTTGGTTACTCTCTTGAACGTTAATATGGTGATGAAATCAAATTTAGAGAAATAGTTTGTCATTGCTATTTGATTTAGTCAATAAACAAATTATAAACCGTACTCAGAATATAATTTGACTAGTTAGTGTTATGCTTATATTAGGAGTTTAATGTCTTTTTAGATGGTGTTACGGGATGAGTAATTATTTTGTATTAATTAAGAATACCATGAGATGAGAGTGATTGATGACATTATTCAATGAAACTTTCATGATTTATTTAAATTCATAGAAATAAATATCAATCAATTATCATTGTTGTGTGATGTCTATAATGAAGGCCTTAAATATATGCAATGACTTAATGCAACATGATAAGATCATTATACATCAATCACTAGTTTGATACATGTATTCTAAATATTCCCACTTGTTTGATACACAGGAGTGATGTCAAGTTTTCCAGATAGAATAACACTATCTAATCCCACTTATGCGATAAGTATGGCTGATCTAGTGGCCATTTGTGTGGAGATAATATGGAACGATTGTGGGTGCTCTTTAGAGAAAGAGTTCACTGAAGTGATCTGTATAAATCCCTTAATTTTATTATAACTAAGACTAAAAAAGGTTCAGTCATGTCATCATTAAGTGGTTTTTGACCCGATACACCAAGGACATCTTGTGTGTGTAACCATGTTTTGACTAAGATGTACGAGTCCCAAACCATGAGATCCAAGTATATCTTAGCTTGGACATAGTAGGAAATACATGAAGGTGATTGAGTGGTCAAGAATGAATCATCCACCCTTGGTATAAGAGGTGATTGACTCAAAGAAGAATATGCATCCAAATCCCTAGCCAGGGTCGTAGGAATATTGGAAAAGGTGTTATCCAATGATCCCCTTTATGCATTAGCACTAACTTAATGACATATAAGGTTTGAAGACCCTTATATATACCATACTTTAAGTCATTTGTCTGTTTTGTGTATACGATGAATTAGAAATATATGACAATTGATGACGGTAAAGGTTTCAGGAGGGAGTTGAAATACTTCTCTATATCTTCTAGATTATGAGGTGTATCTTGGAATCCCATGTGAGAAACTTAAATATCAATTGGGTTAAACTGATCCCCCTTTGATTAATCAATATGTTGATATAGCTAATTAATAAGGTTAGTCAATAAAAATTATTGGGCGTTTAAAGAAATTATTAATTGATATATGGGCCTATAGGGTCACACTCATACAATTGAAGTGTTGGGTTATGGTCCTTTGATTGGAGGGCTAGAAAAATATTTTCTATGCAACGTAAGTGATGATCGATTCAAAATTGATCTCTAAAATATTACACATTATGTTTACCTTGTGGGTAACATGTTCCACCCCTGAATTGCTCCCTTAGAGATTTTTCTGAAGACATTCATGTGTCCAACCTCAAGAAGTATCCACATGATCAAGGTGCTCATTGATAAGTTCAAAAATACGTGTTTGTAAGTCGTTATTTAGGGGGTTTTTCGAACTTAATCTCTAAAATTTATATATCCCTTAATGCTTGAGTAAGGGGTCAAACCCTAGGGAGGTGATTGGGAAAAATTCAGTTTTTATCAACGTAGGGTTTACATTCCAATTTTGGTGAAGATGCTACTTTGTTAGCCAAAATGAAAATTATGCTTAAGGATGTATGCAAGATTAACCAAGATTAATTTTCTGAATTCTATTATCAATATGCTTCTGATATGTGATTAGTTAGCAATTTTTTTTTAAGAATTTCTAAGTAAGTTCAGAATTTTCAACTAATCAAATTTAGATGAATTGATATGTTTTAGTAAAACCCAATTGAGATTGATTGTTGAATTGGCATGATTTAGTTTAGGGAATTTTAGGACATACAAATTTATTCATGGAAATTAATTAGTAAAATCCCACTCCAATTCTCATGGATTTGCGATAATAGGAAGGCCTTTTTTATTTTAATGGAATTGATTTGAAATTGTAGAAATGTCCACAATTAGCAAATCGTGAATACGATTCACGATTTGCTAATCTGAGAAATACAGGATTAATTTGATGATTTATGAGATGAATATACTTCGAAATTGTTAATTGATGATCAATGAATATTAATTGAATTAAAAAAATGAACTACAATTTACGAATTAAGACGATTAAAATCGGAATTTAAAAAAATGGCAGAATTGCATGAACTACAAAATTAAAAGACTTGAATACGTAATTGGTTGCAAAATGAATTCAAAGGGTGCCTAGAAATACCTGGAGGAGATTAGGACTTCATTTGAGGAGAATCTGCGCAACAAACAACACCGAATATCCTAAGATTTGAAGATTGAATTTGGGGAACAGTGGTGGCCGGATCAACGAAATCACTCCATGGAGGTCTTGAGTCTTCAAGGAGGATAGGGGATCGTTCCTTGAGCTTCAAAATCAAGAACTCCCTCTTAATTTTTCGATTTGCCCTTTTTATCGCCGCGGAATTAGAAGAACAGCTCTTCCGATTCTGTTACTTTTTTCATGTTAATCCCATTGTATGCAGGGTGCACGAAGGCTTTGGATTCAGACACGTGGCAATGTGAAGGTCCATGCGTCGTACGCACAGAGGATCATGCATATGAAACACACGGATGAGAGAAGACAATTATGTTTAGGTCTCTCTCTTCCGATTGGTCCACGACGCCCCGCACCGAATCGAGTTAAGTCGATTGGGATTGGTCCATGTCGCGGTGTTTGCAGTGCGCACTGTGCTGCACATGATGCACGACACACATGACGCGCGTGCGTGCATGTCATGCACCGAAGGCTGAGCGCGGCTTCTGATTGGTTCGCGATCTCCTCGGTGTGTTTCGCTGCACACTAAACACCCGTTAGCGCTTAAACTGACCCAATAAGGGCCAGTTTCTTAAAAAGAAACATTTTTAAATGGAAAAACACCTAAAATAAATCCAAAAATATGTGTTAATACCTAAAAAATGATTTTATTATTTTCTAAACTTCATTTTATTTACTTATTTTCTTTTTATTTATAGTAATTGGTAAATTAATCATTTTAATTTCATTTAAAATTCGTTTTAAAAACATTTAAAGTGTAAAAATTGACCTAAATATTGATTAAAGGTATTATTTAACTTGAAATTCAAGTAAATTATTATTTTAACCTAAAATAATGATAACATGCGTTAAAAATCAATGTTTTATGCATTAAAAGCCCAAAAATAAGATGAAATTAACAGTTTATCAGCTCTTATTTGCATGTTATCACTCATCGATCTCCACTTCTTCCCCAACTTTTCTTCAAGATATTTTAGAACCTCTTACCATGAAGACACTTTTCTTTGATTAATGAGGAAACTAAGAAGGAAGGAGGGGGGGGGGCATATATGGTTGACCTGGGTGCCTAAAATGAGTGTATTGTCATATCCTCATTACGTATAAAATGATTCATATCCTATTGTGTAAAGTGGAAACATTAATTAGTTATTGAAAGTGACATAATATAAAGCTATCTTTTCTGCCTTTATCTCATCATGTAAGACCTTTGTATTACTCCTCTTGTCTCGTACAGATCAGTGAAAAAATGTATGTACGTGAACATATAAAACCTCCAAACAACCGTGATATTTGTGTATAATATTTACTCAGATTAGTCTAATGTTATCCATCCCTACTTTCATTACAGAACAAATTCAGACACATATCTTCCATATTGGGATTACCAACAGGTTTCTATCATCTATCCTTGTCTTTAGATATATTATAACATAACATGATGTAAACAAACACTAAAGCAGTATTTCTGTCTTATATTGAAGGGTGATGCATACACTTAATTTTCATGAGAAAAGGATAACTTCTCTTGTTCCAAGCATATGCCCAAACCATAATAAACAAACTATGCATGTGTCACACACTCATCACTTAAAAGATGGATTATAATGTTTCATAGGAAGTAGAAATAAGGAAGAGTCTTAGCCAGTGATAACATTAAATGATTATACTGTATCTAATAATCAGAGTTTACTTGAGGCTGATTATCTGCCCTTCCCTTACCTTTTCAGGATGCAGAAACCAGTGCAATGGCACAGTGGGGTTGACACCTCCAGAGACAGAGGGCATACCATAGCTAATAGGATGCTTGTTGGACTTAGATCTACATACAGGGTACGATGGTTGACCAAATTGGCTGTGGTTCTTGCCAATCGTGGACTGAGTTTGGTTGTCCAAATCCACAATTCGATCTATTAGACCAAGTCTACAATTTGAAAGATATATTTGTATTCATATCTTGAAAGAAAAACTGAGGAAAAGACAGAGTCACAGAGAGAGAGAGCCCATGGTTTTGCTAATGGTAAGTTGTTTATGTGTTTGTAACGGCTACGGATCGAATGGCTAAGATCGTTCGATCCGTTTTAATCGTAGCCGTTATAATAGATATAGCGGCTACGTCTTGATTAAATTGGGGCCGTTAGATCCTATCTATCTTTGCCTTTTCTATCTTTCAACCTATCTATGTTTAATCTTATATTTTCCTATTTTCTAATCTCTAACAAGTATAGTGTACGTGTCTTTTTACTATTCGCTAATCTTTTATTTTAGTCCCTATTGGCTGACGGCGAGTTTCCGTTGTCACTCTTTCTTCCTCGTTCGTTTTCAAGAGAGAGAGGGAGAGAGAGAGAAAAAAAAAGGGAGAGAGAGAGAGCGGGAGAGAGGAAAAACAAGGGGAGCCCATGGTTTTGCAACTGCCTTCGAGAATTGTGAACCGAGTCCGTTCCTAGCACGAATAAGTTGACCTTCAAGCAAGGGAATGTTCCTTAGGGAACGTACCTCTCCCTCTCTCCCACAATCCAAGCAAGTAAACGTGTCTCCTCTCCCAGCTGTATTAAGGATATAGCGACAAATAACAGATGCAAATCCAATACAAAAAAGGAAAAAAATTAAAATATGGAATGCAAAATAAAAAATAAACAACTCAGAAAATATCAGCACTAAAAAACAGAAATAAGAAAAACTGCTTGGTCTTCCCTAGATCCAAGACCGTAGATCATGGTTAAAGATGAATAGATGACGTCCCTAGTGACGGGTATTTCCGCAGGAAAATCCCCTCTCCCGTGCCTTAAATACAACCCACTTTCTGTCAGCGATTTCTATCTCAACGATAGATCCTCCAAAAGAATCTCTTCTTGCGCGGTTTTCAAAAGATGAGTTCGCGATTCGCCGGGCGAGCAGTGGCAACGAGGATAACTCGCCAACTCTTCTCTTCGTCGTTTTCTCAAACCCCTCTTCAGGTTGGGTGGACCCGGGCTTTGTCAACAACAATCGCACCGCAGGAAGAGCCCAAGCAGAAGACGACTGCGAGCTACTGGGGAATAACCCCCCCTCGGGTGACGACGGATGACGGCAGGGAATGGAAATGGACGTCCTTCAGGGTGAGTCTGCTCTCCTCTTTTCCCTCTTTGCCGAAGACTCTTACTAGTTTCTCTCATTCGGCGCGGATGACGGTCTGCTTATCGTCATCAATTATCCTTCTTGCCTTAGGCTGATTACCATTTGGAGGAAACGGACGAGGGTCCCCTCGGCGTTCCGTTCCGTCTGTCCTATTGTGTTGCCCATTTCTTAACGTATGGTGCCGTCGGTCACAGCCCTCGGACTCGTACACGGCGGACCTGTCTCTCGACCTGAAGAAGCATCACGATCCCGTCTGCGCTCTGGACAGGATTGCGCTGCGGACAATCAAGATACTGCGGATCCCCACCGACATCTTCTTCCAGGTTCTGTCCATCGTACTGTTTGTGTCCCTTGATACGGCGAGGAATTAAGAGGGAGGAGTATGAAGAAGGAGAAAGAGAAACATAGATAGAGAGAGAGAGTGGGAGAAACTAGAGAGAAGTAGAGAGAGAGAGAGAAAGAAAAGCAGAAAGAGAGACAAAGAGAGAGAGAAGCAGAGAGAGAGAGAGAGAGAGAGAGAGAGAGAGAGATCGAACTCCAAGAATTTGTGAATTAACCGTCTTATTTTGCCCTAAACGCATTGACATAGAAGTCTTCAACTTTTTTTCCGTCTTTATACTAGACCCATTAAAGTTTTCTCTTTTCTTGATCTCATACATATCACTTATGATTTCCTTGTATATTTCCATCTTGTCAGCCGGGTGCTCTCTTTCAATAACTAAAATTACGGTACATTTGTGTTTCTTATCGAATGGCTAGTTAACTGAATGCGAACTGATTCAATTTTAGACTTCATTCTCTTTTAAGACTAGTCGTTTACTCGTTACCACTCGTAATTCAGTTAATCCTGATATCAGATTCCGATGTTTAAATTAACTAGTCGAGAGTCACTCTTCCACAAACTGACGATTCCTTCTGAGAAACATCGAATATTATTCAAAGTGCCACGTAAGAGCTGAATTGTAAAGACGGGTGCAATTGCAGAAAAGATACGGGTGCCGGGCAATGATGCTGGAGACGGTGGCGGCGGTTCCAGGGATGGTGGCGGGAATGTTACTACACTTGCGATCTCTCCGCCGCTTCGAGCACAGCGGGGGATGGATAAAAACCTTGCTGGAGGAGGCAGAGAACGAGAGAATGCATCTTATGACTTTCATGGAGGTCTCCGAGCCAAGATGGTACGAGAGGGCTCTTGTAATCACCGTTCAAGGCGTCTTCCTTAACGCCTATCTCGTCGCCTACCTTCTCTCGCCGCGCGTTGCGCACCGCCTCGTTGGGTATCTTGAGGAAGAGGCTATACACTCTTACACGGAGTTTCTCAAGGAGTTAGACGCTGGGCGTATTGAGAACGTCCCTGCCCCCGCCATTGCTATTGATTACTGGCGCCTCCCTGCCAACGCCACTCTCCGCGATGTCGTCCTGTCTGTACGCGCCGATGAAGCCCACCACCGTGATGTCAATCACTTTGCATCGGTACCCTCTTTTCCAGAATTCATGTGTTTAGATATATATATCTATCTACCTTTTTCTTTATGCGTGCATGTCTATAACAATCTTTTAATCACTGTCTGTCTGCCTCTCTATCTCCATCCATCCATCCATCTCTCTCTCTCTCTCTCTCTCTCTCTCTCTCTCTCTCTCACTATCTCCATCCGTCCATCTCTCCCTCTCTATATCCATCCATCCATCCATCCTATCCATCCATCTCGCTTTCTCTCTCTCTATATATATCCATACATCCATCTCGCTTTCTCTCTCTCTCTATATATATATATCCATACATCCATCTCGCTTTCTCTCTCTCTCTCTCTATAAATCCATCCATCCATCTCTCTCTCTCTCTCTCTATATATATATCCATCCATCCATCTCTCTCTCTCTCTCTATCTTCATCCATCCATCCATGCATCCATCTCTCTATCTCTCTCTATCTTCATCCATCCATCAATCTATCCATCCATTTTTCTCTATCTATATCTTCATCCATCCATCTATCCACCTCTCTTTCTCTCTCCATCCATCTATCAATCAATCAATCCATCCACCTCTCTCTCTCTCTCCATCCATCCATCTATCTATCCATCTATCTGTCCATCCATCCATGTAAATGTGCATGTATGTCGCTATCAATCTGCCTACGTGTGAACTCCAGCCTGTATTTATATGTCAATATATCTTTTCATCCATCGCTATTGTATTTGTTGTACTAATGATAATGTGTTGTTCTTAGGATATACACATGAATGGGCAACAACTAAGAGAAATTCCGGCTCCAGTAGGATACCACTGAAGATTGTTTCACCTTCCTCAGCTCCGAAGATCCAATCATCGTTGGAAGATTCGGACGTCTTTGTTCTTATATTTTGTCTTTGTCTTTGTCGTTGTCCCCAGTGTCAGCTGTTATATTGGCGTGGCTTGCATCGCGTGTTCTAAAAGACCTGTTTTTTATTTCAGTTGGAAATATATGTTTAGGGCAACTTGCAAAATCTAAATCTACTGACGATAAAAATCGTAATTTAAATTCAGTTTTTTACGAGGAACATTTACAATGACAAATCACATGAAGCCATCCCTTTCGTTATTTGCTGGCCGAAACAGACTCTTAAAGGTCGAGATATTTTTGAACTAATGCTTTAAAAATCAAATGAACAAAGATCAGTTCTTATTTGTTTGTCTGCACCAGGATCCACCACGGTACATATATGGAGCACAATGAAATCATGTGTCGAATTTCGCTCCAGATACCGTCATACACTGGTCGATGAAAATTATAAGTTATTATAGATACTAAAAGTTATCAAGCATCTCCTTCAATAGAAGATACTTTCCTGCCCAGTGAGATACTTAAGGCGGAGTTTAAAATGTAGTAGAGCAGATATAACATAAAAAAAAGAAAGGCCTACTTTTGAATAGCCCAAAAGAAGTCCAACGGCATCATCAAGATTTCTGGAATATCATAGCGATTCAAACACCTAATGTCGCGATAGTTGGATCTTTTGGACATTGAATTTGAGATGTGAAATATCCACTTGATTTTAGAGAGTAACATTGATATTGATCAGGAGCTGTGAAGAAAAAACACCATTCAACATACTGTGCACATGACAGTGAGGTTACTGTGATATTGTATCTTTTTTAGTCTAATTTCTTGATTGTTTTTCCTACTTTATCTTCTTAAAGGATAGCCTGGGTCCTAACGTTTCAACGCACCACTACTGACTTCGATGCGTACTTGACCCGCATCCGCCATCCACTTCCGCCTTATCCGGCGATACGTATCCCCATCTCTTAGTCAATTATACAGCTTGCTGGTGTGTATCTGCTGTAGTTTACGTTGCAAGCAGGCGCATTATTTTGCAAACCACGCTCTGCTCCGCTCACTCCGAGTGGTGATGAACTGCCAGCAGTGTTTTTGAAACATCGACTAAGCTATTTTTATTTAACTTGATTATGCCCAAAAAATATTAATTAAATTTTGGATAAATCAGATTTAATATGATAAATGATATTTCAGTAACTTACAATAATTTTAATTTATTTTCTCTAGGCTTAACAGCATAAAATTCTAAAAATATAAATAAACAGAAAATCCACTTTTCACATCCATGGTTGATGGAGATTTCAGTCTAACTCACTCTATGCTAATAAGGTAATAAATAGGTACGGTGCAGAAATCGGAAACTAATTTCTGATTAATCAGTCTTATGGCCAAACACCTGTTCACCAAATTGGATTTTCAATACAAATTTTATTGGATTATTGAACCCCTTAGTGTATCATAGATACTGATCAGCTTACTCTCCTCTGATGTACAATGCGATGCAACCTGACCCTTCTATTTACCTCGGTAAAATAATACACCATCTATCTCTCTGACATCTTTCTTACCATAGCCTTTGCCCTATTTATTGTGCTCTCTACTTTGTGAAGGGGTTCCTTCCGCCACCCTACTGTATCTGTCGTGCTCTCTTTGCTATGATTTTAGTAAACCTGATTTGGAAAAGCTTATTGTTATAGTGTGGTAAGAGAGTTGTCTTAGAGTAATTACATTCAGTCCTCATTTCATATCTGCATATTATAAATTGTTGTTAGTGCCATTCATTTATGGATCACCCATCCATCCAGACCTCTGGATAAAGGACATGCCAAACGTAATGATCATTGTGGATGACAATGAACAGACTGGATGACGGATGACTGGAGACGCTTGTGAGAGTTTGAAGAGAAAAAAGAGGACGATATTTGACCATTCATTAAATACATGAAAAAATAAATTATTTTTTGACTAAAATAGTAACAGACACCTATCAATTCTCTGAGTTTGAGTTGCAATGACTCAAGAACGCACTGGTTCAAATATGTTGCTCTGGAAGTGGCACAAAGCAACCCACTAATTGGCCCACTATGGTGATGCCACCAGCAATACAAGGTTCCCATAACTCTGCCACATTGGTATCTTGCCCTTGACTATGGGACCCACAATAATTCTGTCTGCTTTGTTATCAGCATAAGTCACATTCAATCTTTCAACATCATCATCCATTCCTCCAATCTATGCAGGATGTTGGAGGACCACTGGCCGACCCTAAGTCAACTGCATAGAAAAGCACAGAAGATCGTCGTGCAAATCAGCATTTGATGACCTAAGAATAAAAGGGCCAAGTTGATCGAAGCAAATTATTATGTTAATTTGTCTAAATAAAATCAAAATGTTAAATAGAAAAATCACTAAAATATGTGTTCAATGGGAGCGAGGTCATCTCCACAAAGACTGGCCTTTAGAGGATGATAACAAGGGTAGTTAAATATATTATTTTAATAGAGTAATCGAAGTAATAATAATAATAAAGATCATGGAAAAGTGAAGATAAGTAAAAGGTGTAGATAGGGATGTGGAGAAATTTGGATTATGTATGATAATAAGTAATAGATAGTAGTCGTGAAAAGTTGTCAGATAGTTATAAGAGAGGATGTTGACTACATCATTTATTAGGATTTATTTTTTTCTATAGATGTTTATATAGTAAGTAAGATGAACAATGAGCTAGAGAGAGTGATAATGGAGGTAGTGTAAGAATAATATAAGATTAAAGAGCTAGAGAGAAATAAGATACTATGCTCAATATAAGAGAGGAAGTTCATTTAATTTAATTAGGATGCTGGTTATAATTATGATAGGAAATATATATAGTTATAGAAGGATGATTAAGATGTAATGGGTTGATTGATTGGAGTATTTATTTAGTAAGATGTAAGAAGAAGAACGAGGAAGAAAGAGGATAGAATTATGATAGATAGGGAGAGACGGGATTATATAATTTATAAGAGAATTAAGTAATTCTATAGGAAGAATATTTAAAATAGTTCAATTAACTAGACATGTAGAGAAAGAGAAAATAAAAGGAGAATAAGAGTAATTAATAGTTTAAATTTCTATTATTAGATGATTAGGGGTACCTTGTAATATTATACGACCAAATTAAGTTCTATATGTCAAATAAATGTTTTTTATAGATAAAATTTGGGAAAAATAGTGGAAAATTTTGTAAAATACTCAATGTGCTGAACATGCTCAATAACATGCATCAAAGAGGCCGCAATGCTAGAACATGATGAAAGCCAACATTGGGTGCGATTAGGACTAGATCTATGTATTAAGATATGTTGGTAAATCCATTATCAACCAGACAAAGTTTAGAAATGCACCAAAGACATCATAATCTTAGCGAGCTGAGGATGGGGGCATCGATCGCTGACCCCAACATCAGCATGTGATTCAGCTTGTCATCCTCCGCGCTGGCACGTTCCATGGCATTCTTGATCTCTTTTGGCACCTTCCTGATCCAGCACAGCCTCACTCAACTCATCACCCTCTCCAATTTGGTCAAATGAACCTGACATGGGTCTCCCACGATCACTGAGTATCTCGGTCAGAAGACGATTGATTAGGGAGCCATCGAGCCTCTTTAAAGGCATGGGAAGGACCTCCGATGCCGTCAATGGAGTGGGATGATCCTGGGGGTCCTCCCAAGCTGTCAGACTGGCCCTGAGATCCCCCCTTGGCCAGAAATCACCTTCTGTTTGGTGGAGGACCATCAGGGGAAAAAATGACCTATCTGCCCACATCGCCACATCAACATCCTCGTCAAGGGATCTCATCAGCCCTGTCTATGATTCTAATTTGCCTGTCGAGGGCTCTGGCATCCTTATCAGTGAACGTGACCAATCAGAAGCCTAAAAAAGAAAGAAAAACAATTAATATAGTGAATAAAATATTGTCGTCCAATCTTCTATAGGAAGATCAACGACTGAGATTATATTGCGTAACTTAAATCAATATAATATGACAGGGTTCGGTTTGAGTCGGCTCGAGGCCTGGTAATCTTTTCTTTCTCACTCTCTTAAGATCACAGGCCATTAAGCTGTGATCCCTCTTGTTTCTTTTCAACCTGACCCGGCACTAATTTGAAAAAACACTAAATAAATGACTGCTACACAAATGCCAAGCATAATGACTAAATGAATTAAATGGACAATAACCCCCCTTGTGGGGGCTATCTCTATGCTTGGATGCTACACATGGGGCTTCATGGGCTGGCCTTGTGTGTCCTTGATCCTTATGTGGTTGCCTGTTGTCTCTTGCATGTGCTAGTGAAACACCATTTGTGGGGCTTCAGTGCATTGTGCTTGCCCACCTGCGGATGGCTTGAGCAGTACTACTATGTGTGGTTCAGCTGTTTGGCACTTCCCAAACACAGTTTTTTTTAAATCCCTACTTTGATTACTTCAAATTTCATTCCCTTCCTATAAAATATAAATTGACATATGAGAGGGAGCATTAAACTCATTAAGTTCAATATTTTTTAAACGCATTTTCACTAAGAAACAACTGGACATGTGAGAAATGTCACAATTATATTTTAAACTACTTTTCTTACCACTATCTCTGTTCAATCAATGAAATGAGAATCCATATAAAATTGAAGATAATACATATAACATGATCCCGACAATGGCCTTAAAATATGCAGTCTTTCATGCATTTTTTGTTCGTAGGTAAGTAAGATGATGAAATTTACTTATGGTATTATAATGAAGGGACATGTCAAGATAGGCAGTGTACAATTTATATAAGATTAATAATCTAGAGAGAGTGATAAAATACCATGTTAAGTATAAGATATGAAATTCATTAATTTAACTATGATGTAGGTTATATTTAAGAAAGGAGATATATATATAGTTATGGTAGGAGGGTTAAGATGTAAGAAGAAGAAGAATGAAAAATAAAGGGAATATAATTATGATTGATAAAGATGATCTTTAAATAATTTAGTTAACTATATATCAAGAGAGAAAGAGATATGTTAAGAGGAGATAAAAGGATTAAGAGCATTTTTAAAAGTAATATTAGTATTATTTTTATGATTATCTTTGAATGGTAGTAATATGATCTTTATAGGTAAATATATTTAAGAGGTTTTTTAAAATGAAATTTTATGAAAGACAATCATGGAAAATCTGAGAAATATGCCAACATCTTTTAGGTGTTCGACAGAGTGCCTCAAAGATGTTGCGACACAAAAACACAATGAAATCACACTTATGTTCAAACTAAATTAGAACTTACCAAATCTCTCACGTTCATATACTAATTTTCAATCAGATCAAGTTAGGAAAATTACTGAATGTGCCCTGAACCATAGAAGGGGGTGGGAACACCGATCTCCTACCCCTAGCTTCAGTTTGTGATTTTCCTCTTTCTTCTCTTTCGTGCTGATGCAATGTCTTATCTTCCTGGTCCTTCTCTGATGGCTCCTTGGGTTGGTTGCACATTGGTCAAGCTGTTACAATTCCAAAATGTTTTCTCCCAGCCCTAAAAGGGTCACCACCATCCTCTTTCTTTCCTGCAATGAGAGATACCAAAACATCTTCTGAGATTATTTTCAAAACATGGGAAGGACCTCCCCTAGCCATTGATTGCACGAACTGGCAAGGGGTGTCCTTATAGGCTGTTGAGATAGCGTATGGTGGTCCCCTCGGCTGGAAATAGCCATTCGGCCAGAGGAGGACAAAGACCAAGGGGGAAGATGACATATTTGCCCCTTGGCCATTGAATCTCATACAAGTAGGGCTTTAAGACTGCTATTAAATTGCAGCCGTGGGCCCCCTTTGATGGGGGACCACCCAGTTCGTTGAGCAAGGGTTCATGTACGAGACCCACCCTTCAAAGTACCCGACCTAGTCGACGAGCCACAAAGGTTTGACGTTATCTTTCCTTGCATTTTCCTTGTTTAGTAGGCCATGTATGTTGGCCGCGTATGTGTTTGTTTTTGTTTGTTCGCACATGTTTGGACCGCTGTATGGACCTACACATTTGTGCGTGTGTGAGCCCATGTGTAGGCGTGTTAGGGGTCTCTCATAATAGGGGGCCATAATTACTTTAATTGGGCCTTCTCCCCTTTTATTTAAGGGGGAAGGCCCATACTTGCCCCTATAAAAGGTGGGTCTTAAGTTATAAGTTTAAAACTTATGTTTTAAGTTTTAAGTTTGTAAGTTTTCTCCTCCTCTTCTCCGCCCATAGGAGAGGAGGAGAGAAGAAAAGATTAAAAAACTGTGAGTTTTAAGGATTTTTCCTGATTTTTAGTGTTTATTTTGAGTTTTTACCATTTTTATGAAAATGCCACTATGAATTTGAAGTTCGGAAAAACCTAATTTTGATCGCTTGAAACCACCGGCGTCTTCGTCGGAAACGACTACTGCCATCGTCGCTGTCACCGTCGGCGCTGACACCAATCCACAAAGAGCTGTCGATGCGGACTAGTGTTTGCCGTCCCGATATCCGATATCCGGAAAAAAAATGGGACGGTTCCGGATATCGGATATCAGGCGATATCCGTCTGTCCCGGATATCGGTACCGGATATCAGGGGGTGAGGACGAAGATGGTATCGGATACCAGATATCAGAAAACCAATATCCGGATATTGGAAAACCGATATCCGATATCCGATATCCGATATCTGATATCCGATACCGACCGATAAAATATTCATCCATCAGACATTATATTAGTTAGTTCATATCACATTAGTAGATTTTGATATGTATTCAATGTCCGTTATTATATAGTGTGCATTTTTCTTTTTTTCTTCCATATGGGATAACAGGATTCAAAGTTAACATAAACTCTGGATCCAGTTATCCCACATGGGAGATTTTAGAAACTTTTATTAGTATATATTAGATGAGGTCGATATATATTAAATATTAAAATAATAGCTATGCCTATAATCGTTATTTTAAGAGTGTTATATGTGTATATTAATTTAATTATTACTGTACGCATTCAAATAAATAGTAACAATTTTTTTTTATCTTTCCATATGGGATAAAGGGATTCCGAGTTTAACACAAAACCAGAATCCCTTTATCCCATATGGAACAAATGAAAAAAAGTAACCTGTATATAATAACTTAGTTGTATGACTAAATAATAATTTCTTCTGGTGCCTCCTTGCCAACGTTACCCCTGCAAAATATGAAATGTCAGCCAACCATAATTTTAGGAGAGAGAAACATGGTTTCATGTGCTTCTCATATTTTTAGAGAGCGAGGCATGAAAAGCTAGAGAGAGAACAAAAGAGAGAGAGAGAGAGGGATAGAGCGAGAATGAGAGAGAGAGGGAGAGGGATAGAGCGAGAACGAGAGAGAGAGAGAGGGAGAGGGATAGAGCGAGAATGAGAGAGAGAGAGAGAGAGAATAGAGCGAGAACGAGAGAGAGAGAGAGGGAGAGAGAGAGAGAGAGAGGGAGAGGGAGAGGGACTGAACAAGTGAAAGAGAGAGAGATAAATAATTCCTTGCGGATATCGAAAACCGATATCCACATCCGATATCGGGTACCGTCATCTGTCCCCCTGAGACAAAGACGGGTGCCGGTATCGGACTGATACCGGTATCGGATATCGGCATTGTAGCAATCAATATCCGGTATCCGGATATTGGGCATGGAAAGTCATTTCCGATGTCGGTTCAACATCCATCCACAATCCCAAGCATCTGATACGCTTCCAGGTGGCGAGCCACTAATGCGGATACCTAGAAGTCGCCCTACAGCGACCGTAGTCACCGCTGCAACCACCTCTCTGGCCGCGCCCATGCGTCGTGCGCTTGTGGGCGCTGCGTGACCAGCGATGCGCGCAACAGCTCGCAGCCGCTGCCAATAGCGCGGCGCTGTAGCAGCGGCGCCACACCAACTTTATGCCCGTGTAATAACGCTGGCGGCGCGGCGCAGCGCCCTCGGCCGTCTCAGCGATTGCGATGCTGGCTGCAACATCGCGCCTTGCCGACCGCCACAACAGCCGCGGCGCGCCCGCAGCCCGCGCGATACCGCCGATACCGCTGGCGATGCCCGGGCCTCAGCGCACGACCATCTGGCTCTACCTAGCCGCCCGCTGCTGCAGACTCTGTGCTGCGTGCCTCGGCAGCCCGTTGTTGCTCTTGCTACCATTGTACCTGTTTCCCTAGGCCGTCGTGTTCGTTGGCACCGTGCCTCGCCCCGCGCCCAGCCACTGCACTTGTCACTGCTATGACGTCGCGGCGCCGCAACCTACTACTGCTGCACCATTGCCGCACCCATTGCTGCAATCATTGTTGCGTGCTGTGGCGGCGTGCTACTCACACTGTTGCTTTACATAGCGCCATGTAATATGCGGTTCTGTCCGCTGTTGTGAGTAGACATGATTCCCCTTTGCTACTACTTGTCATCACTGTAACTCCCTCTCGGTATTATATTATTTCTTTTAGTGCCTCCGAACATTACTCCACCGCTGGGGTTAGATTAGTTATGGATAGGATTCACGTTCCGAGGATTAGGATTTCAATTGGTACGTATTTGGTTGAGACCGTCGAGGGTGTGCGCAAAAGCGACAGTAGCCGAGCTCACATCGTCGGCCTTCAACCTAACATTCGGATTATCAGGAGCCTAGTGTCATTCCCAGGTTACGCTTACCATTGCTGAATGGTTGTTGGTGTACATCGACGCCGGATTTATACTTCTCATGGATTTTATGGTCGCTTTATTATTAGCAATACATCAGCACTATTCATCTCCACTACATGACAAGACTTCTCTCGTCCTCCTTGTGGTATAACACGAACCGTTTGATCCCAACATCCGTCTTTCTACATCATCCTTAAGCTGGTATACCCCCATCCATATCATCAGCTATGTCACTATCTCCTTTATCCCATTTCTCGCTCTTCATTCATCATTTGTGAGGCCCTGCCATCCGCACCAGTGGTCGTGATCAATTTAGAAAATCTAAAAATAAAAAGAATGAAAATTCAATAGTACTGGAATGATCTCAGAGTCCAATCTTCCTTGATAAACTCGGATGGCTGAGAATATATTCTCTCACTTAAAGCTACCCGATATGACACAGTCTTTGGGCCACGTGGGCTTGAAGTGGTCATAATTTTCATTTAATATTTCAATATCGTGACCCAACCAGCCCTGATCCATTTCTTTGTTTGTTGGCCCAGATTGTTATGATGCTGAAAGAAATGAATTACATATTATCCCGTATACATAGTCTTTAAAATCAAGACACATATTTAAATTCCTATTGGAGTACTAATCGAATACATGAAATACTTTCCCTCTCGTGTACCTTCACGGGCCTTGACTTTGTGCACATTGGGCCTCATGAATGTTGGCATTTGGGGGTCCATAGGCATACACATAAATATAAATACTTTTTTTCCTCTTCATATAATTTATGAGGCGAACATGATGGACATGAGGATGGTCGATGGTATGAACGAGGATAGTGGTTGGAGGTAGAGTGGTACGATAATGGGGATGTAAGTAAGTGAAATGATAAATGAAAAGTTGATAAAAAAACTATAATTATGATAATGATGATGTCGGGAGAGAAAAAAATTATATTATGTCTCAAAAATTATATTATTTTAGAATCTATTGTTAGAAAAATCCCAAAATGCAGAAAATCATTCTAAAAATAGATTTAATCATTCTAAGCTTGACAACATGCAAATATGAGTGATTTAATGTAAGTATACATGTAAATATGATCATATTGAAATGCTATACATGCATGTTATCACCAAGCTCATCTACACCGCTGGGTTTAGCATAGAAATAGATACGGATACTATTCTGAGGGGTAGGAACTCTGTTGGTACATCCTTGGTTGGACATGTCGTGGGTGCACGCACTAGCGGCAGTTGCCGTGACTGCGCCATTAGTCTTCCACCCGACATCCGAGTCATTGGGAGCGTAGTGGTATTCCCAGATTTTCTCTCATATTGAGTTAGTGGTAGTCGGTGTGATTTGACATTCGTATGTGCTTCTCATTGGTTATACACGATGCATTCAGATTTTCATTCCATTCACATTCACCTGAGTAATTGAAGCTAGAACAGTCTTCTGATCCCGACCTGCCATTCCCCATCACCCTTCTTAGCAATGGCTAAAAGCACGAGATACTAGGAGAATGGCGTAGTTGAATAGAAAGTGGGAAATGAGAAGGTGAAGTCGAACGAGGCATTAAACCAAATGAATAACTTTGAGAATTGGCTTTTGGAGCAACTTATTGAACCTAGGGTGGAACTAAAGCCATATCATCATCATTGAAATATGCCTTCTTGGACTAAGAAAAAGATAAATCTGTTAAACAAGGCCTAGCCTTATCTCTATGTAAATGGGCTTTAGCCCATACTCTCTCTCTCTCTCTCTCTCTCTCTCTCTCTCTCTCTCGTTCATCCTCCTTATTTTCTATTCTCCTTTTAAGGGGAGAATGTGGCCACATCAAATACACAACTCCTAATTTTTACATGGTATTAGAGCTCGATCCCGAGCCCTAGCGACGCCGAGCGGCACCTTCTCTTGGATGAAGAAGAAATTCTTCTCCGTCGGAATCTTCTCCCCAGTGAGTCTTCTTCCCGTTGGGCGTCACCCGAGTCTTCATCGCCGTTGGTATTCTTCTCTACCAGAATCTTCTCCCCAGCGAGTCTTCTTCGCTGGAGTCTTCTTGATGGCGAAGCCCTCAACGCATCCGCGTTTTTTTTTTCTCTAGGTTTGGTTAAGGTTTTATATTTAAATAAACTTCGTACTAGTGGTCTTAAGAGGGGGACCCTTTCTTAATGGGTTCCCTCTCTTGGACCACTCCTTAGGGCCCATTATCCTCCCTACATAACGGAAGGAGAGGGCGCCCGACGGAGTAAGTCCATTCTAAATTTTTGGAAAAGAGAAGAGTCCCGTTCCGTTCCCGTTTTGAGAGAAGAGAGTGAGTGAAGGGCGGACGGGACGGGGCCGACTTTGGCCGCCCGTCCCGTTTCGCCCCTCCCCCGTTCCGTCAGGACAGACCGACGGAACCCTAGGCGGCGGCCGCCGCCGGGGTCCCAGGTCGGTGGAGCGCCGCCCGGATCGCGGAGCCGCCGCTCGAGCAGGGGACGCCGCCGCGAGTAGCGGCCGCAGCGCCAGCGGCGCCGCCGCCCGCCGCCGGCGGCCGCCGCCGCCCGCAGCGGCCGCAGCCGCCTGAAGCGGCCGAAGCCCCGACGCGGCCGCATGCGCCCGCAGCTGCCGCGGCCGCCCGCAGCGGCCTCAGCCGCGCAGCGACCGCCGCCGCCCTCAGGGGCCGCAGCCGCCGAGCGGCCGCCGCCCCGCAGCCGCCAGAGCGCCCGCAGCGGCCGCAGCCGCCCGCAGCCGCCGCAGCCACCCGCAACCGCCGGAACCGCGCACGCTGCCGCTGAATTCCACTTGCCCATTCATTTCCACACGATGGAAGAAATGGTCACATAAAATCAATTCTTCATAAAATCAGTATGATGAAGAATCTGTGAACGGGTCTTTTCCTCAATTTACGGGGCTACATTCGACCTTGCAACAAGGAGGACGACAGAGTTCAGGATTCCAAGATCTTCACTGGAGGCACACTCAGCAGGATCAGATCTATAGCGTTGACCTAGCACTATGACGAATCTCCACCTAGCAAGTGCAGGTGCGTTCTGTTATTTCAATTGATACCATGTTTTAGATACCATCAGAACATAATGTAGTGGATAACGGGGCATAAAACAAGATGGATAGAAACCATAACATATAAAAAATAATTACTCTCTTTGAACCATACTAATAGATATGACAACTATACTTTGAGAACATTATTATGGTCCAAGATAGAAAGTCGGCTGGAACCCCCATCTAGAAGGATGTTACAAGATAAATGCTTCCTTTTGAAGTTCTATTCAACAAGTGATTCCTCCAAGGATGGTAGCTAGAAACCCTAGAATAAACCCTCGAACAGCCTAGGGTGTTTAAAGTGGGTCCACTAGGGCTGGTATTATGGTCTATTAAAAAACTATAAACATATTGTGGAAGTTATAAAGAAATATGTAATCATTTTGCAAATTTACCTTTGTAGGTTCCCTGCCTGTTGATGGAGGACCATCTGGAAAACCAAGCCTGAGCTTGTCAACAGCTGCGATGTGGAGCCAAAACTGACACGAAGAACCCAAGCTTCAAGTATTAAGCTTGATGACAAGTCCCTAGAGTTTGTTTTATTGTCTACGCACTGTCTTTATGGATTTTAGGGAGGGCCCCCATGTTTTGGGCTCCCCACGTTTATCCCATGTTTGTGGTTTTATTCGGGCCATTAGAGGAATGTCCATGCCACTTTGGACGTTTCCCCTAATTTAATCCATTAGGGCAACCACCCCTATCCTACATAAGGAAAGGTATGTCCCATATGTCCCTTGGAATTCCATTTTGAGAAATTGAAAGTTGTTGTTCTTCTCTTTGGGGTTCCCACCCTCTTCTTCATGGAGACCTACCTTCATGCTTTCTAGAGTAAGATTTTGAGGAGGACGCCGGACGATTCGCCACTGCTGCCAAGTTCACTGCCACGAAGCCCTTGTCACCGTCAGAAGAACAGCCGGCATCGCTCGCCGCTGTCGCATTTCCTCATTCTCCTGTAGAAGACCTAGCAGTTCTTATAGCTGCTCCACCATTTCTCGAAGCCAAGCTCGCTGCTACGATGCCCGATGGCAACAACACTTCCAGCTACGCGCAGCCTCCGCAACTACGAACATCCTACTCCTATCGGCCATCTGCATCCGCGCTATTGAACAACGGCCGACGGCACCCCTTTGTTACCAGGTAGGCCTCATCGTTGGCTATTTTTGGTCCTGTTGTTACCACGTTGTCTCCGTCCACTCTATCCATCCAACCTCCGTTCGTCGGCCTGTTCATGGGCACAGTCCGCGCGTCGGACACCGCTGTCCCTTCCCCGAATCACGGGCGTCGCCATTGCACAGATGGTGCGTCACCGCCCAAGGCTACTACCAATCGGGCCGCATTCACGGCTGCCAATGGCAGCTATCACCCGCTCCAGTTGCGACGAGACCCGTCGCCTGCCGTGAATCAATGACCTCCCACCAACGACCGACGCTCGCGCCTGGCGCACTGTCGAGACCACTGGGCCTACGTGCCTGTTGGCGAGCCCTGCCCGATCATCCAGACTGACGGGCGGCAGTGTCAGCCAACTGCATTTTTGGCTTCCGCTGATGACTCGCGCCCGGGCTAACCATCTGATGCAGGACATCTACGGTGGGCGTCGATGAGGTCAGCTAAATGGGGCTAGGAAATGGTATTAAAACAAGCCGCAGAATCACTCGATCGATTTGAACCTTTAAGAACGAAAAAATTCAAGGATGGTTCAGCCCCTCTCCTCGTTCGAGGGTGGGAATGCTGTCTTACAACTGCCTGGTGAAAACGACGGCCCTCCATTCAAAATCCCGATTGGCCGGAAAACCAAGAAACGCGCACCTATCTTCTAACCAAACCAAGTAATTCCAATGGCGGAGGAAAAACACCTGAGAAAATGCTAGATGAGATAACACCAGTCACTAGTGAGTGGAGGAATGAACCTTTGGTGCATGCGAGCGTGACGTAGTGGTGTGGGCGACAGTCGAGCGGCGAAGCACGTAGCGGTATTGGTGGCGGCGCGATGAGGCACGGACGTTGTGCTGTCGGTGTAGTCAGAGCATGGGAGGCGTGTGTCCAGAGCGTGGCGAAGAGGGAACAGAGGACGGGTGGTGCGTGGCACCAGCGAGGGCAGAGTGCGGCGGGGCAATGAGGCGTGCACCCGAGGCGCGGGTGGGGTGCTGGTGGGCACCGACACGCGAGGTGGGGGCGATGCACCAGTGGCGTGCGACCAGAGCGCATGCAGTGCGCTGACGGGGTGCTGGAGAAGCGTGGACGGTGTGTAGGCAGGACAGAGGCAGTGCAGAGGTGGCATGAACGGCGGAGGTGTCGAGCGATAGCTTGCCGAAGGCGGCGGTGGGCGACCAGTGGTGGTGGCGGGCCGAGGGCAGTGGCGGTGGTCGGGTGGCACAGCTCGGGCACACAGAGATGCGTGATAGGGGTGCGGGCGGCTCAGGCGTCGTGATGCGGCGGGGCGTCGAGCAGCGGTCCCATGATGGTGGTGGTGGGTGACCAGTAACCAGCGCGGTGTGGTTCAGCGCATGGCGTTGGATCCGAATGGCTCTGATCACCCCGTCCCTAGCGGCGGTGACAACCGGCGGATGGGGCGGTGGCCGGCAGAGGCAGCGGTGGGAAGAGAGAGGAGTCCAAGGAGGCGAAAGTTTTTTTTCCTTTCTTTTCATAAAAACATTTTCTGCTGAACGCTTAGAGAAAACTCAATAATAAAAGAAGTCTGGGTCATCATCCCGGCGTTGACGGCGTCGACATGTCATGGACGTGGCTGATATTGCTCCTTCTTTGACGGGTCGCTGGTCCTCCCTTTGTGGCCCACCACCGTCGCTCGCCATCAACTCCCCGACCGACAGCGTTGAATCAACTGACGGCTACCTTCCCCTTCCGTCTGGACGCAACACCGAATCGTTGGTCCGTGGGTGCCTGATCTTGCCTGCTTGAACGTCGATGAACCGTGCCGACCTCACCACTCGCCCTCGAAATACCTTGCGTACGTCGGCAACGCTCGGGCCATGGGCCTGCAGGTCACAACGTTTCTTCCCCTTTATTTCAAGTATTATTACCTTCCTTTATGCCATCCTCGTTTGCTCTTCGCCTGAATTTTTGAGTCGTAGGATTAGCCACCAAATCTTGAGATAGGGAATTTCGTTCAGTATCGGATTCATGTCGCTCTCAACAACGGTTGTGGACGATGTTGACAGCAATTGTCCCCCACCGTGTCAGTCATCGAGCCGGTCCGTAGGGTCATTGGGAGGCTTTCCACTATCCTAGGCCCCTCGTGTCGCTTCCCTGGTCTTACACCCTAGGTCTGGGGCTTCCATCATATATTTCATTAATTTTACTAAACTTGCATCACCCATCCCACATCGCTGTATCTTGATTATTGTCCCTCCCCCTATGATGTAACATGAACCATTCGATCCTGGCATGTCGTGTTACATCACCTGTTCAATTTTCCTTCTCATCTCTTTCCCCATTCCACTAGGTTATACATACTATCCTTAAAAAAGGGTCTTATGATATCAGACAAATCACAATAATAGTGATGGAAGACCAAAAATAAGACAGCAAATCTTTGAATTTAGAAATCCTAGTAACACTCATGTCCAAGCTCCCGTTTCTTTTTTGTATGATCTTGATCATGACTAGGCATATTTACAAGATAATGAGCAGCAGATTGGAGGATTGATGATTGATGAAGAAATAAAGATTGATAAAGAGAGGATTTAGAAAAAAATACCAAAAATACCAAAAGGGTATGTAATAAAAGAAAGAGAGAAAAAGATGGAGAGAGATAGAAAAAACAAGGTTCAAAACACAAAACAAATTGGATCCTTTTGCCTTATGAAAATCCTCTTAGTATGATAAGACGTGAGGAGAGAAATTCTGACACCAGTCAGAGAACGTCAGTCCTGCACCCTTGAGAAGTACAAGTCTGCAGTAGAGGGATAAATTGGGGTGTCTCCATTGGGATAAATTATTGAAGGCCATATACCAGCAATGCCCCGACTGCCGCCAGGCCAGCCACAAGGCCAATAATCACCCCAATTGGTGGCAAGGTCCCACCGATGGCCTTTCCACTGTTTACATCATACCGGGCAAAACGCTTCTTTGGTGCCGCACATTGAGGACAAACATATGAATCAGGCTGCAAAAAAAGGATTCAGGATGATGATCAGTTCAATTTTTCTAGATAATCATTATGTTAATAACTAAAAGGTAGCTGACAGAATCAGAAAGCTGACCAGAAATTTGGACAGAAAACTACTGACTTTCAAAGACCAAAATTACAAAGTTTCAAAGGAGTTTGGTAACTGGAGTCTTCTATTTTGGGGAAAGATAAGTAAATATGTTACGTTTTCTGGTTTTCATGTTCTGGACATTGGGAAGATGAGACCATGTGACTCAAGCTACTAGTTCTTCTTCTACCCTGTTCGCTCCAGCTCGTTACGCTTTCTCCATCATTATTTATTCTTTCTATTAAAGTCCACTCTTGTTATCTTTCTTTATGTATTTTGATGTTGATTAAACCCCATCTATGGAAAATTCCAGCAACAGTTATTTAGCATAAAGATTATCAAAGTGTCGTGGCCTGACCTGTTCATCGAAAGACTTTGGCAGGAAGTAAATGAACCCGCAATCCAGACAAATGTGGGTTGCTCTAGCCTGCATCGTGAAGGAACGTAAGCATTTAATTTTATGTTGCAAAGAAAAGAAGACATAAAGTGCATTGTTTAAAATGTTTGTGGTAAATTAAATTTATGGGAGCCAAACGAACAGAAATCATCAGTTTAGAAGTTTTAATTTTTAGTTAAAATCGACAGTGTACTTGAAGAGAACATACAGTTAGGAGGTCACGAATTAAAATACATTTTAAGGCATCACTCTAGCTTACGAGGGGCTTACTCAAAGCTTACTCAAACAAATACTCAACTGCTAATGAGGGCTTTAATTTCTGCTTGACAATGAGCAGTCTATGATTCGCCACTGTTCAACTCACCTTCTGAGAATCTGTCAAAGTCCGACCAAATCGAGGCGGAGCAGGCCTTTTAGGCAATCTCTTCACGTCAACCTCCACGCCCCTGTGAGATGGAGAGCAGCTATAAGCATGAGAGAAAAAAGGAGCCGTAGTTAAAGAAGAACATGATAGACTTTTTAGATGATGATTAATTTGCCATTATCATTTGTTAGGGCACAACGATGAAATGATGATATGATGAAAATGGATCTGTCCTTGAATGATTTGAATGGCTGATAGAGACGGTCATCCATATAAAAAAAACATCAACATAAAGCGGTGATTCAAGAGGCCACTACATCTCCCTTGGAACGAGGGGATTTCAAGTGAGCCTGCAAGATTGTTCTTGTCCTCAAGAATATGGGTTCACATTATTGGGCCAATGCTTCATATGCATACCTTGGGGTTTAACCGAATGGTTCTCCTCGATATTCAAAATATGCAAAATCTATACACATCATTTTACACATGATTCATCACGTTTCGGAAAACGGAGAGGTCCTCAGTTAGGAGATATAACCAATGAAGCTTTGCGAAGCTTTACATCAAGCCAAAATGCAGCATAAAATATACATATAATATTCATTGGAAATCAATGCTCCCTTTTTGGAATAAAATCATAACAAAATATGTGACAAAATCAGAAAATACTGGATTTCTACCCGTTTGAGTTTATTTCATTTAAGTTATTCATAGATCCATGGACATGTGAAAACATAAAAGTAAGCATTCTAAATTCTCAATCTAACCGCAGTTAAAATAGTCATAATTGTCCGATGATACCAACCTGCTTACAACGAAGTAAACAGAATCAGGCTTTGCTTGAATTGCAGTCTTCGTAAACCCCAGCTTATCCGCAGGCCAAAGCTCATCGCCGAAGAAGCTGCTCGTGTAAATAACTTGGTCTCCCGCTTTAAGTCCTGCCCTTGCAGCATTTCCACCAGAGTCTACAGACTGAAAAAAACTCCCAATCAATTTCATGGCTGTGGATGGAAGCACAATCGATTATGGTAATGAATTTTGAGAAATGCAGACGTCAAAAGGGAGTAATATAGGACTTTATCAGGTCAATGGACATGTCATGAATATAGATGAAAGAATCGAACAGTGATTTTCCCGAGAGTCTGGCAGTTTCAACGCTTAACCTAACAATTTTGGCGATGAATTTTGAGAAATCCAAACGCTAAGAAACGATTAATCAAAGGCTTTCTCCATGATGACGATTAAGAATCGGGGGGGTAATTGGAACTCACCGTGATGACGACGCCACCCCCAGTCTTCTGCCCCAAAGTAAGACCAAGCGGTTTGTCGACTTCCACCTCAATGTTCTTCGCCGTCCCAGCACTCCTAGCGTTAATCTCCAATCCCTTCTTCGAAGTCAATGCGGACGCCCTACTACCCAAACCCACCAACCGAACCCCATGGAATCCCGATTTCAAACCCTAATCACAGAAAAAATCAGTAATTTGAGCAAATTACCCCAAACAATCGATTATCAGCAGACCTGGGCGAGCGGGAGGGCAGCAGGGGCAGCCGTCTGAGCAGCTCCGGAGGGTCTGCTGGAGAGACCCACCGCCGGGACGGTGGCGACGGCGGCGGCGGCAGACATTGTTGAAGCAGAAGTTGTCTCGCATTGAGGGCGGTGATCGGAAAAAAAAAGATAGTCTCTTGGACGTGGGAGTCTGTGGACGGCGCGACGATCGACCGGATAGGAAGAACACCCGCCACACGCCTGATGGGCCCACCAACCCTTTTACTAGGCCCTACCACCTCTTTTTTATTGCGATCATTAACTCTGCTATTGGGCCTAGCATATATGTTATTGGGCCTATCATCACTGTTATTGGGCCTCAATTGTTATTGGGCCTATCATCACTGTTATTGGGCCTCAATGGTTATTGGGCCTACTCTATATGTTATTGGGCCTACTCTATATGTTATTGGGCCTACTGCAATTGTTATTGGGCCTACTGCAACTGTTATTTGGGCCTACTGCAACTGTTATTGGGCCTACTGCAACTATTTATTGGGCCTAGCATATATGTTACTGGGCCTACTGCAATTTTTATTGGGCCTACCATTTATGTTATTGGGCCTATTGAACTGTTATTGGGCCTATTGAACTGTTATTGGGCCTACATCAATTTGTTATTGGGACTATCATCTCTGTTATTGGGGTCATTAACTCTGTTATTGGGCCTACCATCTCTTTTGTTGGCCCTACCATATCCGTCATTGGGGCCATTAAGTCTGTTATTGGGCCTAACATATCTGTTATTGGGCCAATCAACTCTGTTATTGGGGCCCATCAACTCTATGATTTGGCCTACCAACGCTCTTATTGGGCCTTCTACTCTGTCATGAGGCCCATCAAATCTGCTAATTGGCCTTTCCAGTATTTTGTTGGCCCCTCCTGCTCTTTTATTGGGGTCATTAACTATTGGGCCAACCAGCACAATTATTGGGCCTATGATATCTATTATTGGGCCACGACATCTTTTCTTGGGCCTACCGCATCTGTTATTGGGCTCATCAACTCTGTTATGAGGGCCATTAACTATGTCCTTGGGCCATCAACTATGTTATGGGGCCTAGTGCCTCTGATATTGGGCCTATCATCACTGTTATTGGGCCTACCATATCTGTTATTAGCCTCTAAACTCTATTTTTGGACCTATCATCATTTTTATTGGGTCTACTATCTCTGTTATTGGGCTAATCAACTCTATTATTGGGGCCATTTACTCTATCATTGGGTCCATCAACTCTGTTAATTGGGCTTTCAACTCTATTACTGGGCCTATCACCTCTGTTATCCGGCCCATCAACTCTGTTATTGAGCACAAAGACTTCGTTATTTGGCCCATTAACTCTGTAATTTGGTCTACCTTCTCTGTTATTTATCCCACCAACTTTTCCATGAGGCCTATTATTTCTGTTATTGGACTGTGATGGTTGCGATCCATCTGGTACATTAATCCAGCATCCGTCCACATCCCTAGATGGTGGATTGTCCAGAACTCAAACTAGTGCCCTTGGGATGAAAGCAATAACCGAAATTTCCCCCCCCCCCCCTTCCCATACTAGTAGAGTTTACCCTGTGATATCCAATTAGATGTTTATTGGTTTTTCATATACCAGATAAATGACACAGAAGGACAGTCAATAGATGTAGTGAAATTCATGCAATTAGATGGATCTCACCGCCCTTTAGGTGTGGTAAATATGAGTACATGATTTAGGGTACATAAAATTGAAGGGTTGAGGCTTTTTGTCCTGTATCAACTATTTTGTACATACAAATACACACAAAACATGTTTCTCATAGAGATGATAAATGAATCTCTGAAATCCTGCATGATAAAGAGCCACAAGCCTGTCACTTGGAGGCCACATAGAAGTATGAAATATGTGTGAGCAGTCAAATGACTTAAATGTGGATAAAGGATTGGTCTTGGTCCTATAAAATTGACCATGGTTTTGATTTTTTTCTTCTGAAAGGTATTGTGGTCAATACATTCTTTGGCCAAAGAAAAGAACATGCATTAGTGTTGTAAAAACCCAAAATAACATGAAAATTAAGGATAATGTTGTCAACACATGCTTCAACTGAAGAAAACATACAGTAATGATGACATAAACCAAAGATAACAAGGAAATTAAACATAACATGCTTAGCAAAAGGCATAAACCAAAGAAAAACACTCATGGGTGAAGTAAAAGATAAAAAGTAGCAAGAAAAATAAAGATAGAGTGGTGAACACATCTATATACTGAGGAAAAAACATGCATTAGTATGGTAAAAATACAAAAATGACAAGAAAATAGAAGATAACATACCAGCATATATACTGATCAAAGAAAAGAAATTCATCGATGCTCAAAAAATTCCAAAAAATATCAAGATAATTGGCAACACATTTTAACAAGGTTGTGCAATAATTCATTTTATGAAGGTTATGATGAAGGTCAACACATGCTTAAACATAAAAAAGGTATAGGTTCCTCACAAGTCCAAAAATTTTAAAATATTAGCAGAATATGTTATGACTTTCATCTCAAGATTGAAAAAAACACTTCCAAATTTTATTGATCTTATGGAGTTGATTACTATGGCCAGATTTGATGGTCAAATTTGCATCAAGAAAGTGACAAAAGATTCAAGTTTAATATATGTAAGTCATAAGTTTTGATACCAAGATATTAATTTCTCATCTAAAACCCCTAAGAGAATGTTAAATGATGTCCAATGTATGGTTTTATCACTTAAGCGAATTGATTTGTTGTCCTGGAAATATCAAGAATAAAATAATCATCTATAGTCACCCTAATCTTTTATTTTCAGACTTCTTATCTCAATGGTTGATTCATTCAAATAGTAGTCATATATTCTGAATAATTTTATCCCCCCCACGAATTATTTTCTTGTCTCATTCGTCCTCAGTACGAATATATATTTAATATGAATGGTATTCGATTATCAAATTTTAAATTTTCAATCTAAATGTCGTTATCACTTTTAAGCTCTAGTTTCATTTTAAACTTTACTACATGTGTTTGTTTATGAGTGATAAAGATCCATAAATTTGTTATTAGCTTTGTATGTCATCATGTTTTGAACGATTAATATGGAAAAGGAATTTAAAAATACCTTTGAATATGCACTAAAAATATCTGGATATTTGAAAGTTCTAATGGGCCAAGACTGGAAAAAATCAACAAATAATTGCCAACAATGTAAAAAATCAGCTGGCCGTGTAAAAAATAGATTCCAAGGCAGATCCTTACACAACTCGGTTCTTAAACTTGCAGAGAGTTGCACGAACATCCATGAGAAATGGAAAGGTTTCAAATGGTGCATGGTCAGAATAGACTATCTGAAAGTGTTAGTGACGAGGTATTCAAACAAGGGACATGTAAATTCAGGACATGTACATTCAGCTTGGCCTCAATCTCAAAGAGAAAATTGAATTATCAAGGAGTATGTTCGGAGCTATGTCTCCCACATATGAGAAATCACTCGAATGAGAGTCCCCAATACATTTAGACTTCATAATTTTCATTACCATATTTTTTTAGAAATTTGTTGGATGATTGATTTGTAAACTAAAGGGAATAAATTTTCTACATATAAGTTGTGTGTAGAGAACCTAAGGCAGATAATACCTGATGGGAGTATATATCCTGTAACTAGTACCAAAACAGTTCACATTTTTTTAATTGTTTAAAACGACAAAAAACATGATGCTGAGTACGACCAACCCCTAGGGTTGGGCCCGTAGACCGATCCAGCCGTGCCCTAGGTGCGACCCAGGGAGATTTATTTGTTAAATGTACTGTTCAACAATGTTTATAGGCATGGAGCAAGCGTACATGTCCCAATTACACACATACCCTGCTCGCCCACCCACGCCCTTGGTGCAGAAAAGAAAAAAATACATGAGTGGTACCTATTAGTAGCCAAGAGAAGGTTGCTCGTCGTCGTCAGTGTACTGGAGCCCGCAACGTTGTAATGCATGGAGTGCGCGCAGTCACCCCCATCTTCCACAGATGTCACCTCTGTGGTGCACGACAGGTAGGCCTATCAGGCGAGAGGGCGAGCTCCCACGCCTCCAGCACTCCATGCAATATGCCAGTCCCGTAGGTCCTCCTTCGGCAATGTGCAACGCGTACGAAGAGCCGGCAAGCCGAGGATCAATGTGAAAAACAGTTCACATTGAAACAATGGAAACTCTAAAATAAGCAACTCAGGTTCCACAATTGCATCCATTTATGATCATTACAAAATAATCATCCCGAATTATATTATCTCATATTATTAAATGGTGACTGGTGTATGATAAGCTCAAAAATACGTGTTCGTATGTTGTTCTTTAGGGAGTTTTTTCAAACTTAATCACTAAATTTATATATCCCTTAATGCTTTAGTAAGGGGTCGAACCCTAGGGAGGCGATAGGAAATATTCACTTTTCTCTCTAATTAGGATTTAGAATTCGAAACCTGAATGAAATGATGTTCTAATTAGTTATTTAAATGCTAATACTTGTAAATTTTGACTAACATTCTATCCTTTTGAACTTAAATGATTTTAATGATTCTCTGTTATTAAATAACAGAGATATAAAATCACTTAAGTTTATCTTTTTATTTGATTTAAAATCTTTAATTGTTTTGGATTATATATATATTGTAACATTCCTTTTAATGGATTTGAAATCTATTTCTAAACTTGATTTAACTCTAAGTTTTTTTATTTCTTTAATTTGTTTTATTTATCAGATGATATTTTAATATTTTTAAATAATCAGAAAACTAATTTTTATGCTGTTTTTAAGAGCATTTTTATTATAATTTTATTTTATTTTTATTTTATCTTAATTAATTCGAAATTGTAAATATGTCCAAAAATAGCAAATCGTGAATGCGATTCACGATTTGCTCATTTAAGAAGAACGAGATCGTGAATAAGATTCAAGATTTTTATGTGATTTAAGCGACAGTTAGGATTCCAAAATTGGAAATTCATAATCGATTAATTCTAACTGATTTAAAAACGAACTAAAATCTACGAATTAAGACGATTAAAATTGAAAATTGAAAAACCAACGTCGAACATAAACGGAATCCTCAAATTGCTACAATTAAGTGCAAAATAAAGGGTAAAATCAAAGCAAACATAACCTAGAAGTACCAGGAATACGCGGGGAATTGATACGAACTGATTTCGCGCAACGAACGCATGATTTTTTACAGATTTTAGCTTGGACTTTGGGACGAAATGCGACGGCGAATCAGTGAAATTCCTGTGAAAATTAAGCTCCAAATCGCTCCTGGCTGGTTCTTGAGTCTTCGAGGAGGCTAGGTTGTCTTTCCTCGTGCTTAAGATAAAGAACGACCTCCATTTTTCATTTTTTTTCCTTTTATCACCGCCGAATCTGAAGAACACATTCTTCTCATTCCGTTATTTTTTCTCTCTGAAGCGTGTTGTACGTAGGGCGTACAACGCGATTTGATTGGCTTTTTTCGCCCCTGCGCAGCTCCACTCCGTGCGCGACACGTACCAAATCGTGTAGGTGCGTTTCAAGCACCGATGACCCGAGTGCTCCGTCTGATGCGTCTGTGTGGCGCTGCGTGCGGAGCGCGACTTTCCTATGCCCTGCGCTAGTTACCCACTTGTGAGCGCCAAAACTGGCCCAATAAGGGCCAGTTTAATTTAAAAAATATTTTTAATTGAAAAATGAATGGAATAAATCGTAAAAATTGTTTATTAATGTGAAAAAAGTTTTATTAATTTCTAAATTTTGTTTATTTTTTAATTTCATTTTACTTATAGATCTAGGACAATTAATCATTTATTATCTTTTGAAATTCATTTTAAAAACATTTAAAATGTATATATTGGCCTACTTATTTTCCAAACGTATTATATAACTTGAAATTCAAGGAATTTATTATTTTACCCTAAAATCATGATAGCATGCTTAAACATTAATGTTTTTATGCATTAAAAGCCCAAAATATGATGAAATTAACAGTTTATCAGCTCCTATTTCCATGTTATCAGTGTACTTCTTATTTTATCTTTTCATAAAATAGAAACTATTACTTAAACTAAAATTAGAGGCCAAAATTGCTAATCTCTTTTTAGAACTCAGATTGATGATTCCTTGGACACCAGGAATAATTTTTTCTGGTCAATTAGTGTTAGGAATAATTGTGACCATAAAAGTTTACAGTCTAATGTCTAATTTTGGATAAAATCACAATTATATATGAGGAATATTTGGTGTTGTCACATTCATGATTTCACCAAGGCAAGCCATAACGATAAGTCTAACACCAGTCTCTAGATGCTGGAAATCAACCCCTTAATCTTGGATAGTAGTGTATCTGATTTCTGAAAATAAACATAGTTAAAAGGGAAAAGAGTGAATAAGGCACACATTGTCAAATGTGAATAGCCTAGTTGTGCCAGTTATGGGGAAAATAGAGAATAGAGGTTGCATGCCCATTATACAGAACAAATTTAAGTACACAAAAAATATTGGAACAAAATCATTTGCTCGATGTCATAATTATAATTGAATAATATGAGAATATAAAAATAAAAAATAAAAAAATAAAAAATATATAAAAGGGAAATTTTTAGATACTAAAATCATTCAGTCCTACTGTTTGTCAAGAAATACTCTTCCAATCAGATCAGCCTTTGATATATTTTGAAGTGGGAGTAAAAGCAACAAATGAACTTGACCAGTGAACTTGACCAGTAAACAATAGGAATGATGAGACATAACAAACAGTGAAGAGGAAATACTTGGTGCTAATTAACTCTTGGTTCACTATCAACATAATGGAAAGCTAAGGATGAAGGTCATGAAATTTGAAGGCTTAAACTGCATGGGTCTAATATTTCAAATTAAGTGGGAAACACCTAAAATATTCTAAATTATAAGACATGAAAAGTATAAATGTTTAGTTTTAAGGCCTTGGATAAGAATATTTAATATTGAAATTATTATCCATTTGGTGCCTCAAAGTTGATGAGGTAAAGATTCCAAGGGTTATTTTGTGGAGGAGGGCCATTTGAATACCTCCTAAAAACTAAGAAAAATTATCACGATGTCAATATGACCCTATATTTGATTATGTATGCACCTTCCCAACTATCACATCCCATCACCATGCCCGATGTGCTGCCTCACTCTCCTTGGCTAACCTTTCCCTTTTCAGTCTCATTACATCCGAACCTCATTGCACAATGATTCAAAAATTTTGGCCTACTTGGCACTCACCAGTTTCTGCTTGAAACGTGAAGGTTGCTATCTCCAGCACTGGTCACAGATCCATATCATTTCTCACTCCTCCTCCAAAGGCTTCTCTTCAGCATCATTGCTTGCAAGTTGCCTTCAAGACCTCTCATGAAGTCAAGATTAATGACCCTGGACTCACAAGTCAAGAACCTAAAGTAAAAAAAAATTGTTCATCATTACCTATTGTGAAATTCATTTAGTTATAACATAGACAATAATACATATCCTAATAAATAATAAAATGTATTAAGACTAATAAATCAGATGTCAAAAATCTTATATCCACATCTGACATCTGATATTCGCATCCAAACCTCAAGATCTATTCATATCAATGAATGACTTATATTAATATTAGACAGTGTTGTAGAAAGCAGTATGTATTTTTTAAGATAAGTGTTAATGAGATGAGATGATATATATATTACTCCAGATTATGAACATAATGAGGGCCATGGATATAGATATCATAGAGGTAACAGATAAATTATAGAAATGGTGAAGAGATGCAAATGAATAAAAGCAGGGTAAGATATGTGTGTAAAAATAAATGTATATGTAACTTATTTGTGGAATAACTGTGGAATGGTGATAAATGATGACACCAAAGGATTTTGGATGTGGATAAAATAGATTTGTATGAATATAATGGACGGATTTAAACTATGAGTGTTGAGAAGATGATGACAATGGAAGGGAAATGAAATCACCAAAGATCCTTATATTTTTTGAGGAAAAAGGTAACTTGCTGCTGTAGGATAGCTCCCTAGTTTCTCTTATTCACTGACTCCAATCACATATTTTTACCATGCCATATGATGGACCTCAAACTCAATATGTCAAATATTTTATGAGTGATAGTTTAGATTGTATGGTTAGAATACATTTATAAAAGTTGAAAATTTTCATTAGTATTTTAATATTTTTATGAGGAAAAAATGGGTAGAACTAGATAAATCTGTTGGCACCCATTAGTTGTTCGACAAAATGCCTCAAAGATGCATCAGTATGAAGACACTATGAAATCATGTTCCTCTTCAAACAAAAATCAAATATACTCTATTTATTATCTTCATAAATGAAATCTCATTGAGATTAAGCTAAGAAGAGTACCAAATTTGCATTGATTTGAAGAACGTGGGGTAGGGATGCCAATTGCCATCCTAAACTTTGGTTTGCATTTTCCCCCTCTTTGTGCCTCCATGTTGGTACTGTTCGTCATCTTCCTAAACTTCCTCTAGCACCATTCTGAAGCTCCTAAGACCAATTGAGGCTGTCATGACCTCAAATGGTTCAAAAACCTCCGAATAGGATCATTGTTCACCTTCTTGCAATGAACGATGACAAATTAAGCTTACGAAATCTCCATTTAAAGGGTCAAGAGAGAAGTTCTTGTTGGGTTCTAGAGGTCATGATTTAGATAAACAACTCACAAGGATTTGTAGCAAAAGACTTCAACAAATCAAAACAAAATCAATTAAACATTGAAACAAAGAATTTGTGCATGGATCACATCCTTGATTTCTTGGATTCCGGAGTGATACCAATTGAGCTGCTCAAGTGTGCAGCCTCTAGACATATCCATGAAATCTGCGGCATGTCGAATCTCTTCCTTTGCCTTGATGAACTCCGTTCATCCTCCATTGTTGTCGTTACGCCGTCCCGATCACATTTTGAATGGAGAGGAGCCATGGGGAGAAGGGAGAAGAATGGGAAGGCCTCTGAACAAATGTGGCCTAGTTGAATTTTCTTCAGGTCCTTCCCCTATTTATACTAAGTGGATATTTTCATAATTCAACTTAAGTATTTCTTTCGACATTCAAAGACCATTCGCGTGTGACCATCTAGGCCCCTATACCAGTCTAATTAACAACTCCACGGACCTAGTAACCTTTATTAGCCTGCCAAAGTAGTTAACAATATCATCATATAGATTTATTAATATCGGATTAATTTAACCCAATTGATAGATTGAGTCTCCAACTGTTGGGGTGCTAAGCTACACCTCTGAGCTCTAAAAGACATAAATGAGTGTGTGTCAATTCATTCATGAAAACTGTTCGTCATTGGTGACTGTATATGTATAGTCCCTCATCCATTTGAATATCCTAGAATAACTTAGGGTATGGTCAATGGTCAAACCTGAATCCATCATTCGAGTTAGTTTTGATGCATTCAAAAATCATCGTGAAATGCTTCTTTGCCATTTCACTACCTTGGTCATGGACTTCATTGCATCGTCTTTTCAGGACTATCTTCTCTTATATTGAGGGTAGACGATCCCATCTTGGCCACTCAATCATCTTCCTCAACTTCTTGATGCACCCAAACTAAGACTGTTTAGAATCCCATAATTAGAGACTTGTAGGTCATAGTCAAAGTACAATTGTCCATCCATAAGAAGTCTTTAGTGTCTCTCCGTTCCAAGGACGACTTACACAACCCTTACATGAATCAACCTGATTGAAAAGTGATTTTCTATCTAGATACTTGGACGTCCTTTGAAAAGGAGTATTTAGAACACATGGTTAAATACTAGTGATCGCCGTATTACGATCTTGTCATAATTCATTAAGTCCAAACATGTATTCATGGACTTCATTATAAGCATCACATGTGCACTATAATGAATATGTTCTATTAATGAACAAGGAATGAGATATGAAATTTGTGATTTGCTCTTCGACCACATATATTTCCACCAGTTCTCTCGACCCCTCTTCGACTAAGCCGGGTCCAATAGTTTTTTGTATCTATGTCAAAAAAAATTGAACCACTACAATGCCATGAAATGTGATTTATCAAGAAAATATTTTATGCATTTAAATTGAGAATTATTGAGCAAAGCAATTGATTTATAAATTGGACTTCAAGATGGGCAAAATTTTTAGTGAAATTTTGGATTTAGGTATGATAGATATGGAATTGAATTTTTCAATAATCAATTTCCAAATCTAGAGAGAGAAAATAGGCGAGATAACTCTAGAGAGATAAAGTGGGAAAAAATGGGGAAAAGTAGTTGTAGGTTGAATTCGACTTTGATCTATTCATATAAGGTATCATTTTAGGTAAGAAAAGGTTAGAAATGGAAATTTAAACTCAGATCTTGAATCAAAACCAAAATGCAATGCTTATCACAATTCAGTTCACCTCTAAGGATATGTACATTTCTCCCATGCCTCAGAGTTTAAAAATCATTCAAGAGGGTGTTGAAATAGTGAAGAAGAAACTTACAATTTTGATCCTTGAATCAACAACTGTCAACTTGAGAAGCAGTTTTGTGTCCTTTATGGCCAAACTAGTTGGGGGAGAGCTTCCTCGGTAGTTTTCCCCTTTTTTCTGACCTTCATTTTATAATCCAACCGTATAGATCATAGAGGGTGAAAAGACAAACCCATCCTCAAAATTTGGGCGCAATCAGACAGGTTAGATCTCAAGATATCGCCACTTTACGATTAGTCTCAGCCCTTGGATTATTTTTATCTCTCCTCCACGTAGGTGCTAGCCAGGTGAATATCTCGATTTCTGTTTCATTAGGGCGCCTTCCTTGTTTTCTCCACCATTGGATCACGTGTTGTCACATTACTGCGCACTACAAACATCGAGTTAATTCTCATTAAAAGAGAAAGAGAGAAGATACCTTTTGCATGGCTAGGAGCGCGCCAGGTCTCCCAATCCGCGTTAGTGTGCTTCGTTTTTAATAAAAAAATATTACTTTGAATATAATAAATGCATGCGCTTACGATTTGCAGTGTGCATTTATTGCGCAAAAAGCTCACAAAGGAAGATCTCCTCAAGCCACCCGCGGCGCGCGATAACAAAATAACAATTATTGGATAATCATGGCATCGTGAATCGCAATGCCATATTGATCCTATGGCAAATGATTGGCACAGCCAGTCATACACCAAAATTTTTGGCCAAAATGACATGGAAAACCCACTTAAATCACTAAAATACATTGTTAAATGCCAAATAAATCATGAAATATATTCTATTAACTGTAAAAAAATTCCTGGCTAAATAATGGTCAGAAAATTAAAAAAAATGGAAAAATTCAGAAAAATTAGTAAATTCCTTAAAAGCATCTAGCCAAGTATTTCATGCCCTACAAAAAATAAAGCTTTAGTGCACTAAGGTCAAGATGTCATGTAAAAACACTAAAAAAATTAAAACAAATCATGAAACTATAGTACAAGATATATATGTCCATTCAATTATGATAACATGCAAATATCGCCAATAGAACACATATATTTATGTAATATTCAACAATTTTATATTATGACTTGCAAGTTATCATACCCCCCTCCCCCACACACTTAAATCGTTGCTAGCCCCCCAGTAATGTACCATTGTTTTCTTTAGGTTACCTCTTCATACATCAATCATCTTGCATTTGCATGAAGTTTTTGAGATATCAATAACATGCTTGAAACAAAACTCCCCTTGACAATTTGGATTCCACCTTTTCAGGAATGTGGGCGCCATCCCTTTTGGTTTGGGTAGAGCTAATGAAATGAGATAGAATGATGTACTTCTCTCCAGATTTTACACGATGATCTGAAGATTCCTCACTACACTCTTTATGCGGTGGTCCTCCCACCTCTGATATCAATGTCACTCTCTTCTATGTAGCGGTTAGCTGATGTTAAAATTCTCCCATTAACCTTCCTCATACTTTTATGACAAAAGCTAGACATCCTCCGCCTCCCATTTAGCACAAAATGTTGTAATAATGAGATATGTGTAATGAGGTTGAGTTCAGAAAGGATAGCGTGGGTAAGAGAATAAGAAAGAAAATGAATGCTCAAAGGAAAGGAGATGAAGTTAGTTTGTATGGTTGAATAAGGGTCATATCATTTCAGGTTACCTTCTCCAAAGACTTAGACGAATGAGCTGGATATAGAATGAAAAAGAATGATGGTGTATGAGGCCCTCACTAGATTCAATGAACAATCATTTTGTAGGCAGATTGATACAGTAAGCTGCTTATCACAAAGACAACCCTATATTTGAAATGATGAATATTTTGATTTTTTTTAAAAAAATTTAACTCATTGTGTTTTCTTGAAGTTGAGGACCCTTTTACCTTTTTCTTCTTTTTTTGTGGGGTAAAGAACATGGAACTAATTAGGAATGATACTTGAGAAGAGGGTGATAATGAAATCTAGTGAGGGCATTAGGGAAATTCAAGGGAGAGAAGATAAGGTGTTAAGAAGTTGAAGAGTCGAATTAGACAGAGGTGATGACTGAGATGGGATATCATCATGATCCCGTAGAAAGGGAGATAGAATGATTTGGGAGATTTCTACCATCCATGATAGGCTGTGGGTTAGAGAAAGGTTTATGAAGATGGAATGATTAGTATAGGGCAAATGGAAGTATGTATATATTTTTTGAAGAATAAAAAAAAGGTAAATTCTGTGCTTTAGGACTTGGAGGAATGCCTGCCTTCCAACCTAGAGTAGGATTTACTTAGTGAGGGAATAAAACGTTCATGTACGATTGGCTCAATGAAATAGTGGCGCAGTGGGGGTCCCCAGATCACTCAGCTATCCATCTTTTTGAGTCATAGTGCTTCAATCCTTTGATTTTACTATCCCTTACACACCCACTAGGTGCCTTGGCCACTTGGAAATTGATTGATTGACAAATGTGTATTTGTCGTCATCTATGGTGCAATATGCAATGATAAAACTCATCCACTCATTCAATTCATGCCAACACTATCATCTGTCACCCGACACTGCTAAATATCCAGTTAAGGTATTTAATTAAGATTCACTAAATAATTAAAATTTTGGATAAATATGATTACTAGTTTTTGACTGAAAGAATATTAATTTCTCACCATAAAATAGTAAAAATTTCCAAAATTATTGCACAACATTTGGCGAAATAGGATTAATAATTTCTTGCCTTTCTAGATTTGTTTGGAATTAATTGTCACTAGTTTTATCTTATTAAGAGAGATTTGATTCTAAAGAATATAAAAATCCATAAAAATAAATTAAAGCTCAAATTGACTTTTTGGATACTTTCTCCTTGTGTATTTGAAAGGAGAAACATGGATATTGTTATATAAATCATATATGAACCCAATGGGTGGTGGGAGCTGATGGAGGGTGCCAGCCCACTCCATTGGAGATGTCTTCAGAGCTGCCATCATCATCATCATCGACGGCCTCACCGGTTCACGTCCAGGCGACCGGCATGCCAAGGGGAATGTGAAACACCCGGGTTCAACTACCAGAGGCAAAGCAAGTCTGCGTATCTGACCATTTTGATTTCATGGGCACATGCTTCTTATGTTCGTTGTTTTACCATGTTCGTATCATGTTCCTCGTATTCGTGTTCATCGTGTCGTGTTTGTATCATCATGTGTCATGTTGTCTCGTGTCGTCGAATATGCACCATAAATATCACTTAATTTTGTGTTAAGAAGGGGGTTCCCTGTGTATAAAGCGTCCCCCCCCCGCCACGATGGTGCCCTAGTTTTTCAACCCAGTTTTCTTTTATCAAAGTTGAAGTTTTCGTTTGTGCTGGTCTCTTGGAGAAGAAGAAAGAGGGGAAGGAGGAGGAGGAAGAGAAAATGAAGAACGAGGAGGATGGAAGAACCGCTAACCAGCCGCCGCCCACACCCGTGGCACATCCGCTCCTCATCAAGATGCGCTGCACATCCGCGGGTGACCTCGTGCAATCCCGCGAGAGCAGAAGAACTGCTGCTCCGCAGTCGGCCTCGCTTGCAGCGTCACCATGTTACGCCGGGACGCGTTGTATGCTCGCGTGTAATTCTGGTGTGCCGCTCAGCCGTTGGTCGTGCGACCGTGTCCTGTTCTGTGGTCACCAGAACCCACCATAGGGGCAGGGTTGCACCGCCTGCCCATCGTGCCAGCTACTCTGCGGTTCGCTTAGCACTCGGGTGCCCATTGACCAGATGATCGTCCACGTGACGTCAGTATTAACCAAACCGAGGGTGTTGCCTATCCATCTATTGCACACCCAACCGGCCCGACTGTCGAACAATTTTCCTAAACATGACGATGCCTCCTTACAGTCACGTGAACGCCCACTACTCTGGGTCATTACGTCGCCCTGAGGCCGCCTAGTCTAATAGCCCGTCTTCGCCTTGTGTTGCGGATAGATTGCTTCTTGAGTGCCTGCATTGCCGAACTGTAGACTTGGTTGACCCCTGCTACAACTGGTGTTGCTGCACCGTATATCTATTCTATGATTGCCGAGCACCCTACGCACCTGCACCACCATGACTTCAAGGCCGATGTCTGCGCCCGCGCCCACGCCGAGCTCCGCTCGCGAGGACCTTTGTCTAGGACACGCCGCTGAGCCTTGGCCCTCCGCTCATGCCGCTGCCACGGCATTTCTGTCCTCCTCACCTCTGCTCCTTGACGTCACGCTCCAACGCCGCGCCATCACCACATATCGAGCTACACCGTGCTTATCCCCGACACGCCTCCACCATACCTACCTGCACCGGCTGCTGCACCGATGAGAATATGGATGACAGACGACACCACCAACGAGGTACGACGTTCCCCTTGCTCGTCAGTTATATTACCTTTTTTCAGTATATTTTCAGCGGCACTCCACCGCGCTCAGGTTAGTTTAGTGAGTTTAAGTATCAAGAACTACAAATTGAGTGAATTCCCAAGGTACAAATCAAGCCCGTCCGTTACGTGCGAGCGCCAATAGAATTATTCCATTCGATGCCGTAGTCCCTGTCGTCGCTCTGACGAGGGTCAGAAGGCCACTGTCATCGGTTACCCGCCCTAGAGCCCGGAGCTCAATGAAACCCCACGAGTCGGGGTTTGCACATACTACCGCCTAGGGCATTGCATCACGTAGTTACATTTCTCGTAGGGAATTTACCATCGGATGACGTCATCGACGATGTCTGGCATCATCTTGGTATCAGAGCATCATCTCGGTATCCACTAGATGATGTCCCCAACGACGTCCGACATTATCTTGGTATCAGATTATCGTCTCGGTATCCATCGGATGACATCCCAGATGATGTCCCGGATGGCATCCGACTTTAGGAGCTCTCCGAGAAGGAGCTTTGGAGGCATTAAAGAAGAGAGGATGGTCTGTCCCAAATGGCGCTTTGAATTCTATCGGGTCTTATGGTCAAGTACGAGAATATTACGATATTTAAAAACATACCTGATAGGGAAGGTATGGTTTGGGAATGAACTTGTTTAAGATAGGACCAGTAAGGACTGCTATTTAGTCCTGCCCCATTTGTCCCTTAATGGTAATCAGGAACTTTTCCCTAGCCCTACATTAGGGTTAGGCAAGATCTGAGGATGATGATTGGTGATGTTGACGACTAGTTTGCATTTTATTGATGATGGCATGAATGTTACAAATCTGGAGATTTATGAATTGTCTCTTGATGTTAGTAGCATTCAATATATGTGGAGTTTATGTGAGGATGATGTGACTGAAAAATTCAGTTTGGAGTGATTCACTATTGATGTAGGTAGACGATATCAAAGAGCTGTAGTACCAAGGTATGGTAAATGGCATTGTCAATCATTCATCATCCAACATTTGTCAAGGCCATTGTTAACGTTTATGAGTGTTGATGAAGTTGACTCAACGGCTGATGTCTGAAGAACACAATGACTCAATTTCTAAGTATACAAAGGCCATTTTTCCTAGTCTCTCTATCTCTTTCTTTTTCTATTTACCTCGCTCTTCCATTTATGTCTCTATCTCTTTTTGTTTTTGGCAAAAATCACGGTGCCGGGTACGTCCAACCCTAGGGTTGTGCCCGTAGTCCGATCCAGCCGTGCCCAGGATGCCACCCAGGGGGTTTTTATTTATAAAGTGTAGTGTTTTTCAATGTTTGTGGGCGTGGATCGAGTATATATATCCCAATTACACTCGGATCCCACTCGTCCACGCCCATAGTTAGGGAAAAGAAAAGATACATGAGTGATACCTCGCGGACGCTCGAGGAAGTGTGTTCGTCGTCGGTTCTCCGGAGCGATTCCACAAGGTCATTGTAGCGCTTGGTGGCGCTCTAGTCGGGGTGGTTCTTCGTCGTCGTCATGTGTGCTCGGAGTTGGCGGAGTGACGCTCTAGCCGAGGTGGGCGCGGTCCACGCCTCGTACGCCAGCGCTCCATGCGATCCTCCAATCCCGCGGGCCTGGCGTCGCGAGGAGGCGGCGTGTGAGGAGGGAGGGCAAGCCAAGACAATCGAGCCGATGACATCCTCGGGCCCTGGGCAGAAGCTCCTGCCAAGAATAGAAAAGAGTGGAGTGCGTGTGAGCGTGTACCGCATGGTTGGCGAGGGCATCAGCTGTCTGGTTACCCTCTCTCAGCAGATGACGAAAGCACGCGATACGCGAGCGGCACCGCATGATGTCGTTCCACGCTCGACGTAGTCGCCACTGGGAGCATGTGCCTGTACGAAACATATCAACTAATATCTGTGAGTCCGATTCCACGACGATGTTATGAAGGTTCAGTTTCTCACAGAGGAGGAGACCATCACGTATCGCCATAGCCTCGGCTACTGTATTAGTTTGTACGCCATAAAAAGAAGAGAAGGCAAGAAGGAGGCTCCCTGTGTGATCGCGTAGGACGCCTCCGCCCCCTGCTGGCCCTGGGTTCCCTTTCGTCGCACCATCAACATTCAATTTGAGAAAGCCTACTGGCGGTGGGAGCCAATAAACTACTCGATACTGGATGCGGGTGGCGAGGGAGGTCACCGGGATGCCAATAGAGCGGAGGAGGTCACATGCAAGTGGTGATCGGCTGTCTCGCGGTGTGAGCAGAGGCTGAATGCATCAAAGCCACAGCTGAACTCGACGCCTGATGTCCACAGCTCGCATAGGTGTACCTGCAAAACGAGATGAATTTCGCCCTTTCCATCTCCCATAGAAGATAAGCTATGGTGATGGGGAGGATGGGGCTCCGTGCAGAGCGAGTCGGCATGAGAATAAACTTGCCGAAACACTCAGACGGTGTCAAAGGATGAAGACAGTCGGTGATGAGATGCCAGCAGTCCACTGCCGTCTCGCAATGGAAGAAAAGATGATCTATCGTCTCTGTGTGCGGGAGAGTGGGTCAGCAGTGGCAGCGCGAACGAAGAGAACAGCCTATCCGAGCCACTCGGTCGTCAGTCGGGAGGCCTCGGTGGAGGAGTCTCCAAAGGAAAAAGGAGACACGTGTATGGATCGTCAGATGCCAAATGCGCTGACCCCAGTGCTGTGGTGAAGATTTCACACGGAAATGCTCCCACGAGGAACGACACGTGTATGCTCCATGGGGTGTGAGTGTCCAGATGGCACAATCAAGACTAAGGTCAAGAGGGGTAGTCTGGACCTCGGATAAAGTGGCCAAGGGAAGGCCGTGCTGCTCCCATAGGTGTGGTGTGTTGCTTCTAAGCAACTAGGCCATTGTGAGGCACACACTGTGTGGTACGAACTGAGGGTGAGAGGCGAGCGCCGCATCAGCATGCCAGGTGTCATACCAAGCGCTAATGTCGCCTCGGCCGATGTGCCAACGGGTCACGTGACTCATCTCAAGCCAGTGGCGCTGCCATGTCCGCCATCGCTTGGTGCCCCGAATATCAAGCTCGCGTCGGGCCCATTCTTTGTATTTAGCTAAGATGAAATTCCCCAATGGGGAGTGGATGGTACGCATACGCCATACCAGTTTCTTTTGAAGCATGTCTTGGACATCCGAGAGGCACCTGATCCCTAGACCCCCTTCGAGCGTCGGCTGACACACTTTCTCCCAAGAAACCCAATGGTGACGTCGCTCCCCCTCGAAATGACCAGACCATAGGAAGCGTGCACATAGGCGTTCGATTGAGCAGAGAACCGTAAGTGATAGTGAGTGGACCGCCAAAGTGTGTAGCGGGATATTCATGAGGACATGTCGGATTAGTTGGATGCGGCCTCCAGGGGAGAGGAAATGTAGTTTCCATCCCTCTAGTTTCTTCCTTAGCTTGCCTAGGACGACATCAAAATAATGATGATGAGCAGGGCCAAGGAAGATAGGGCATCCAAGGTAGTCGAATGGAAGCTGTCCTCGTGAGTATCGTGTGGAGTGCTGAATGATCCTAGAGCACCTCAAAGTGGTGGACAGGCTCACAATAAAGCTGCTCTTTGAAGTGTTGACGAGTTGGCCGGAGGCTTGCTCATACGCTGTAAGGACACTCATAAATTCCTTGATGGATTTTTTAGATCCATTAAGGAACAGGATGGCATCATCAGCAAATAAGGAGTGAGAGATGATCGGGCAACCCCTCTTCGTAAAGTACGGTTGGATGAGGCCTTGGTTGATTGCCCGTGTGAGCGATCAGCAAAAGACCTCCTCCATCAATATAAAGAGGGTGGGTGAGATAGGGTCACCCTGCCTGAGTCCCCGCGTAGCCGTGAAAAAGCCGGTGGAATTTCCATCCATCAAGAGGGAGAAGTGATTCTCCCTAATGCAAGCATCGACCAGTGCGATGAACTCATCCGTGAATCCGAAGCGGCGCAACACTTCGAGGAGGAAGTTCCACTCAACTCGATCAAAGGCTTTCTCCATATCAAGCTTGATGATGACGTTAGAGCCCAGAATATGAATGTCTATCGACTGGGCTAGCTCGTGTACTAGTGTGATGCTGTCATGGATCTGTCGACCCTTGACAAAGCCACACTGTTCTGGCGAGATAAGTCTATCAAGGAAGCGTCCAAGTCAGTTTGTAATGATCTTTGATGCAACTTTATAGCATACATTATAAAGACTGATCGGACGAAAGTCACGTAAGGAAGTGGGGGTGTCCACTTTCGGAATAAGCGCCAAAAAAGTGGATTTCCAACTCTTTGCGAAGACTTTACGTTGGAATGCTTCCTTGATAGCTAGGACCAAGTCGGTGCTTACCACATCCCAGCACGCCGTATAGAATTCGGCAGTGAAGCCATCGGGTCCTGGGGCTTTGTTACGGCCCAAGGAGAACACTACCTCTTTGATCTCCGCGCGCGTCGGGGTAGCTAGCAAAAGTGCATTTTCCTGGTTGGTCACTAAGGGGGGGGATGGAGGTGAGAATATCCTCGCTCATAACAGTGGGCTGCGAGGAGAGGAGGGAGTGATAGTACTCCACGCCTACACCTGCTAGCTGGATAGGGTCCTGTCCATGCGTCTCGAGGAGGGTCGTATAGTTCGGGTGGGCTCTGTGATGGATCGAGGCGTGAAAGAAACATGTGTTCCTATCACCCTCTCGCAGCCATTGGATACGCGATTTTTGGAGATAAAAAATCTCCTATCGTCGCATAGCATCCTCCAGCTGCTCTCTAAGTCGTAGCTGTCGCTCCCCCATGTCATCTGTCCAACACTCCTGTAGGTGGCGGTCGACATCAACCAGTTTCCGTTTAAGCTCCTCTACCGGGGAATGGACGTCTCCTAAGACATGGCGGTTCCACCATTTGAGGTGGAACTTGAGGTTGCGTAGACGGTAACTAAAGTTTTCCATAGGTGACGTAGAAATGGAACCGTGCCAATGACTACGTACATATATATGGAAATCACTATGCTCCAACCACATGGTTTGGAAGCGGAATGGGGGGCGGCGGATCCGATGGCTCGAATCCGAGAGGAGGAGAATCGGTGTGTGGTCCGAGTAAAGTCTCGGAAGGAGCTCTACCGTGAGAGTGCACTGCATCAATGCGGAGCTATTCGTGAAACAACGGTCAAGCCGTTCGTAAATACGCGCATTCGCTTGGCGTTCATTGCACCAAGTCCACTTCTCCCCGGTGGTAGGCGGTTCCTCTAATGAAGTGATGTGAATAAAATCATTGAAGGCTTGCATAGAGCGTAGCCGAGGTGGGCGGCCCCCTTTGCGCTCGCTAATGTCCCGTATGCAGTTGAAATCTCCGGCTATAAACCAAGGGAGTTCAACTAGCTGCGAGTGAGAGTGAGTATGGTGGGCGAGTTCTTCCCAGAGGGCTTCCTGCTCAGTTTGTCTATGCGGAGCATACACAATGGTAAGTAGATAAGGCTTTGGGGAGCACAGCACGTCAAAGGTGACGTATTGTGTTCCTTCGGCCAAGAGTGCGATCAAATAATCTCACTTCCAAAGAAGCCAGAGTTTATTTGATGGATGGCAGTAAGCATGATCCATCCCAAGTTTCCTCGCGATGGTTGGGGACTGATCCGATGTAAGCATCGGCTCGAGTAGCCCCACGATGCCTAATCTATGCCTAGTAATAAGGGTAAGTAGATGGGTTTGGGTGAGAGGGTTACCTATCCCTCTATAGTTCCAAACAAGACTTGGAATCATAAGTCTATCGGCTCGCGTGACGCACCCGAGATCGGGTGTAGTACGTGCGGCGTGAAGGTGGGGGTGATGCATGTGAACGGCGTCTCGAGCCAGGAGGGGTATCCACATCCGAGTCCTCGGAGAGGGAGATATCATCCTCCGCACCGGTGGAATCCCGACCGCTAGTACTGCTAGCACTGTCCTCCGAGCTAGTGAAAGGGGCTTGACAGTTTGTCAAGCGTTCCACTTGTTCAGAAGGAATATGCAATGGGTGGAGGGCGAGTGTGGGGGCGGGGGAAGGACGTGAAGGGTGTGGAGGGGTGAGGGAGGGGGCGGGAGTGGGTGCGGATGGTGAGGGGGCGGGAGCGGGTGCGGGGGCGGTGGTGGGGATGGCGGGAGCGGGTGCGGGAGGGGGGGGGAGCGGGTGCGGGAGCGGTGGTGGGGATGGGTGCGGGGGGTGATGTAGGGGGGGTGGGGATGGATGCGGGAGCAAGGTGGGAAGAAGAAGAGGGGTTGTGTGTGGGAGTATAGGATGGACGTGGTGACGGGGAGGATAGCGAGGCGATAGGTGTGGCAGAAGAAGGCGTGGGGAGCGGGGCAGGTGATCGAGGAGGGGTGGTAGATCGGGTGGGGGAAGAGGTGATGCTAGCCTGGGGGGCATCGGGGACCATCAGTAGGGCGAAAGAGTTCGAGGTACGCATGTCCTCGCTGACCTCCTTACCCTTGCGGGAGGAGGGAACTCTAGTGCGTGGTGGGGATTTGGGGCGCTTCTCAGCACCCTTCCTCGCCCACTAGGAAGTAGCGGGGGCAGGCTTAGCCACTGGGGGCTTGGTAGGCCCGCTGGGTCGTGGGGGCGGAGGTGGTGCAATGGTGGGCTGCACCGATGTAACCACAGGTCGGGAACTGAGGGGCGGTTTCGCACGTCGCCCTTGGGTGTCGGAGATAGTGGCTGCAATGTAATCATCGTAAGCCAAGGGCGGGAGATATTCCTCCTCCGTGGGGGTATTCTGCGTCGCCTTTTGGTGACATGTATGGAGGGTATGTCCTAGGATAGTGTAGTGTGTGCAAAACCTCGGGAGGTTTTCGTACACCACAGTCTGACGGATCAGCTCATCTCCATTCCGGATGAGTATCATGCGGTGGAGAGGGGCGAGTAGGTCTATCTCTACACATACTCGTGCATAGCCAGGACGGCTAAAAAGTTGGACATCTTTGTCCGCTCGTATGAAAGTGCCGACCATACTAGCTAGAGATTCTAATGCCGCGGGTGTAAACAAATGTGGTCGCAGGCCAGGAAAGCCTATCCACACCGGGACGGAATGGGGAGAAACATCACGTGAGTTCCCTGACTGCTCAGCCACCCAGCGAAAGGTATGCATCGTGGAGTCCTTGATCGTCCATGTCATACGGCTCCAGGCCTGTCGAAAGTCATCCTCCAGCTCGAAGCGAATGAGTACACTCCGGTGACTCCGTGCTCCAATGACCACCGATCCAAGGAAGTTGCCGGGTGCTGCGTATACTCTCGTGATGTCATCGATGAGCGGCCGCTTCGTCGCGAACCGCCCTATCAGCGTGTAGGCAAACGGCGCTGCCATACGTGTTACCTCCTCCTTGGAGAAGGTAACCAAACGAACACCCTCTGTGTCAATATAACCCCTAGGGGGGATCTAGTTATCATAAAGAGGGGGAAGAGTAGGCTTTGGGAGTGAAGTAGTGGGTGGTGTACGTGTGACGCCCGCCACCCTCGCTGCCCAAGTCATAGTCGGGAGTGATTCTATGCCATTAGTAGTGGCCTTGGGGCTCGTTGACCGGGGGAGGGGGGGCATGGTCTCTCGTATCCAGACGATGTGAAGGTGTGAAGGATGCGGTACTATGGTTGACCAAATCACCATGTTGGTCAACGCCGTCCGTAGTATCAACACGATCGTCCCGCCTCGAGTTAGCCGGTTGGTCAACGCTAACCGGCTGGTCAATGGTGATCATTTTTGCACCGTTGACCGTTTGGTCAACGTTGACCATTTGGTCGACGTTGACCGTTTGATTGACGTTGACCATTGGGTCGACGTTGACCGTCTGGCCGACGTTGACTGTGTGGTCGATGTTGACCGTTTGGGCTCCATTGACCGTTTGGTTGACGTTCGCCGTTCGGTCAACGTTGAACATTTGGGCGACATTGTCCATTTTGTCAAAGCTGACCGTGTGGTCAACGTTGACCGTGTGGTCAACGTTGATCGTTTGGTCAACGTTGACCGTGTGGTCGGCATGGACCGCATGGTCAGCGGTGGACCGGTTGACTCGGTTCGCATTGACCGAGTCAACCAGTTCAGTTCGGTCAATGCTGACTGAGTAAACTCAATCAGGCTTGACCGAGTCGACCGGGTCGACTCGGTCCAGCTTGGCCAGTGCAACCGGGTCGACCGGGTCACTCATGACCGGGTCGACTCTTTGATGAGTCGCTGAGTCGACCGGGTCGACTCAGTCGTTTGCGACCCGGTCGACTCGGCCTTTACTGGCTAGGCCGTTGCATGCTGAGTCAGCCAAGCCTACAGAGTCGACTGGGATTGATTCAGGTGATGTGGCGACGTCACTGGGGGAGCTGTGTGTACCCGATGACGTGGCTGCATCGCAGCCGTCGCTCGGGTGGCCTTTCGATGGATCGGACGGCAGGGAGATGTGAGAACGGTCAAAAAAATCAGGCGAGGGTGGCGTGGAATGGGCTTTTAATGCGGCCTCTGACTCTGACACCGTGGAACGGTCAAAGAAGGTGGGCACTGGCGGTAATTTTACCGCCAACGATCCAATTTTTTGACCATTTGTGGTGTCCATCATGGGTCCACCATCTGGACCGTCCTCGGTGTGACACCTGTCGTCACCGACGGTCCGGATGAGCGGACAAGTTTCATCCGCCGTAATAATGGCGGATGCGGGGGCAAAAACGGAACTTTTTTGGGTTTTTTTTAGAATTTGTTTTTTTTTTGTTTTTCGTTTTTTTGTGATCGTGAGATCCATCCAGGCTGTCACCACCGACGGCCTGGATGGATCCACATCTGATAATATCTAGGCCGCCAACATCTGACGTGTTAAGCACGTCAGATGGGCGGCTTGGCTGGTCCCTCTGGTTGCCTGACGTGTCAAACACGTCAGGCTTCCCTCGAGGATCCTCTGCTGACTCAGCGGCCCGCATGGGATTGCGGGCCGCGTGCCTTCGTTTTTGTTGTTTTTTCGGCGAACGCTCAATAAAACGAATATTTTACATGAGAAAAATAAAATAAATGTAAAATAAAATGTACCTTGCTATTCTTCGTCTCGAGACGAACAATTCAAGCGCAGATTTCACCCAATTTCGTGTAGTATATCGTTCCAATTTCAAAAAATAAAATTCGAAAATAAAAACTTACCTTCGAACTTAAAATCTCTCTAGAACGAGCTATACTGATCTGTTTCATGCGATTTTTCTATTGATTACAATAGATTTCACCCTTCCAAATCCAATGAGACCAAAATCAGCTCAATCCGAGACCGGACGCAAAAGTTATGAGCAAATCGCCGATTTCGGAGAAGAGAGAAGTTATATGAGCTTGTCACACGAACGTTCCTCTCTCGATGTCTCTATCTCTATATTTCTTACTCTGTAATTTTTCTTTCTCTTGATGTCTCTTCTCCTCTCTCTCGTCCACTCTTTCTTTCTATTCCTTTAACATTTCTCCCTCCCTCTCTCTATATTTGTCTCTCTCTTCGTATGTTTTTCTCTTAATATCTCTCTATCTTGATATTTCTCTCCTTTTGGACTCTCTTTCTTCGTAAGTTCCTTACTCACTCTTACTCTGTCTCGACAATGGCAGAACCTATCCACTAACTAACAATAATAAACACAATATAAATAAAGACTCATTAGTTGCGGGTCTGTTTCTATTGATATATTCCAGTCAAAAGGTCATAATGGAGACGTTTCCGGCAAGCATCCTCAGTGGTCATAATTTGATGCATCTTCCCAAGTGGAGGAGTTGACCATCTTGTGGCGTTTACACAATTCATTCTCTATCTCTACTTCTCTCTCTTCCTTTCTCTAACGCCATCTACCTCTGCATCTCCTCTCTCTCCTTACCAGTCGTTCTTTGGATATTTATTCTTTTCTATCTCCCTCTTATCCGTCTTTCGCTCCTCCCCTATCTCTCCCTATCTGACTTTATCCACCCGTCTCCTCATTTGGCAAGTTTCCTTTGACAGTCAAGTGTTCCCCTCCATCCTCTATCTCTACCTTTATCTATCATCATCTCCCTCTATTTCTATCTCTCTGTCCTATATATTGATTCCCCTTCCAATCTATCTATCTCTCCTAATTTTATAGTCCCCTGATTCTCTCGCTCAGCATCAGGTTTTGAGGCCGTCGTCTTCTGGGTTATTTCGTCGGAAGGCCTACCGCGTTGAGGAAAACGCGGAAACAAAGCACTTTTATACTCCAACGCGCATTGAACTTCCACATTCCCAATTCTCATCAATAGCGAGAGAAACCGAAGCGCGGATGGACAAGAACACCACTGTGATCACGGCCGTCGCCATCCTTCTAGGAGTACTCTCCGCAATTTTAGGGTTCGCGGGGGAGGCGAAGAGGATCCAGGTAAGAGAGATAGAGATAGATCTTCGTTTGGATTCTTGGGAGAGAAGGGCTTTCTTTGATTTCTTCTGATCACTACGCGACGACGTTTTTGAACAGCCTAACGCTGAAGGGATTTAGTTTGAATTGTTGAGAGAGAAGGGATTTATTTAGTTTCTTCATATCACTAAGTGATGACATTTTGAACAGATTAAGGATGTTGTTTTGACGGAGGATGGTGTCTGCGATTATCCGGCCACTCCGGCGGTGGGGCTGTGCGTGGCCGCCGTTGTCCTTCTCGTTATCGCTCAAGTCCTCCTCCACATCTTCGGGGGCTGTTCTTGCGTCAATACCGCCCCTCCCTCCCCTGGCAAGAGCTGGACCGCCGTCAGGCTCGTCCACATTTTCACTTGGTACGCCCCTCCTAACTAGTGGATAAATGGTAGATCACAAGGAGGGGAGAGAGAGAGAGAGAGAGAGAGAGAGAGAGAGAGAGAGAGAGAGAGAGAGAGAGAGAGAGAGAGAGACCGAAAGAGAGAGCGCGAGCGAGAGAGAGAGAGACAGCGAGAGAGAGAGACCGAAAGAGAGAGCGCGAGCGAGAGAGAGAGAGAGAGAGAGAGACAGGTCGGGAAAAAGAGAGAGAGAGCGAGAGAGAGAGAAAGATCGGGAAAAAGAGAGAGATATGAAAGAGAGATTGATAGGTAGAAAGAGAGGGAGATAGATGAAATAGTGGGAGAGGTCGAGAGAGATGAAAAATAGATAAATTGATAGTTTGAAAGCTAGAGATGAAAACCCAAGAGAGGTACCGAGAGTGAGATACAAATAAAGAGGGGTAGCTAGAAAGCAGAGAGGTAGAGCGAGAGAGATACAGAGAGAGATAGAAATAGATAGGTAGTGAGAGAGATATTGAGAGAGAGAGAGGAAAGATCGAGAGTTAAAATAATTATGCGACAAATTATAGTATTCAACTCTTTGATGTATCTTCAAGTAGTAAGTCATAGGTTTTACTATAGTATTCAACTCTTTGATGTATCTTCAATTAGTTATGGTGAGGCTAAGTACCGCTGCATTATGTCTCTATTTTAGGATTAACTCCGAGTCATTCATGCTTTCGCTATTCCATTCGTTTACTGCGATTTAGATGTTCATATCTTATGGGATCCTACTTTGGACCGTGTATTTCGTCGTGACCTGTCCATATATTTTCGTTATTTTTTAGAATAAAACCTATGACTTACTTTAGTCAATTTTCCGCAGGATTGCCTTTGCAGCCTCGGTGTACTTGCTCATCTCGGCGGCAGTGGCGAACATGCAGAGGGATCGTCTGAGCACTGGGTTCTTATCTCTGAGATTTTGCAACTACGTGAGGCCAGGATTTGCAGCGGGAGGCGCCATCCTTGCATTGATCAGTGTTTTGTTAGGGGTCGCCCGTTACCACATGTCACTACGCTTGCTACAAGCGCCGGGGGCTGGTAGTGGACTGCCAGGGCAAGGAATAGCAATGGCACAGCCCCAGTTTTCCTTCCAGCCCCCTCAACCCTACCCCCCAAACCCGGCTTTTGTCCATGAAGACACCTATGCGAGGCGCCATATCCCCTAATCTCTATCTCTATCTGTGTCTGTGTACCTTTCCCCATCTCCTCCTCTCTCTCTCTCTCTCTCTCTCTCTCTCTCCCAAAAAATATGTTTCTACATCTATTTCTGTATATCTCCATCTGTGTCTCTCTCCTTATCTGACTTAATAGCTTTCTCACAGTCCCCCCTCATTTTAATCAGTAAAATCAATGATGTTTCCTAACATCATTTGTTGCTTGATTGATATCGTAGTGTATGTGCATTAGATGCATGCATCACGCGTTATACGAACTTCTCTTTGGTTCTTCACAGTTAATTTTATTTTTATTTGCACTTGTTGTTGATCATCTCATTTGTTATATATTTTTCTTCTTCCTTTCTCTTCATTCATATTAGTCCAGTTATTATTCCATTTTTTTGTGATTTCGGAAGGAGATATTCAATAATTTTAGTACTTGTTATCTACAATGACACAACATTATGCGGTACTCATGAACTAACCTTATGTTTATGAATATGCATTCAAATTTTGACTCGCAATACTGCACCGATTCATTTATGGTTACTTTTGTTAAAAAGGGATTAAATTATAGTTCTAGGTAACTTAAAAGGTTGATTCCCTGGATTCAAGCACGGCCATACACGCAAGATGCCATAATATTTTCACTGAATCATTAAAAGTTTTAAAATTCTAATTTTATCAAACATTACGTGCAATGAATAGCTTTGTGGTATTGGAAGAACAAAGCCTCCATTACAACATCAGTCATAATGAAACTTTAATTGTCTATTCCTCATTCTTTAATGAATATTGCAGTTTTTAAAATATTCTGATGGAGGACCATCCAGTCAAGCCCGTCCAGACTCGTCACCAGCCACTTTGTGGGGCCCAAGCCGATGTAAAGAACCCAAATTTCCGCTACCAGGTTTGAGAAACCACGCTGAGTCATTCATGACGACCCATTCCTCGTGCTCAGGCCCCGTCATAGCATCATTTTACTATTTTATTGCCGTCTTGTGACTGTAGGGAGGTCCCTTGCTGCATGTGTACGGGCCTCCCTCGTATGTGTTTGTTTGTGTGGTGTGGTGTTCTACTTGCACCTTTAGGTGACCCCTAGGCTTCCTCTTAAAAGGGGCCCATTAGCCACCCCATAACTGCTTAGGCACGAAGCACAGTGAAGCAGGCACGAAGCAGGCACGAAGCAGAGTGAAAGTTAGTGTGTTGTGTTTTCCAAAAGTTCTCTAGTCGATTCCTTCTAGAACAGGCATCGTTCCATTTGGGTTCGATTGAAGGATCTTGTTTGTGATTTCTCAATGGCCTAGAGCCCCACCACCTTGTCGATTTCTCTTGTCCATAGTTGACTGGCAAACATCCGGCGATCAGAGTGCTGTTTGCGGCGGTTTAATTCATCTGATCCAGAAATCTATGCCTCGTGAATGTCATTGTTGCTTTGTGAGATTCATCATCGTGTCCCTAACGATCATTTGCGTCGACTAGATATTTTGACTTTAGATAGAAACTCTCGCCTGAGTGTTGCCATCAGGAATCATTATCCAGGTGGTTGATAGGACGACTGAGAACTTTGGGAATCCAGATCTGTCATCAACCGAGCCCATCCAACACCATAACCAGCCTAGGGGCGTCATCTCCTTTCGACATTGACGTGCTGCACATCGTCCACCCTGAAGCACCGTCGATTCTGCAACCAGGCCACCTCGCATTGTTGAGGTTCTTCATGTCATCATCGTTTAAATCATGGTCATCTTCTACATCCGGGATAATTCTCTACAATTGCTTCCCCTCCACGAACTGCCATTGCATGCCGAATCGATCTCAGTGAAGAAAGTTTGTTCCTCGGCATATTTGGACCAGCCCTTCCCAAATGTGCTCGACTCTTCAGAGGTCGACCCTGCTATCGACCGTCCTCGAGTCTCAGGCCATTGATAACGTTCTTTCGCCTAAGTGTAACGTGCGGCTTATTTCGAGCGCCCTGGTCGTGCCTGTAAGAACGCGAGGTACCTCTGTACCGGGATCGAGTCTTGAATGAGATTCGAAGTAGAGAGAATGAGAGAGGAGAAGGAGAGAGATGGAAGAAGAGTAGGCAACGCAAGAGACGGAATTAGATCGTGTATTTTCCCCAAATTAAACACCGTCTGTTGGTTGTATTTATATGATATTATAACTAATAGTTCTAATGGCCGTTGTAACAGAATATCTTAACGGCTATATTCTGTTTCGCCTTAGCCGTTGGATTGATCCTAGCCGTTATAACTCAATATAACGGCTAGCTTTAGTTTAATCCTATCCGCTAGATTAACCTACCTATGTTTAATCCTAGCGCTATATTTTCCTATATTGAATCCTAGCAGCTATCCCATATCGGGTATTATATAGCTCCGGTTTTTACTACGCTACTCTTATTTAGGCCTATGTCGCTGACGTGTCGTTGACCGTCGTCGGGTCATCCTGAGGTTCGTCGCTGTCGCCGAGTTTCTCAACTCCTCTTTCACCCCCCCGCAAGCTCAAGGGCGGAGCGTCGACGACGTTGAGCTTGTTCCTCAGGCGAGTGAACACAAGCTTGGTGAGCGGCTTGGTGAGGACGTCAGCCAGTTGTCCGCTGCTGTCAACGAACTGGATACTGATGTTCTTGTTTGCCACCTGCTCATGAACGAAATGGAAGTCGACCTCTATATGCTTCATCCTGGCATGAAAAACTGGGTTAGCTGCAAGATACGTGGCCCCTAGATTATCACACCATAGCGTGGGCGGTCCGAGTGGAGTGAGCGACAACTCTCGGAGGAGAGACTGGATCCACAAGAGCTCTGCGGCACAGTTGGCGAGTGCCTTGTATTCCGCCTCTGTGCTGGACCTGGCCACCGTCGGTTGTTTCTTTGAGCACCAGGAGACCAAGTTATGTCCAATGTAGACCAGGAATGCACTCGTTGACTGTCGGTCTGCACGATCCCCCGCCCAATCTGCATCACTAAAGGCATTAAGCGTAAAGTCAGAGTTCTTACGATAGTTTAACCCAAACAGAATGCTCCCTTTGAGATATCTCAGGAGATGCTTGAGGGCTTGCCAGTCTGCATTAGTAGGAGCATGCATTTTCTGGCACGCTTTGTTCACTGAGAAGGCAATATCAGGTCGTGTGATTGTGAGATATTGTAGTGATCCCACGATCTGTCGATACAAATTATGATCAGTGAATGGCGCTTCATCTTGATTTGTTGAGGAGACAGCACATGGAGTGTTGGTAGGCTTGCAATGCTGCATGTTAGCTCGTTGAAGAATAGATGTAATATACTTAGATTGTGACAAAAGGTAACCAGTTTGGTGTTTAATAAATTCAATTCTAAGAAGTAATGGGCTGCCCCAAGATCCTTAATAGCAAAATTCAAATGTAAACACTCCACTAGTTTTGAAATTTCACGTTTATTGGGACATATAATTAAGATATCATCTACATATATCAGAATAAAAATAGGGTCATTCTGTAATTTGAAAAATAAGGAGGAATCTGTCTTGGATCCTAGAAATCCAATGTCGTATAGAAAGGTAGTGAGCTTGGTAAACCACGCTCTCGGAGATTGCTTTACACCGTAAATCAAATTATTCAGAAGACAAACGTGGTCCAGTTTTGAATTGTCTTTAAATCCTGTAGGTTGTTCCATATAGATTGTTTCCTGTGAGTCCCCATGTAAGAATGCGTTTGAAACATCCAGTTGATGAATGTTCCAACATTTACTGATTGCTAGAGATAAGAGAATTCAGATAGTTGTGTGCTTGATGACAGGGCTGAAAGTTTCTGTGAAGTCAAACCCCTCTTGCTGATTGAAGCCTTTTGCCACTAATCTAGCTTTGTATTTATCGACAGCTCCATTTGGTTTGTATTTAAGCTTGTATACCCATTTACAGCCAATGACATGAAGATTAGAGGTTCTAGGAACTAATGTCCAGGTGTTATTGGACATCAGTGCTCGATATTCATTATACATTGCTTCCATGGCAAACGATGTAGGTTCAGCAGTTGTGGTTAGAGTAGATACCAAGCATTGTGGTAATGGGTGTTTGATAGAGCAAGTGTTAAGATTCGGATCTTCAAACCTCTGCTGTTTGTAGAGCTTATGAAAAGGTTTAATCTTTAATATTTCGCGTGACTCAGGAGTGTAATCCAATGTGGGAATCACATCTGGATATTTTTCTAAAAGTGATTTTGATCTGCCAAAAACGGTCACAGGGGTTTTAAACAATTGATCTATGGGTGAATGTGCTAAGTCTGGCACGTCTACAGAGGTATGAGAAGAATCATCATTGGATGATTCTTCTGTAACTGCCTCTGTTGCCGCATTAAGGGCCCCTGTGGCATTCGTGGGCAAGTACTCAGCGGGTTCATCACCCAATGTGGTTGAAATAGAACAATCATTGGGATGACCAATATAAATTTGATCGTTCTGTTTCGAGCACTGGTTGGATCTTAGTTCACTGGGGCATGAACCCAAGATACCAGGATTCTGATTAGATGGCAAGCTAGAGAAAGGAAAGTTACCTTCGTAGAAAATGACATGTCTGGATATGAATATTTTCCCAGTGCTTAAGGAGAGGCACCTGTAGCCAATGTGCATAGAGCTGTATCCCACGAAAGCACATTTTTCTGACCTGAAATCAAGTTTGTTATTAGTGTATGGACGTAAATATGGGTAACATAGACACCCAAAGGTTCTTAGGATTGAGTAGTTCGGTTTGGTGTTGAACAGTACTTCGTATGGCGACTTATTCTGAAGAATGGGAGTAGTGAGTCGATTGATCAGGTAGGCCGAGGTGGTTACTGCTTCATCCCAGTATCGTTGTGGCATATGTGCAGTTTTTAGAAGAGAGAGTGTAGTTTCTATGAGATGCCTATGCTTCCTCTCGGCAGTTCCGTTTTTTTCTGGCGTATGAGGACAGGAGACCCTGTGTACAATTCCTTTGTTTCTGAGGTATGAGTGGAGTCCTCTGTATTCTCCACCCCAGTCAGATTGGAGGTACTTGATTCTGCCATGAAATTGTGTCTCTACTCGTTTTTGGAATTCTTCAAACACTTGGAGAAGATCATTCTTCTTCTTCAAGGGATACAGCCATGTGTATTTGCTAAAGTCATCAACAAATACAACATAGTATAGATATCCTGAGTTTGAAGTGATGGGAGCTGGTCCCCAAAGATCAGAATGAATGACTTCTAGACAAAATTTCGATACATGATTTGTGGGAGAGAATGGGAGTTTGTGTGACTTAGCCACATTGCAAGCATCACATACGAATTGGTCACTGGATGGTGAGAAAGGTAAATCATATCGTTTTATAATGGATTGAAGAACACGCAATTGGAGATGTCCTAGCCTAGAATGCCATCTTTCTGCTGAAGTCTTCTCTCCAACCAATGCAGTTTTATCCCAGGCTTGAGGGCCAAGATAGTACAGGCCATCTTTAACCGTCCCTCTGAGCAGAGTCTTGTGCGTGACCTTGTCCTTCACGAAGCAACAGGTTTTATGAAATTCGACGTACACATCATTATCCAATACTAATTTTCTCACATATAAAAGGTTCTTAGTAATGTCAGGAACATGTAGAATATCAGTCAACTTTAAAGTACGATTTTCAGTAGAAATCTTAGAAGATCCAACAGAAAGAATTTTCAAACCTGTGCCATTACCAACTTGCAGAGAATCACTTCCTTGATATTCTTGAGTTTTTCTGATGATTGCTGCATTTGACGTTACGTGATGGGTAGCTCCGATATCTGGGTACCATGCATAATTGTCATCCGTCCTGAAAGAAGAATTGTGAGCCATATGTGCCTCCTTTTGTATGTGCGAGGAAGAGGGTCTCCAGTTGGAATTGTTCCTCTGAAACTCAGGGCATTTCCGTGCTCTATGTCCATATTGTGAACAAAGTTGACATCGAGGTTGGAATTGTTGATTCCTTCCTCTACCTCTTCCACGGAAGTGAGTGAATCCTCTATTGTTGCTGAATTCCCTCTTGGTGTAGGAGTATTGGCCCCTCTGAACATTGTTGGCTATCGGTGGAAAATTTTCGTTTTCCTCTTCAAACCTCAGGTATGCGTCGTGGGCTTTGAGGTTGGTGACGATCTCATCAAATTTGAGGTGTCCGATATTAGCATTGATGCTCACAATGAAGGAGGAATAAGCTGACCCTAGTCCTCTCAGGAAGGTGTCAATTTTGGCCTGCTCGTAAGGCGGTTGTCCAGCAGCATCCAATGCCTCCGTCACGGATCTGAAGTACCTGACATATTCTTCTGTGCTTCTTGCTCCCTTTCTCATGTTATGGAACTTGCGTTGGAGGTCCATTATACGTTCCTGATCCCATCCAGCAAACACAGATTCCAGCTTTTCCGACGCCTCTTTAGATGATTTTGCTATGCTGATATGAGGTGCGATCTGCTCAGAAATAGTTTGATGAATAAATCCCAGTACCTGCTGGTCGATTCGCCACCATTTTCTGAACTCTGTGTTTTCAGCTATATTCCCTTGTTAGTCTGCAATCGAAACTGGGGGAGAGACACCTTCAACGAATCGCATAAGATCGTATCCGTTTAGGATCGGGACCATGGCGCTTCTCCAGATACGGAAATTGTCGCCATTGAGCTTCGTTAGCACAATTCCTCCGGTGGGAACTATCACGGGAGCTTGCTCTTTCATGACGACTCCGCTCGCCGAGCAATTCACAGCAACGGGAAAACTTTCCCCCATACTCTTGATGCCCGTTTAGAGTGGCTCTGATACCATGTAAGAACGCGAGGTACCTCTGTACCGGGATCGAGTCTTGAATGAGATTCGAAATAGAGAGAATGAGAGAGGAGAAGGAGAGAGATGGAAGAAGAGTAGACAACGCAAGAGACGGAATTAGATCGTGTATTTTCCCCAAATTAAACACCGTCTGTTGGTTGTATTTATATGATATTATAACTAATAGTTCTAATGGCCGTTGTAACAGAATATCTTAACGGCTATATTCTGTTTCGCCTTAGCCGTTGGATTGATCCTAGCCGTTATAACTCAATATAACGGCTAGCTTTAGTTTAATCCTATCCGCTAGATTAACCTACCTATGTTTAATCCTAGCGCTATATTTTCCTATATTGAATCCTAGCAGCTATCCCATATCGGGTATTATATAGCTCCGGTTTTTACTACGCTACTCTTATTTAGGCCTATGTCGCTGACGTGTCGTTGACCGTCGTCGGGTCGTCCTGAGGTTTGCCGCTGTCGCCGAGTTTCTCAACTCCTCTTTCAGTGCCCACAGGTCACCCGTCCTCTTTCCATCTCCTTTTATATTGCAGTTTAATTCCGTGTTTCAATGCTGAATTTTTTTGACTGCTCCGCCGCCACGAGTGAAATCTACTTGTGCTTAGGAATAGCCACCAATTACCGTAGTAGTTATTTTCTTGACAGTCCCTGATCGGTTTGATCACTTCGACGGTGTGGACATCTTACGACAAAGGCGGTCCCCATTCCATTGGACTTTGAGCTGATCATGTGGATTATTGGGAGCTTGGTCTTGTCACGATTCATCCCGTGTCATCATCTGGGTTACGTCTCGAATCACTTGGTCTTTTGAGGAATTTCTCGTTAATTTCTCTTAAACATACGCATCATTTCACCACATCACATCGTGTTTGTGTCCGTTCTCCTGTGGTGTAACACGAGCCGCGCGATCATGGTCGTTGTGTTACATCATATTCATGGATGAGTTCCAATGAAAAGATACTATCTTTGACAATCTTACTTCCTACATCAAGCGAAGGCCAATGTTTCAAGTTGTTATTCCTCATTCAAATATATGCACTACTTTTATCATGGTTTGTGATTATTTTATAATAAGGTGAGGGTGACCATATGAAATATTGACTAAGTAGCTGGTTCAATTATTGAGCAGTTAAGGAAATAAGTGGTTTAAGACAATATATCATGGGAAATAATAGGTAGAAAAGAGATTCTTAATTTTAAAAATGGTAAATAATTTCAAAATTACTGCAATTTTATCACCTCTCTCTCATCTTACTCATCTCTAACTTCCTTTCTTCATCTTTTATATCTACCTCAATCTCCTTTTTCCTTTTTCTCCTTCATCTGTATCACAAATTTTTGTGCTCTTCCATTCACATCAGCCTTTTCTTCAACTCTTTCTCCCTCCCTTTTTATGTTCCTCCATCCCTTTATCCTCGCTTCCTCCAATATCTATTTTGCTCTCCCTTTGTCCTTTACCCTTTAACCTTCTTCTATACTGATAAGTCAAAATTTAGGTGGTTAACCTAGTCGATATGTAATATCAAGACTTATACAATAACATTTATAATTAACCCTAGTTCACTTATTGCTGATGTAAATTGGTGAGTAAGGGTCGAACCACAAAGAAGGCTGAGTGATTAAGATTGATTTTAAAGCAAATTAAAAGGTTAAGAAAGTGGTGATGGAGATTGCAGGACGAACGACCCCACGTTCGTGGATGATCGATACCGTTGGAGTAGTAACCACCGCCAACCTCTTTCCCCCCACACTTCCCACTTACTTCTTCCCCTCTACGGATCTATAAGATCCCAAAATTTTCATTATTTTAGACGGCAAATTTGTTTAGAAGAAAAGCTTTCCTTCGAGACGAGCCCATTGGGATTTCCTCAGCCACCGCTGCCGCCAGAAGTCGCCGCCGCCGCTGCCGCTGAGTGGAGGTCCTCCTGTTGTTGTCTCCTTCAGTCAACAAGCCACCAACCTTTCTCTCATCCTCTCTTCCCCCTTCTATTTCTCTTTCTAGCACATTCCTTCACTCAATCTTTTCTCTTTACTGTTCGCTCTTTCCGTATCATGTTCTCCCTCTCTTTAATTTTTGTCTCTCTCTATTGGACGCGTTCTATCTATCTATCTCCCGTTCTCTCTCACTCGCTCACTTTTTTCCCATTCTCTCTCACAATTGTCTCTCATTCTAGTTCTTTGTCAATCTCTCTCTCTTTCCCCATTATCTCTCTCAATCGTTTCTCTTTCTAGATCTCCTTCTCATTCGCCCTATCTTTTCCATTCTCTCTCTCTCAATCGTCTCTCTTTCTAGTTCTTTATCAATTGCTCTCTCTTTCCTGTTATCTCACTCAATTGTCCCTCTTTCTATATCTCCCTCTCATTCGCCTTATCTTTTCCCTTCTCTTTCTCAATCGTCTCTCTTTCTAGTTCTTTCTCAATTGCTCTCTCTTTCCCCGTAATCTCCCTCAATCGTCTCTCTTCTAGATCTCCCTCTCATTTCCCTCTGTCTTCCCGTTCTCTCTCACTCATCTCTCTTTCATGTTCTTTCTCTCAAATCACTTTCTCTCTCCCTCTCTCATACTACCCCTCTCTCTATCATATTCTGTTTGGCGTTCTCTCTTTTCTATTGCTGTTTCTCTCACTCAGTAACTTCTCTATCTCGTTTTCTCTGCTGCGCTCACTCTCGCCATATCTTTCTGTACTTTTGCGGTGTTCTCCCTCGCCCTATCTCTGTCTCCCGCTATTTCTTTCTCAGTAACACACTCTCTCTCTCTCTGACCAGTGTTATTACTCTCCCAATCACACTCTTTGTTTGGATTCCCTCTTCTTTCTCTATCACGCTGTCTCTTTCCCTCTCTCCATCGTTCTTTCTCTCTATCGGACCCTCTCTCTCAATAATCTCTCTCTCTCCAGTTCTTTCTCTCAATCAACTCTCTTCCTAGTTCTCTTCAGATTCCTCTCTCTCTCTCTCTCTATAGTGCTCCCTCCCTGTCGTTGTCTCTCTATCGTGCATCCTCTCTTTGCCGCCTGCTCCCTCTCCTTCCATCGCCTAAACCTTCTCTCAATCACACGCTCTATCATTCACACTCTCTCCTTCTCTATTTTCTTCTCATTCTATTTTCTCTCGTTTGCATTCTCTTTCTCCCATTATCTCCCTCAGCCACACTTGTTATAACCAGCTCTCTCTCTCTTTCTCTCTATCTTTCCTGCTATTTCTCCCTCTCTCATTAATGCCTTATTTCTTCTTCTCACAATAGCGCTACTTCTCTCCCTCTAACTCTCCCTCTCTTTCTCTCCCTTTTAAACCTCTCTCTCTCTCTCTGGGCCACGTTCGCAGGCCCTCCTGCATCAAGTGGATTAGGTGTAAAGAGTGTGAAAGAAGAAATAACTAATCGTATATGATTGTTGAATTTAAATAATTTATATGTATAATTTTTAATTCGTACTGATAAGAACTATGAACTAATAACAGAGATTAGGATAGTAATAAAATTGTGGAATGAGGAGAGGATGAGAGGAATGAATGGATGTGATGAAAAAACCCTAATTAGGCGTTCTCTATGAAAACCCCGATTGGGAATGGGTGTTATAAGCTGTTAATCTCTACTCATAGGGTTTAATAACTTCTAACAGAGAGTGAAGTGACATCATAATGTGTGATGGATATAGATATTGGGGAAACTGAATAAAAATCCTAATTAAGTGTTTAGGACTTACCTCTTCCTTTGGTGATCCTCCCAAGCATTAATCTCCCTTCATGGGCCCCTATATTGCGCCCGGTGCCTTGGCATGTTGCAATAGACATGAAGATAAATTAAAAGAGGGAAGAAACTCACTTTCGGAAAGAAGAAAAACCCTAAATTGGTACTCATACAACTTTCTTTCACAAGGTCTCCCACATTGATGGAGGACCATCCAGTTGAGCACGTACATACTGGTCATCACCCATGTCGTAGAGCCCGAGCCAATGTGAAGAACATGTATTTCTGCTACCCATGTCGTAGAGCCGCATTTGCATCGTCTTGTTGTGTGTCGTGTTCCTTATGGTTTTATGATGGCCCATTCTTCGTGTACGGACCCCATTATCATGTTGTTTTAGTATTTTCTCATTGTATTTTGTCTGTAGGGAGGCCCCCTCTTGCATGTGGATGGAGCTCCCCATATGTGTTTTGTGGTTTGGGTGATTTTGTTTGCACCTTTAGGGGGGGGGGAGTCCATGCTTGGCTTCTTCCCCCCCAAAGCACCCTTTTAGGGGGAAGCCCAATAAGCTTCCCCCTAAAAAGGTGCCCCTTCTTTACTATAAGACTAAAACGTGGGACATACTTGTTGTTGTTTTGGAAAGAACAGTATCATATTTCATTTTGCTGCACCAACGGAAGTTTTCTTCCTCATCCTTGGTAGGCTACGATTGCAGGAAGTCCTCAACGTTGTTACTCCTCCCAGAAGTTTGTCATTGGTCGATATCACACAAAGGTGTCGTTATGTTTTCACCCTGGGCAGAGTAACAACGCGTCGATCATGCATCTCCACCTTGGCCCTTTGAGCAACATTGGTCATTGACTTTCCCATTGCCAGTGGCCATGGACTCATCGGGCGTAGGTTCCCGCTCAACCTTAGATTCGTACTGTCAGTCCTGATCGTTCTCCATTGACTCGAGCAATTTCACCCTATCGTTAGGGTTCCAACTGCGGTTACCACGACTGTGTTGCAAACTATCGTGGACATCCTGTCCTCATCATGATTCGGTCCTCCCTCACAGCTAACGGCTCAATTGTCAACCCAGATCCCTTTGCCCCTTGCCATGTTGGTGAAGCTTCTGCGCCTTGACGAGGTCTCATCTTAGTTTTGAGGCCCCTACAACCGTCCAGCCTCAACCGTCTCCATGCGCATCACGTGCACACAGAGACCTAGTCGTCACTCCAGTCAACAGCGACTCCTTTGCTTGCATCTTATACAGCTTCCCAAAACGATGCGTAATCCTACTTCCATATGTCCTTTGGGTCGACGGTGGTGTTCTTGTTTATCATCGTACCCCATTCATAACTACCCGTGGCTCCCTCCTCCGTGGATGCTGATCCAATCGCTCTTCCAGGCCATTGATCACTGTTGACACCTCCACGATAGTGCCATTTCCACGTTGGTACTATTCAACCAGTCATCCACTACTTCCCCGTGGATTAGTGGCCGCTGTGATCCTACAGTTCTCTCCCCTAAGGGCAGATTGTGACTTATTTCAAGCGCTCTGGCCGTGCCCACAGGTCACTCGTCCTCTCTCCATCTCTTTTTTATGTTGCAGTTTAATTGCGCCTTTTCATGCTGATTTTCTTCGACTACTCCGCTACCACGAGAATTTGTAACACGATTATCAGTTTACCTACCATACTCGTGGTAGGGATTTCTTTTATCGGTGTTGAATTAGCTTCGTTCGTGGAGACTGACGTGGACGCTCATGAACGGTGAACGTCCCCCACTCCATCGGCCATTCAAACCGAACACTCGGGTCATTGGGAGCTTGTTTGTGCCAGACCCCTCGTGTTGTTATGTGCCCCTACACTCCGGACCAGTAGGGATTCTGACATATTTCTCGTTGATTTTCAAACGTACGCATCATTTAAGTATTTGGTCACATATTGTTGCCCGTCTCCTGTGGCGCAGCCTGAGCCGCTCGATCCCCACACGTGGTGTTACATCACACTTGGAGAAAGGCAAAATGAAGTACATGAAGAAACTAATCTCAGGATGTATTTTCTGGATTATATTTGATATTTTACAAGTATTTTTTAGGTTAAAAAATGGAAACATTCTGGCCCATTCTGGAATTTAATGCAACAATATTTATTCAGTGGACCTATGTATTTTTGGTGAAAATTGCATAAACTTATTGGTAGCATGCATAAATTAGCTTAATGATTCTCTGAAATGCATGAAATAAACATGAATTATACCTATTTATTTGGTCTCCATCATATTACTCTTAATTTATTTCAGGTTTATTTATCTCTCCTATCTTTAGTTATCTGGATAAAATGGAGCTGAATACCAGGGTAACATAAGGAATCTACTAAGAAAAAGAACAATATTATGAAACATATAGATCCTCCAAATAAGAGTATATAATCTTATTTGGAATACATGATTGCATGAATGATAAGTCTAAAATTGGTACTATTTACCCTTAATCACAATTTTGGAATCAGGCTTATGCAATGACAACTTGTACTATTTACCCTTAATCACAATTTCGGAAAATGTAGGATGAGAAAGGGGTCTAACCACAGGGAGGCACTTTCTCAAGAATTTTTCATCCTATATTTCATGAATTAATTTCAAGAATGAATTAATTATGTACTCAGATGGCCATTGTTATGTTTACCTTTGTTTTTTAATTACTAAAAGGTATTTATTTAGGATCTTTATATTGGTATTTATATTTTCAGTCAGACCATTGTAGAGATCACAATTTTTGTACCTATATCAAAAAATCAAAATAATATAATGCAATGAAATGTGATTCCACAAGAAAACCTTTTTATGTATTTAATTGGGAATTATTAAGCTAATTTAGAAATTGTTTAGAAATTGGACTCCAAGATGGACGATTTTTTGGGTGAAAAATTGGATTTCGGTATTATATATAGTGAATTGAATTTTGGAACAATCAATTTCCATGCCCAGAGAGAGAAAGGGGAGAACAAATTGGGGGAAATTAGATCTAGGTGTAAATTGACTTTGATCCGTGGATATAAGGTGCAAGATGAGATGTTAAACAAATATTAGAAATGGAAATTTAAACTCATATGTTGAATCAATACCAAAATACAATGCTAATCACAATTTAATTATAACCTCCAAGGGCATGTACATTTTGCCCATGCCTTGGCATTTTCAAATCATTAAAGAAGGTGTTCAAATAGTGAAGAAGAAACTTACAATTTTGATCCTTGAATGAAGAACTGTCACCTTCAGAAGCAGATCATGTGTCCTTCCTGGCCAAACTAGTTGGGGGAGAGCTTCCTCGGTGGTTTTCCCCTTTCTCCCATCCTCTATTTATAATCCAACTGTGTGGATTGTAGAGGGTGAAAAGATAAATCTACCCTCAAAATTTGGGCGCGATCGCAAGGTTAGATCTCAAGATATCATCATTATACTTTCAATTAATCACAGCCCTTGAATTATTATATGTCTCCTTCACGCAGGCACCAGCCAGGTGAAAATTGCAGCTTCTGATTTTCCCATGTGCCTTTCTTGTTTTCTCCACTCTCGGATCACATGCTGCCACGTCGTTGTGAACTAAAAACGATGAACAAATTCTCGTAAAAAGAGAAAGCAAAAAGATACTGTGTGCATGGCTGGTAGCACGCCATGTCACCCAATCTGTGTGAGCGTGCCTCATTTTTAATAAAAAAGGTATTACTTTGAATATAACAAATGCACGTGCTTACGATTTGTCCTGTGCATTTATTGTGCGAAAAAAGCACATAGGAGAATCTCCTCAAGCCACCTGCGCCACGTGATAGCGAGAACCAATTGGATAATTATGGCATTGTGAATCGCGATGCCATATTTATCTCATGGCAAATGATTTTCACAGCCAATCATTTGCCTGAATTTTTGGGCGGAATGATGCAGAGAAGACACTTAAATTCACCAAAATCATTGTTAAATGCCAAAAAAATCATGAAATTTATTCTATTAACTCTTAAAAATATTTATTGCCTAAATAGGGGTCATAAAATTATAAAAGATATGGAAAATCCCAAAAAGATACTAAATGCCTTAATAGCCTCCGGGCAAGTATTTTATGCCTTGCGAAAAATGAATCTTAAGTGCACTAAGGTCAATATGTCATGTAAAGATACTGAAAAATTGAAAACAAATCATGAAACTGTAGTGCAATCTCTTTATGTCCATTTAATTATGATAACATACAAATATGGCCCATAGAACACATATTTAAGTAATATTCATCAATTTTATGGTATATATTGCAAGTTATCATACCCCCAATTTAAATCATTGTTAGTCCCCTAGGAATGTTTTCTTTAGGATACCTCTTCATACATCAATCATCTTGCATTTTCATGAAGTTTTTGAGATATCAATAACATGCTCGAAAGGAAACTCCCCTTGACAATTTGGATTCCACCTTTTCAGGAATGTGGGCACCATCCCTCTTGGTTGGGGTAGAGCTAACGAAGTGCGATAGAAGGATGTACTTCTCTCCAGATTTGACACTATGATCGGAAGGTTCCTCACTACATTCTTTATGCGGTGGTCCTCTCACCAACTCTCTTCTGAGTAGTGGCTACCTAATGTAAAATTTCTCCCACTAACCTTCCTCCTAATTTTATCATAAAAGCTAGGCATTATCTGCCTCCCATTTAGCACATAACATCAAAATGTTGTACTAATGAGATATGTGTAATGAGGTTGGCTTCAAAAGGGGTGGAGTGGGTAAGAGAATAAGAAAGAAATGAATGCTCAAAGGAAAGGATATGAAGTTGGTTTGTATGGTTTAGTAAAGGTCACATCATGTTAGGTTGCCTTCTCCCAAGACTCAGACGAATGAGCTGGATATAGAATGAAAAATATTGATGGTGTATTGATGTAAAACAATTCGAGAAAGTTTGTTGGATGGGTTTACACCATTGAGGGATGCCAAAAATGGATGACGCGATAATTTTAAACGAATAGTATTCAATTGTCGTCGTATAAGACAATAGGATCGGAAAGATACTTGAGAAAATCCTAGGAATCAAAAGGCTCCCAGTGATCCACGGAATGACTTGAACATTATGAAAGTTAGAAGAGCAATCACTGCATGTAGATGTTCAACCCCCGTTAGAGGCACTACTAAACGGACACCACGAAGGGAGAAAATTCCTATGTCCAGATACAAATGACTGACTAATATGGTCTCTATTGCAGAGGAATGATGTCGTCAACACTGAAGGAATTAATTAAGCTGTATGTTTTTCTAAGGGACGACGAAAGGGATGAGATGACCTGTGGCCGTGGCTCGAACCATATAAAAATGTTCACTAGTTTCAGGAGATGGCTTTTTTGATTGAAATGTCGTTTATGGATGGAATATATGCTGTAGAAAATGCACAACCAAATGGGATCACCAGGGACATTTTTAACAGTATAGCGTCCAAGTGATTGAAGAAACAAACAGTCAGTGACCACATAAATCACCTACGGGCAAGAACCAGAATAGGTCGACTGCGACTAAAGACGATGTCATGAAGAATAGAAACCACGATCAACGATCCTGGTTGGTAGATCAAGGAAAATAGGGACAAGTCGATCCATTCTGACCGGCCACTATAGCCACGATCGATTAGGGATCGACGCACCGCATGCACCAATCAAGATCAGAATCCTCATTCATCCTTGCAATCATTTGATGAAACAACCAGAGATGATTGATTTATCGACCACTCCCAAATAGCTTGGAGGGCATGGGCCATCAATCTGTTGCTGTGAGAATGTCAAGCCCCGAATGCACAATCAGGATCTTCTTCCAAACGGTTGAGTCGGCAAGTATCGGCGGATATAGTCCAAGCCAATGAGCTAAAAGTCTCCAAGGGGAAAAAAGATAGCCGTCGGATTATGATGAAGCCTCCGGTAGACTGCCAATCGTCTTTGGCTGGGACAGAGAAAGTTGAAGGCCTCTACTGATTCATAGAACAGGCAGAGATAGGAGGAAGCGATCGTTGAATCTTTCAACACTGAATTCTTCTATGACGTGATTATCGTTCGCTTCTCCACAGCCTGATTAGCGGTCATGTGGAGTAATGAGCGAGGGTAGAAACTCTTTTTTTATCGTCTTCTGCAATTGGCTGTGATGAGCGAAATGGTTCCTTCTCTAGGTTAACAGGTTCTGCCCTCAATCTCCATGCAGGAGAGAATAGAACCTCAATAAGAAAACTGAAGGGATCATCAAATTGTACCAGAAAAGTCTGCCATGCATTAGGGCATACCCATCCTTTTATAGGTAAGGTGGTTGCTCTAGTGAGCCCAAACAATGCAAACAAGCAAACAAATACAAAACAAAGCAAGATATCCATTTACTGTTCATAAACATAAAGAAATCCATAAAGAAAATATGACCTGATCGATTATCAAGCAATGTACTTGAAGGTCGGGTCCTTCGCATCGGCTCGGGCGTCACATCACGGCTGTTGGCGAGCTTGAGCAGGAGCTTCGTGATGGTCCTCCATCATGTATGATGCTCTCACTAGATTCAAAGAAAAATCATTTGTAGGCAGATTGACACACTAAGCTGATTATCACAAAGACAACCCCATATTTGAATGATGAATATTTTGATACATAATTTTTTCAACTCCTTAGGTTTTGCTTGAAGTTGAGGATCCTATCCTTTTTTCTTTTTTTTTTGTGTGGGGTAAAGAACATGGAACTAATTGGAAATGATATTTGAGAAGAGCGAGATAATCAAATCTAGTGAGGGAATTAGGCAAACTCAAGAGAGAGAAGAGAAGGTGTTAAGAAGTTGAAGAGTGAAATTAGACAGAGGCGGTGACAGAGATGGGATACCATCATGATCCCATAGAAAGGGAAATAGAATGACTTGGGAGATGGCTACCATTCATGATGGGCTGTGGGTTAGAGAAAGGTTCATAAAAATGGAATGACAAGTATAAGGCGAATGGAAGTATGTATAACTTTGTTTTTTGAGAATTAAGGAAAAAGGGAAATTCTGTGCTTTAGGACTTGGAGAAGCGTCTACCTTCCACCCAAGAGTAGGATCCACTTAGTGACGGAATAAAACGTTCAAGTTGGGGCGGCTCAATAAAGTAGTGGCACAGTGTGGGTCCTCAAATCACTCAGCTCTCTACATTTTTGAGTCATAGTGCTTCAATCCTCTGATTTTCCTATCCCCTACAGACCCACTAGACACCCTAGCCACTTGGAAATCGACTTCCACATTATCCAATCAAGGTTTGTTTCATCTCTGCATGGTCATGATGCATTCTAAACCCAACCTCCCCTACAAATGTAATTCAGATTAGGGATGAAGATGATCTCCTACAGTTTGGATTCAATTTGTATATGGAATTTATGAGACAAAGCCCCTAATGCTTAGATTATGACATAATGATTCAAAAATGTTTACAATTCTAAAAAAACATGAAATGTTCTCCCCCCTACTGAAACATGCAATCTCCTCAATGCATATATAGGAAGATAAAAATAATTTATAGGTTAAGGATTGCAAACCAAATTAGGCGCGATCCTTTATTTTTGCAGAGATTACTAATGTTAGCTAACATCTCATTGTTGGTAGTAGTTATGGGAATTTGTACTTCTCCTTTTTTATTTATGAAAATTAATAGTGAAAAAAAATAAACAAAATGGCAAGCTAAGGAAATAGATTAGTTCCCATTATTTCATGCAAGTAAAATGCAATTAAAGAAAAATAGAATCCAAGTCCTAAGATGGTAACTCTTGTTCAGTATTTGTGGTTGGATTTTCCAAGCGTAATGTTGTAGGTGTTGGCAGATTCTCAGCTTCTATATAAGGTTTTAGTCACATGCCATTCACTTTGAACTCCCTCCCACTCTAGGATCACAAATCAAAGTTGCTCCATTTTCATAGATATCAACAATTGTGAATGGTCCACCCATCTTGATTTGAACTTTCCTGGAAAAACTTTCGACTTAGAATTATATAGCCAAACCTTTTGATGTTTATAAAAATGCTTGCGGCTCATGTTCTTGTGGTGAAAATGTTTCATCCTGGCTTTATAAATTTTGAGTTTTCATATGCTTCATTCCTTAGCTCCCGAGTTCGTGCATCTACCATAAAGGTGTACTCATCTCCATCTAAATTTGCCAACGGTCCCATAAAGTCAATTCCCCATAGGTCAAAGATCTCTACTTCAATTATGGACTGTAGTGGAATTCTACCTCTCTTTTGAATATTCACTATAGATTGATACTTCAAACAACTAGACCAGAGCTTAAAATCACCAGAGAACAGACTTGGCCAAAAGAATCCACAATGTAAAACTATAAATGTAATTAGTTTTTGGGCATAGTGTCCACCACATAAAGAAGAATGGCAGGCATCAAAGATGCTTCATGGTTCCTCCTTGGGTACACATTTTCTAAACACATGGTCAAAGCATAACTTAAAGAGTTCTGCTTCATAATAGTAATAGTTACTAATGTATTTATAAAATGTTTTCTATCATTAACATCCCATTCATTAAACAAAAACCCTGTGACAAGAAAGTTTACAATATGAGTATACCATGGAAGTTTTTTTACTTTGAATTTCTATCATGTATTCGTTAGGAAATTCATCATAGATAGGATTTTATAATTCTGTAGATAATCTAGATAGGTGGTATGCTACTTGACGTAACACAGTAAATGTCGGGATCGGTCAGCTCGTGTTACAACACAAAGGCTGGAGAGGATAGTAAGAAATGATGGATGAGTGCGTAATGTTAGAAATATCCAATGAGAATCACGAGGACCATTGCTGAATAAGAGACGATCAATTAAAATGCTGAGACTGGGTAGTTACGACCAAATTCCCAATGACCAGGTGAGAGCACTAGACACCTACGACGCGAGGGGCATGACGGCCCGGTGGCGTGCACGACTTCCTCTGTCAATTGGATTAATTTGTACACACAATAAACCCTATCTCTCATCGAGGATGGCTAATCCTATTAAATCATTATTTAAACCCACAGAGGACCAAATCGCAGAGGATGACATAGTAAAAGTAATAATACTAAAAGGATGGGGAAGATGGTAAAACCTGAATGGGGTTGTGGACCCAGAAGTTCGAGTGAGGAGCAGTTTTCCGAAAAGATGACTATAGTCATGGGGGACTACAGACATGGGCAAATGATAAGCGTGGGCATGGTCCCACGAACGCGCACGCGATTAAATTGTCTCACGATGCCTTGTGTGTTCCCGGGCTGAATTGACCAAGCAGAACACTGGATTATACACACCCCTTCTAGTGCCGACTAGGCCATGGGATGATATTAGTATAGATTTCGTTCTTGGTATTCCCAAGACTTCACGCCAACATGACTCGATCATGGTCGTAGTAGATAGGTGTTGAAAGATGGCACATTTGGGCCTTGTTCCAAAAGTGCTGACACATCACGTGTGGTACGATATTTATTTGAAAATTTTATCAAATTACACAGAGTATCCAAGACAATTGTCTCGGATCGCGTTGTGAGATTCACGAGCTATTTTTGAAGACCCTTTGGGTCCTTATTTGAACTCAATTGAAGTTCTCTACTGCTTACTATCCACAAATGGATTGTCAAAGTGAAGTTGTCAACTGCAGCCTTGACAACTTGCTAAGATCCATTGTGGGAAGACCAAGAACAAAATCTATACTAATGTCATCCCTTGGCCTAGTCGACACCAAAAGGGGTGTGTATTATCTAGTGTTCTTCTTGGTCAATTTAGCCTGGAACACGTAAGGCGTTGTGAGACAATTTTCCCTGCTTGTATGTTGAGTGAGGGCCAAAAGAATTGGTACTCAGGTGCTTGTATGGTCTTAATGACCCTAGAGTGTCCACTAAGGCCACCGACGTGTGTCTCCCAAATTAGGAAGTCTCGTAGTGACGTTCGAGGGATGCATAACCTCTTCCGATTGAAGGGATATCCGTCGGACCTATAATAGTCATGGATATCGGTGCTAGATCCACAAGGCCTTGGACTATTTTTCCAAAGTCAGGGCATTTCTTGTAGTTTTCAAATCTGAGGACTTGGGTCCTCATCATATTCATGACTAATGGTCTCCTACTCAAGGCATCGGCCACAACATTATCTTTGCCCTTCGTATGAAGAACGACAAAGGTGAAGTTCTGTAGATATGCGATCCATCTAGCATGTTGATTGCTAACGTTCTTTTGATCATGTAGGTGTCGAAGGGCACTGTGATCCAAATATAGGACAAACTCCTTAGGTAGGAGATAATGGTGCAAATGGCGTAAGGATTGCACCAAGGCGTAGAACTCTTGATCATAATTATCATACCTTCACCGGGTGGCATTTATATTCTTGCTGAAAAATTCAATTGGATGCCCTTCTTGGCTAAGGACTACTCCAATTATGATGGCTGAAGCGTCGTGGGCAACTTCGAAGACCCTAGCAAAATACGGTAATCTAAGAACCAGGGCTTTTGCTATGAGTCGCTTTACAGGTTTGAAAGCTTTATCAGCTGCTGGGGTCCACTCAAACTTGTCCTTTCTTATCAGATCAGTGATTGGTGCAGTAATGCTACTGAATCCTAGGACAAATATTTGATAGAAGGTTGCAAATCCCATAAAGCTACGAATGTCGTGAACATCCCTTAATTTAACCAAGATGTAATGGCCTCTATCTTGGCCGGGTTGGCAACTACTCCTTTGGTTGACAAAATAAACCTCAGGAAGGACACCTTGGTCATAAAAAAACTGCATTCCTTCAGGTGAGCGTAGATCTTTTCCTGTCGTAATGCTAAGCACACGTCTCACAGATGTTGTAGTTGGTCGCTACAAGTATAACTGTAGATAAAATTTTTGTTGAAGTAGACAACAATGATTTTTCCTATGAACGTGCGTAGTAGCTCGTTCATTAATCTTTGGAAAGTGCTCAGGGCATTGGACAGTAAAAACTTCAGTATGTTATATTCAAAGAGACCATCCTTAATCGTAAAGGCCGTTTTCCACTCATCGCTGGGTCAAATTCGAACATGATGATAACCACTTTGTAAATCTATGTTGGAAAAGATAGTGGCTCCAGCTGTTTGATCAAACGAGTCTTGTACCCAGGGAATTGGGAAACAGTATTTCACGCTAATCTTATTGATGGCCCTCGAATCACTGCACATGTGCCAAGTTCCATCTTTCCTAAGCGCGAAGAGTGCTGGTACAACACAAGGACTAAGGCATTCCTTTATCGACCCTTTCGACGGGACTTGCTTAACCTGTCGGTGTAGCTATTCATACTTAATCGGATCCATCCGGTAGTGAGGTAAGTTTGGGAGTGACGCTCCCGGTATAAAATCAATAGCGCGCTGGATGTCATGCATTGGCGTGAGCCTGTTGGGTAGCTCCTCGGGAAAGACTTCGGCGAACTTATCCATAAGTTGAGCTAACTCGGGCGGCTCGGAACTCAGAGTGGGTTTCTTAGTAGGAACCACTAAGTTCAGTGCAAAAAAATGGGTATGGAGTCCCAGTTTTGCCCTAATTCCCATCTAAAGATATAATCATTGGAAGCTATCGGGTTCTGTGGTGGTCGTGCTTGAGTTGGGGCAGATGTAACTGGTTGTACCTGAGGTGATACCGATGGGTACCAAATAAAACGTTACCTTCCATATATGAACGGGCAAGTGTTGGCTCCTCCTGCTAACTGGACATCATGGTCGAATAACCATGGTCGACCTAAGATAATATTACCAATTTTCTTTGGTAAAACGTCACATAGCATCTTTTCATCATCGGTGCACATTTTCAATGGTACACGGCAGTGGGACTTGACTGGTAAGGTCGAAGCATCAATCCATGACACATTGTATGGTGTAGGATGTGACATTAATGTAAGATGAAGTTTGGCTGTCCTATCTTCGGAGACTGCATTAATGCAGCTCCCATTGTCTACTACCAATTTATAGCTACGTCCTCCAATCTTGACATACAAATAAAAGATAGATGTACGCTGAGTTAAGTCAGCGGTCAGAGATGTTGTTGGTGGCGACAGGGGTGGTAAGATGACCGCTGGTGTTGGAGCGGACGGTCCCAAACTAACTCCAGGTTTTAATTTTTGGCACCCTATTGTCGTTGGTCCAGCTCGTGGAGTCATGAAGGCTACCATGGGTGGTGGAGTGACCCTTGTAGTGGACGTATACCATGATGTACAAGAGCTTTTTGGGTCGATAGCATCTCACTGGATTCATAGGTTCACTACCGACTGCACCGGGGAAGGGTGGGCAGAGTGATCTGAATGTATCCTAGTGGTTCCTCATTTTCTTCACCGCCGGGGCATCAACTCAGGTATTTATCAATCTTTAAATCATCATCGGGTGGGGAATCCAGCAGTTTGCCATTTATATCCATGTGCAAAAGTGACGGACACTTGCTACAGCGATGTCCAAAGCCCTTGCACTTAAAACACTACATGGGTTCACGGTTGGCATCCGGTGTCCATGCAATAGAGATGATTGAGGAGGCTGGTTGTGCCATGGTCATGGTGATAGCTGGAGAAGGAGTGGTCCTGACTGATGAGTTGACTCCCTCTGTCCACTAGGAATTGGTGGAAGTTCTAGCAGCAGTAGTTGCAGTCAAAGTAGTGATCGTGGCCCTTGGTACGGCCAGAGTGGGTGGGGCTACGTCATCAATGGTGTATTTGTTACTTTCTGCAAAATTATAAGTTTGATCCACGGTGGATAGATTCTGCTCTAGCAATCGAACTCCAAGTTCAGTCCAAAGTCAATGGATGAAAATTGTGACTTGAACTTGTGGGGTATCGACAAATTTGCATCACATCCAGAATTCCTCGAATTCCTCTATATAGCCCGTGACCTTTCTCTTTCCTTGCTTAAGGTTCATCCAGCTAAGCAAGAGCCGAGTCATGTAAACCTTAGGAATATACTTTTCCTGAAGCTTTATAGACATCTCATCCCAAGCCATGGGAGGATATCCACAGTGTCAGGCCGCTTCCTTTTCATTCTTTCAAAATATGTTTGCTTGTCCTCCAAGACGTGCCTCAGCATACATGACACAGAGATCATCATCCAGGTCATACCATTGGAAGTTGCTTTCTAGGTCAGATTCCCAATCTGAATAATTCCTATGGTTCCATGATCCTTCGTGGAACTTCCATGCATACACTTTTCTGGATCATGGCATAATGTGCCTCTCGACGTCGGTCTCATTCGTCCTCTTTGTAGTAACGACGGGCAGGCAGCGGTCGCCTAATACCCTGTATCTCATTGTAGTCTCTATGTTTCGGATGCAAGCACGACAGGCTGAGCTGGCTGTGGATAATAGCCCAAATCTTTGTGTTGTCCATGACGCACCTTAGGGACTAGGAGCACATAGTGAGCCGGCGGTGCGTATGATGTATGCAGCGCTGGCATGGTTGTATCTCCCGACTGATATGCATGGTGCAGTGCTTGATGAAATTCCTGAGCATTGTATTGCTCTCGTAGCGCATAGTATGGTATCGATGCAAATGGCCTTGGTCCTTTCAGAGGTGTTGGCAGTCCCTATGGGGGTGTGACACTGTAGTTGTGTGCAGCCCATAATGTGGCACTTGACTATGTGTTGGAACATATGGGTCCTGTGCAGCTAGTGGGTCAGTGGAATATGGCAGTCCACCTGGTGCCATGGCATAGGGCACAGTAGAGGGAGCAGTGTGCGCATAGGTCATGGGAGCTGCTCCCTACGGCTACCCCTCATCATCATACCGTGGTTCCGCTATAGGGTACCTCATATGAGCAGGGTCATCCGCTCTAGGGGAATACCTAACTTCCGACTAACAGAAGTTTCTATCATGTGGATAGAGGCGTTCGTCATAATATGGCTGATTGTGATATCGCTTGGGTGGTGGCAACCTACGCCAATGATTCTCCCATTGCTGTTGTCACCAACGTCGTTGATGATGCGCTGACGGTCTGTGCTAATGCAGCAGCGGTGGTGGTGGCGCTTCGCGAGCTGGGGGAAGTCGAGCTGCTCCTCATTGGGGCCATGCTTGGTCTGCGATGAATTTTGTCCGTCAAGTGTGTTCTAGGTTGCCCGTTCAGCGGAGGCCTAAGTATCGGTGTCAAAATTGTACGAGGCCAATCTTCGGACCGGGTTGGTGGGGTGGGCATAGAAGGCCCCCTAGGTGGAGTAGGGATCCGTGGCGCGATGTCCCTAACGGATCACGGAGGCAGTTCACCCTCGACATCATCATGACGTTCATCTTGGTAGTGATTGAGTTGGGGATCTTCGCGTGGAAGACCCACAATCTCAGAATCGTATATGGGATCCTCATCGACGTAATCGTCTCCTACAACAGACCTTAGTTGGGCACACATTCACACCATGATGGTCACCTATGACGTTTTTTGTATTTGCAGGTTCTATCTATATGTTAGTACGTGATATGAGTGATGTGAAATGAATTTCAAAAAATGACATGGTATGCCAAATAAAAATGAGGAAATGATGATGATATACTATGGACCGTGTTAAGCGAGAGCAAACACGACCGGCTCTGATACCAATATGATGTCACACACTAAACGCCAAGATTGGTTGGCTCGTGTTACAACACAAAAGGTGGAGAGGATCGTAAGAAATGATGGATGAGTGTGTAATGTTAGAAATATCCAATGAGAATCACGAGGACCATTGCTGAATAAGAGAAGACCAATTAAAATGCCAGGCACTGGACAGTTACGACCAAACTCCTAATGACCCTGTGAGATCACTAGACACGTACGACGTGAGGCGTATGACGGCCCGGTGGCATCCACGATTTCCTCTGTCAATTAAATTAATTAAAAACCACAATAAACCCTATCTCTTGTCAAGGGTGGCTAATCCTATTCTATTGTTGTTTAAATCGACCAAGGAGCAAATAGCTGGTAGAACCTGTCTAGGGGTCATAGACCTAGAAGTCCGAAGTGAGGAGTCATTTTCCCGGAAGATGACTGTGGTCATGGGTGACTGCAGGTATGGGTGAATGATAAGCGTGGGTGTGGTCCCGTACACGCGGAGCGATGTACGACGATGGTGGTGGTGATGTGCCCTGGCACGCCGGTGGATGCGCAGGTGGGAGTGAGCGGACATATAGGCGCACAGCGTGGGCGGGCTGCGACGCAGGGCATGGACACGTGACTCTTGTGACGTGGGCTGTGCTCGGACACTGGTGGTGGCTGCCACACGGCATTGTGGTGCTTGACGAAGGACAACGCACGGTAATGTGAGACTTATTGGAGAGGGGTTCCAAGATGGGTCCAAGAACTTGCTTCTTGGGAAGAAACTGATCCAATAAGTGGGTTCTTGGCGTAGCACTCTGACGGTGTGTCTGGGATAGTGGCGTGCGAGGGTGAGTTAGATGGTGGCTACTGAGGACTTCTTGAAAACTGATCAGTTCCTGGATGGTTACTTCTTGAAGGAATCCAAGAAACGAGATGACAAAGGAGAGAAGTCGAAGATGTGTCGTTCTTCCATGGAGTGTTCTCCATGCGATGAAGCTGGCGAAGTACTGGTGAGGCCTCCCAAAATCTCCAATCAAGAAAAGTGTAAAAGACAGACTCCGGAAGAGAGGAGGTGGGAGCCCAAATGAAGAGGACCTTTCAAATTCCAATTAAACTCAAGAGGATTCCTTGGACATGCCTCCCTTTATATAGGGTAAGGGAGGATGCCCAATTGGGCCGAACAAGGAGAAATTGTCTCAAGATGAGAGATTCCCCTTAACAAATAATAAAAATAATGTGGATGAGGCCCAAACATGAAGGCCCATCCAACAATTCAGAAAGAAAAACCCAAGATACATGGAAAAGAAACAATGATCATGATCCATCGCTAAGCCATGTACTTGAAGTCGGGGTCACGGACGTCAGCTCAAGCTGGGCAGCGTGGTTGATGTTGTCCCATGTCTTGGTTGGTGTGATAGTCCCCCATCACTACTATATTGTCTATTAAACATTTATTCTTGATTTCCAAATCAAATTCTCATAAAAGTAGAATCCACCATATTAGTCTAAGCTTGGTTTCTTTCTTATTCAATAAAAACTTTAATGCAACATGATCTGAGGAAACAATTATGTTTCGACCTAAAAGATAGGAACATAATTTTTTTAAGGCAAAAATAATAGCAAACGATTCTTTTTCTGTGGTTGAATAGTTTACCTGAGCTCCTCCTCAAGTTTTGCTTGTGTAGTATATAGCAACTCGCTTCTTCAATTGTTAGACCTAGAATGGATCCCACTGCATGATCAGAGGCATCACACATGATTTCAGAAGGTTATTCCAATATGGAGCTTGTAAAATTAGTGCTTGAACCAAAGCCTCTTTAATCTGCAAGAACGATGCTTTAGCATTTTCTTGAAAGACAAACAATGTATCTTTCTAAAGTAATTAATCAATGGTTTAGAAATTTTAGAAATATGCTTTATAAATCTTCTGTAGAAGTCAGCATGCCCTAAAAATCTGCTAAGCTGTTCTAGAGTTGTGGGCAGGGGAAGGTTCTTGATGAGTTTGACCTTGGCCATTTCCACCCTTAGCCCATCCTTGCTGATATGGTGCCCCAAGCCAATTCCCTCTTCCACCATGAAGTGGGACTTCTCCCAACTTAACACCAGATTGTTTTGGATGCATATCTGCAACACCTAGGTAAAATTAGATAACCAGTTATCAAATGATGAACCAAATACTGAAAAATCATCCATTAAAAATTCTAGGCAATACCCTACTAAATCAAAAACACAGCAGTCATACACCTTTGAAAATTTACTGCTGCATTACACAACCCAAAAGGCATTCTCTTAAGTGCAAACGTACCCAGTGGGCACGTAAACGTTGATTTTTCCTTATCATTATTAAGAATTTCAATTTGGTTATATCTTGCATATACATCTAAAAAACAGTAAATGTTTTGGCCCAAAAGTCTTTAATAATCCCGATTAATGAATGGTAACGGGTAATGATATTTTTTAGCTATTGAGTTTAACTTGTTGTAGTCTATGCAAACTCTCCAACGAGAAGCCACTCTTGTTTGAAATTGATCTCCATTTTCATCCTTCTTCGCTGTTATTCATGCTTTCTTATGCACTATGATGGGACCATCCGGGACAATTCAAGTTAACAAGGCCCAAGAAGGTTTACCCTATCTTATTCCTAAATTTATCTTTTGAGCCATCAATGTAATTGGCATCCTAGCCCCCCCTATCTATAAAAGGGTTAGGGGTGGGAAATTTTCAAAAAAAGAGAGATTTTGAAAAGATGTAGCCCTTGCGCCCCCCCCGCCCCCCCAACAATCTCCTTCCCCATTCTTCTGGATTCTTCTTCTCCCCCCCGAGCTTCCCAATCTTCCCTTTTCCATCCATTATTCATCTTCCAATTCCCCTCCTGACCTCCCCATTCCAATCTCCTCTCTAATTCTTCCTTTGATCCCCAACCTTCTGTTCTCCTCACCTCCAACTTCTCCAGTTCCCTTCTCCGATCTTACTCGTTTCGCACCTCCAACCTCCCTAGCCCTCTTCTCCGAGTCCCCTTCAAATCTCCCCACTTCTCCTGAATTCTCCCCACAACTCCTTCAACTCCCTCAGTCTTATTCTTCTTCCCCAATCTCTGGCTTCCACCCCCTTCCGATCTACTTCTTCTTCCCCTCTTCTCTATCGGCAAATTCTCGTCTCTCATTCCTCCCTCTCCCTCTGATCTTCTCTCTTCTTCCCCTTTGGTCTCCTCATGAACCCGTCTGTGTGACTCCCCTTCATCTTCAATCTCCCTATCTCTACTCCCCTCGCTCTCCACATGGTGCCTCTCTAGTTCCTCTCTACCATGGCCCCCTATCTCTACTCCCCTCGCTCTCCCCATGGTGCCTCTCTAAATCCTCTCTACCATGGCCCCCTATCTATACTCCCTCACTCTCCCCATGGTGCCCCTCAACTTCCTCTCTACCATGGCCCTTCTCTACTCGTTCTTTTGTTGAAGAACACCAAGAGGCCTATAACTGCCCTAGCGCCTCCTACAGCCACAAGTACCACCCACAGCTTGCTGCACCTTATCTAGTGGCTTCAGGGTTGAGCCTAGCTCCCCCTTCAGCCTCTATAGATGTTCGCAGGTCAAGTCCAGGCCGAACTTGCTCCTCAGTCAACTTTAGAAGGTTTGCTGGACCTTTGTTCAGCCACCAGCTGAACGTCCAGCCAATGTCTTGCTCCCTCTCCCAACAACCAAGAAAAGCTTTGTCAGGTAGATCGCCATCACCACCCTAGCCATGACCAGCAAACAACCTCACTACCCCGCTCACGCAGCCATATCCATGCTCTGATCTGATCTGCAGCCCAAGTACGCCCAGCACTTGCTCACTGAAATGCCTCAACCATCCGCCCCCCACCTATTCGACTAAATGTCAACCCATTTGATTCACGTGGGCATCTATGACGTTGTGTGTGAGGGCCAGTACCAAGACGATGCTTGTATACCGGGGTAGGTGATAGACAGACGTCGTCGAAGACCTCATCCATCGGTATGGACCTACTGATATGCGACTATGTAGTGCGATGGTACGTGCAGGCCCCGACTCGTGGGGTTTGCCAAGCTTTGTGCTCTAGGCCAGGTGACCGATGATGGTGACGGTGAGCTCCTGACCCTTGGCAGAGCGACGAAGGAGTCTACGGCGCCGAAAGGATTTAATCCATCGGTGCTCTTGCGTAATGGAAGGCTCGGCCCGTACCTAGGGAAGATGCTTGTTGGACACTCTTGTGTCCATTTACCCTCTCAGCTACTCTAACCCGAACGCGCTGGAGTGCAATCAAAGGGCATACGACAAAGATAATTAATGTGTGGGCTAGAAGAGTGAGGTACCTCTTGGCGACATCGTCTCGGAGTCGTATGCTTGTCGATGCTGCATAATTGACAGGCGGGGTTGATGGAGCGGTGCCACTGGTAGCACGGCATCGCTCGACTGGCGGCATGGCATGATGCAGGAGCGATGACATAGGACGACGCTGGCGCAGGTCGCTAGAGGGTGGCCGATGGCAGCTGCAGGCGGCCGATGACAGCCAAGGGCGATCGAGGGCGGCCAAAGCAGGTTGAAGGCATTTGAGGTGGCTGTGCCACATCGGCGATGGAGGTTGGCCAAGGACGATAGAGAGCGACGGCCAAGGATGTTGGAGGGTGGCCGAGGGCGGTCAATAGTGTCCAAGGGAGACCAATGGCGGCCGAGGTGGCCTAGGTGGCCAAGGCCGAGGGCGATCAAGGCGGCCGAGGCGGGAATGGTGGCTGGGATGGCAACGGTGGCGGGGGGGTGGGGGGCCGATGCAGCCAGGGCGGGGCCTAGGTGGCCAGGGCAGCCGAGGCCGGCCGAGGTGCCCTAGGGCAGCTGAGGCAGCCAGGCCGCCCGCGCGGCCTGCAATTCGGCACAAGGCAGTGGAGATCCAGCGGCGATGGAGTGGTGGTCGGATCTCGAGCGGCTGGGCAGGAGCGGGCGGACAGCGATAGTGCAGATGCGGCTAGGGTTTTGGCGGTTGAATCCCACCAAAATGGGGAACAGGCAACGTTGTCGGCCCCATTCCCGTTCTGTCTTCGTCTCTCAGTCTCTATTTTTTGTCATTTTTCTTCTTACTCTCACAAGAGGATGGAACGGGTATACCTTTTTTTCCAAAAAATCAAACTCTTCTAACTCTTTAGGTTGCCTTCTCCTTCCCATATGAATGGAGGGTGTTGGGCCCTAAGGAGGGACCAAAAGAGGGGGGGAGCCCACTAGGAAAGGGGCTCCCTCTTACGACAATTAATACGAATTTTTTAAAACTAAACGAAAAAAAGAAGGGTTCGAAGGGGAAAAGATAAAACTAAAGGGCCTTTGAAAGGAGAATGGCACGAGAAAATAAAAACTATCTAGATACCTTCGTCCTTGCCTTGGCGTGTCGATCTGGCGAGGCTCGTGTCGATCTGGCGGGGCTCGTGTCGACGGGTGTCGCCGACGATGGCAGGGGCTTTGATGTCGTCCTTGATGGAGCGGGTTCCCGTGCTTCATCACATTACTAGCCCTCCAAACCACCATCCTCGGGTGCCACTAGCTGCGGCCCAACCTTCCGCACACAGGTAACCCATCCAACTCCTCTCCAATTCTTCTTTTTGTTCTCCAGCCATCTCACCTCCTACCCCATGAAATTCCTCGCTCTCCTCCATCCGATCCTCTTCCCTCCTGCCCATCGTCACCTCTTCCCTCTGATCGTCTCTCTCCCTGCTTGTTCTTCCCATTTCCAAACGCATCGCTCATTCTTCCCTTTCCATATTAATCTCTTCTTCTCTCTGCCCCTCCAACCTTCTACCAGAAACCGTGGCTCCCTACGGCCATCCATATGGAACCCACAGTTCTGTTCGGCCATCCTTCCCCCTCTTCCTTAGTTCCTCAAATCCGTTAATTCCCTCCTCCTTTCCCCCTCAAATCCCGATTGAGTTCCCCGTGCACGATCGCCCTTCTCCTCCAAGTCGGTGGGAGGCCAACCGGTGCTACCGATTTCACCCAACGCCCGACACCTGCCGGACAATCCTAGCACCTACCCGCACGTCCCTGTTCTGTGGTTGTTCGCCCGCACGCATGCTGGCGGACGAGGCTTAGAAGTCGAATTAATCTACTCGGCCCATCCAGCCAGTCGGGCCCTCTATCAGCAACCTCGCCGCCAACTTCCCACAGGCTAGCGATGCTATCAGCCACAACCGACCGGGCTTCAGCCTCACAGATACACACCCTCATTGGTCTGGAACAGCGACGATCCCAGCCCCCTCGTTCCGCATCACACTACATGTGTAGGACTTACCCTTGGGCTGTCTGAAATTCCATATATGAAATCAGCTTTATGCCATTTCATGGTTTCTTTCTTAACAACCTCTAGCATGTGTGGGTTGAGTAGCCATTGAGGTTGTCTTGTTTCTTTAGAATTTTTGTCCAAGAAAGTTCTATGCTCAGAAATGCTTAGAATAATGCCCTTAATGTCCTCTATTGTCCATCCCATGGAAGATTTGCAAGTAGATAAAACATTTAGTAACTCAAATTTTTGGTGAGAGGAGAACAGTGATGATATAGTTACTCGGAAGTAGTTACATGGTTCTACACAAGCATACTTCAAACACAAAGATAAAGGGTTAAGCTCAATTTCAGAATGCAGAGAATTATTTGCTCATATTTATGAATGTTCATTCGTGTATCCGTTAGACTCGTAAGAAAACAACTCGCAAGAGCTTGGATCAAAATCAAGATTATCATCTTCTACCAACCCTAGAAAACATAAATCCCCAATAGTGTCTTTAGGGTATTTCATTAATTTTGAGATTGATAATTCAATGTTTTGATCCCATGTTCTAAGTTCAACTGTACCCTTATCCCAATCCGTGGTGGCATTTGTCATGGCTTAAAAAGGTCTCCCTAAATTTATTGGTGCATGACTAAGATCTCCTGTTATTTTCATATCTGAAACTATGAAATCAAAAGGAAATTTACAGTTTCCTACTTTTAAAATATTATCTTATAACTTTCCTTAAGGTTTCCTAATTGATTCGTCAGGTAATGTAATTCGAGAAGAATTGGTTCAAGTTCATGAAATTTAAAATTTTCATGCATACCTTTTAGCATTATGTTAACACTAGCACCAGAATCAAGAAGCGATTTGATAAAAACCATACCTCCTATTTCACATTTAATTAGAGGGCCCTTGTATCTCTTCATTTCATAGTAATATCATTCAAAGAATTGAGCTGACATTTTCTGAAAGCTGTACTCTTTTTGTTTTCTAGAAGGGGTACAAAACTCCACATATTTTCTATATGAAGAGATGTTTTGTATTTCTTCAGTAAGAGGAATAGTGATAGTTGGATTTTTTACTATTTCAAGCAAGTGGTGATTTTATGGTGTTTGTTCATTCAAACTTACGGCAATAGGAAACTGAATTGGTGGTCTATAATCCATTGAATTAGGATCTACCAGTTTTTGATGCCCTTCTTCATCCTGGTATCCCTCATTTTTTTATCATTATCCTTCTCTCCATTACTTGTTATATAGCTTCATGTATTTCTACACCTTTTTCATGTGGATCATGCCGAAATTTCCCATTTCTAAGTTCTGAAATTTCATGCACTTGCTTATCAAATACTTGACTGTTCCTATATCCTTCAAACTTATACACAAAATAATTGATTAAACTAGAAAGGGATGCAGCATTATTATTTTCATTAATGCAAGATTTAGTTGCATTTCAGAAGAGAAAAAACATGATGATTCTAAATTACTATCTACGCACAACATGATATTCATAGGATTAATATTAGGTTGCGTATGAAGTTGACCTGGATTGCTTTCTCTTAGAGTGATATCTTCAAATTTACCTTTCATTCGGAGATTAGGCTGTTGTGCTTGTGTGCCTTGTCCTCACTTGATCATTTTAATCTTCCTCTTGTGCTATTCTAATATTTGCATCAACATCTTCCTTTCTTCATGCATGGTCTTTCTCTCTTATTGCATTTCCCTGATAAAATCCTTAAAGTAGAGTTAGTGTTTTTATTAGAGTTGTAAGGATGAGAGTAAAAAGGTCTAGAGTAGTTTTGAGGATTTTGTTGCCGGACAAATTTTTTTGATGCCACGTTGTTGTTTGCTCCTTTGCCCAATTCTGGTTGGTAAAATTCGGTCTTGCATTTCATGGTCCATGCCCCACATCTTGTCTCCTAAATGCATTAACCTGTTCAATCATGGGACAAGACTCATCAGTATGTTCTTCACTAGAGCAAAAGCAACAAGGGATGTTCGTGGAAGTGTTGCCATCAAATGCAATTGCCTTTCCCTTAGTTCCCTGCAAAAAAATTTAAGTGTTATTGATATCTTCTATTGTTTTTCATATTTTTCTCATGTCTCCCTCCAATTTATCCATTCTGATCTCTGGTTCAACTACTTTTACATCAATGAGTCGTCCATGCTTTGGATCTGCATTTGAGTTAGTGTTGGAAAACCTTTGCTTATATATCCAAGCCTCCACTAACTTCTCGATAAGCTTCATGGATTCATCTACATGAGTATCAAGCAACATTCCTCCACTAGATATGTCATTTCTGGTCAGTCAAACCTCCTTACAAAATTTGAACTAACTCATAGGATAATATACCATAATGTGGGCACTTCCTAGCGAGTGCCATGAATCACTCCCAGCCTTCTCCAAGGGTGTCATTTTCTTGGCAGAAGTCTCATATAGCCTTTCATAAGAATAATTTTTTTTGAAAAACTAGACTGCATCTCACTCCAAGATCGGAATTCTTGACCTATTCCCTTAAACCACTCTCTTTCTCTATCTTTCAAGGCAAATTGGAATAGCCTAAGCTTGAGGATTTCTTGCAGGACACCTGCATCTCTACTACTAATAATAAGAATTCCTGTACCCTTCTCGACGCTGATTGGCTGACAAGAGAGTGAGAGGGAAGAGAGAGAGGGAGAGAGAAGAGTGAGATAAAAGAGATAGATGTAGAGAGATAAAGACAGTAATCAAGAGAAGTCAAGCGGCCTCACGAGGCAATTCCAGGAGCCCTCAAAGCCAGATAATCCCAAATTGGAGTTGAAAAAGGCGAATGGATCTTGCACGGAGACCAAGTCAAGAACTTCCTCCCCGGTTCGGCTCCCCCCCTCGCGTGCCTTCTTAGTCTTCGATCTTGCCTGTCGTGCTGAAGAGGAAGAGACCATGACAGATCAAATGTGAGCAGGAGAGTCTGACGAGAGCCTCTGTTTCCTTAGCCAGTAAGACCACCACGGAAGGCAACCAGACGGAGGTGGACCTCCCTTCGCCTAAATCAGAGAGGATGATGTCATCTCCGACTGAGAACGGTGACACTCCGCCAAGCACGGTAGCAGAGGAGTCACATCTGGAGGACACTTCCATGGCCTCCAACGTGAATCAATCAGCGATGGAGTTGGAGGCTTTTGTTCACTCCAAAGAATCCACTTCTCTCGGATTCAACGCCAACCCGTAAGCCTCGTTATATTTTCTCCTCTCCCGATCTCTCCTTGCTGATGACCATCCCCGTTCCGTTATCTTCAGAGTCTCGGTGGATGACCATCCCGGAGAGAAGTTCAAGTTCGATCTGATGGTGGGTATCCGTAAAAATGGGTATTTTTTTCTTCTGTTTTTTGAGATGGAATTCATTATCCTTCTCTCTGTACCGGTGCCGTCTCTTGGGAAGCCGCCTGCCGAGATTGAGTCTGAAGCTGTAGAGGACAGCAAGGTAGAGTTTTTTTTTCTTCGTCAATTTATTCTCATGGGGGATGGTATTTTCGCTCTTCTTCCTCAGACGGGTAAGGCTGAGTTTGTGAAGACCAAAGAGGGATTTGATACGAGAGAGCCGTGATGCATGAAGCTCGGAAGTTGTGCAGAAAAGAGAGAGTCCAATAAAAGATTTTTTCGGAGGAGAAGCTCGTGATCAAGGAGGCTGCTCTTCTCGATGTTCCGCCATACTTGCATAAGAGCGACACAGTCAGACTTAACGTAGCAAGCAGCTGGGGCAGAGGGTGCAGCTGTTCAAAGCCGCGAGATCAGACTCTAAACTCGAGAGATCCGTGGGTACATTTTTTCTATTCCTTTCATCTCTTCTTACCTTGCTCTGACGCGCTAGGAATTAGTGTACCCTTCTAGACGCGCTGATTGGCTGACAAGCGAGTGAGAGAGAAGAAGGGGCCTGCTCACAATGCTTTCTAGAAGAGACTTTTCTGGGGAATGCCTATAGAAGCGAACGAGCATCTACAGACGAGTGGTCTGGAGAAGAGAAAGCGGAAGTGGGGGAGCGAGAAAAGGGAGAGAGGAGGTGATCTCGAGAAGAGAGAGGGGGAGAGAGAGAGAGAGAAAAGAGAGAAGAGAAAGAGGGAGGGAGAGATCGAAAGATAGAAAGACCTGGTGATCTACAGAAGAGGAAGAAGAATGATAGGGGGAGAGAGAGAGCAGCGAGAGTGAGAGAAAAGAAAGATGGACAGAGAGAGACACAATAATCAAAGGAAGACAAACAAAGAGAGAGAGAGGATGAGCGAGAGAAAAAATAAAGATGGAGAGATAGAGAGAGGATAGAAAGAGGAGAGAGAGGGTGATTGACAGAAGAAAAATAAAGAGAGAGGGGAGAAGAGAAAGAGGGAGAGAAGTAGAGACGACAGTCGATGGAAGAGAAAGAGAAGAGAGGGACAGGGGTCGATAGAAGAGAAAAAAAGAGAGATGGCGGGTGAGCTAGAGAAGAGAAATCAGGAGAGAGAGATCTCTTCTACTAATAGGAATTAGTCTACCTTTCTGGACGCTGATTGGTTAACAAGAGAGTGAGAGAGAAGAGCGGGCCCGCTCGCAATGTTTGCTAGAAGAGATCATTCCTTTCTCGCTCCACGTATCCTTCCCGCTCTCCGATCCTGAATTTGCTCCGGTTTAGGGTTTCTTAGTCTTCTTTTAGGATGCCGTAGAGGCACTCAAAGAACAACAACGACCTCGTGCTCTTCACGTACGATAAGAAGAGGAAGCCTAGGTACAACACGCAGAAGGAACGACTCGACAAAGACTTGATCAAGCTCTTCGATGAGTCCGGCCTCTGCCTGAAGCCCTTCATCTCCCCTTTCTGCTGCCCTAAGGGACACGTCTTCTGCAAGGAGTGCATCCTCGAATGCCTCCTTGCTCAGAAAAAAGACATTCATAGGTATAATGCCCTCTATTAATCGATTTCTTCCCTTCCCTAATTGAGTCCATTATTTCTTCCTCAGAAGAATTTTATGCTCGGATTTATTTTTTTCCTCATATTTTTCTACATCTCAAAATTGATCTCTTTATATATGCCAAACTCTAGATGTTTCTTTGGTCTTCAAAATTTAGTTCCTTGTTATTTATCATCTAAGAGGCTTTTATGATTTTTTCCCAATTTTGTCCTACTATTTTACTCCTTCCAGGCTATTGATCTCTTTATATATCTCTCTCTCACTTTCATTCTATTTCTCTCCAGATTTTTAATGGATCTTCAAAGATTTTTTTTCATATCATTTTTCCCTCTTACTCTTTTCTCTTAGTCATATTCTCTCTCCCTCTCTTCCCCTTTATTGTCTATATCATCTCGCTCTCTTGCTCTTTTCTCTGAGACATATTCTCTTTCTCTATTCCCGCTGATTTCCCATATCCTCTCTCCCTCTTGCCTCCACGACCAGTTAGGGACATTGCAGCTCATGTTTCCACCCTGATGCAGGACGGACGTCGTCGACGTCCTGCGGCGGGAGCATGGATCCGCCTGTCCCTCTCGGGGACGTTCATCTTGGACTGCATGTCCCGCTTGTCGGTAGGTGTCCCGGAAAGATCTTGTCCTGGGGTCCTCAATTCGTTGGAGGGCCGAAGTAGACTCTATCTCCACGTGGTCTGCGCTCCACAGGTAGTCGTCAGGGCGGTTGTGGGCCCGACTACCGGTGGAAGGGGGCTGTTCAGCCGGCCGGATGGCGAGGGCGGCGGCGAACTAGCAGCTGCATAAGACGGCCATAGGTGACGTCGTGTGGCGAGCGGCGATGGTCAGCAACAGTGGCGGCGGCAGCAGCCGAAGATGGCGGCGGCGACCGCCGGAGATGTCGACGACCGAAGGTGGGCAGCGGCCAAGATGGCGGCAGCGGCGGCAGCCGGATATAGCGGCGGCGGTGGCCGGAGATTGCCGGGATATTGAGCCGCGGTAGTGAGCCTCCTTTGGGGTAATAGACCACCGAGATTGCGGCGGTCCATTAGGTTAGGCCCGTAACGGGCATAGGGCTGTCGTGGCATCCTCGAGATGCTTGCATGGCGATTGGGCTTCCCGGAGAGTGGTTTGAGGCGCGATGGCTGGCAGCTGGACTTCGCGGGGATTCGGAGGGCGGCGACGGCGCTTTGAGGTGCGGGATGCGGGAGCCGGTTCATCGAGCAGGCCCCTTGGACCGGAATAGAGGCAACGACCCATAATGCTCGGGCCCAATGGGCGGAGTCGGCACGGCTGAGGACTAACCAGTGTGGGGCGCGGCGCGACGGGCGACCGTACGAGGGCGCCTTGCGACCCGGTGCAGCGGCAGCGTGCGCGGTTCCGGTGGTTGCGGGTGGCTGCGGCGGCTGGGGCCGCTCTGGCGGCTGCGGGCGGCTGCAGCCGCTGCGGGCTACCGCGGCCGATCCGGCGGTTGCGGGCGCTCCGACGGCTGCGGGCGCGGCCGCTGGCGATTGCGGGCGGCGGCGCTCAGCGCTGCGCGGATTACTCTGGCGGCGCCGCAGCGGCGCTGCGCCCGAGGGCGGCGGGTCGGCTGCGCGGCCGCGGGCAATGCGGCGGCTGCGCGCCGCGTCGGGCCACCGCTGGCGGTTGCGCGGCGGGCGGCGCCGCGTTGCGGGCGGCGGCGGCGTTCGGCAGCTGCGGCCGCTACTGCAGCGGCGGCCCCTGCTCGGGCGGCGGCTCTGCGATCCGGGCGGCGCTCCACCGACCTGGGACCTCGGCGGCGGCCGCCGCCTAGGGTTCTGTCGATCTGTCCTGACGGAACGGGGGAGGGGCGGAACGGGACGGGCGGCCAAAGTCGGCGCCGTCCCGTTTGCCCTTCACTCTCTTATTGTCTTCTCTCAAAACGAGAACGGAACGGGACTCTTCTCTTTTCCAAAAATTTAGAATGGACTTACTCCGTCGGGCGCCCTCTCCTTCCGTTATGTAGGGAGGATAATGGGCCCTAAGGAGTGGTCGAAGAGAGGGAACCCATTAGGAAAGGGTCCCCCTCTTAAGACCACTAGTACAAAGTTTATTTAAATATAAAACCTTAACCAAACCTAGAAAAAAAAATGCGGATACGTTGAGGGCTTCGCCATCACACCCTTGTTAGTGGGCCTTTCTTTGACGCCCCTCTGCCCCAATCCAAAAACTGAGCTTTTACCATTTTGGTCCCTACACATAGGCCAAGACCAAACAGGAGGATGCCTACCAACGGACGATGTTCCCCACCAAGTCGACAAGACCCCAAGGAGGAGGAGCCTGACGTCCCCCTCAGCTCGTGAAGCACAACCACCTTATCATGGATCCCTAGCGTGTCACCCACAAGAACAGCGTCTGCAGCATTGGGAAAATCAGAGGCATAGGTCACCACAACCTGAGTGGTATCATAATCAGCAATCCTATGACGAGCATGCATACCCATTGGAAAGAAACTTCCATCAACCAGAAGTTAGGTATTCTCCTATAGCGGATGGCTCCGCTCCTGTGGGATACCCTATGATAGAACCTCCGATAAGATGTCGAAGCCTATCCCCACAGGACAGCTTCTGCCACATGCGGTTCCTGCCCCACATACTGCGCCTTATGCGCATAGTTACTCTACGGGTCCAAGTGGACCACTATATTCCACCGGCCCACTAGCTGCACCGGCCCAAAATGGCCCAATTCATAGCCAATGCCCTAACTATGGGCCGCATGCTGCAATAGTGTGGCACCCTTACGTGGCACCCCCAGCACCGCCGGTGACCCACTTGCCGTATGTGCCTTTGCCGACTTATGCGCAGCACTAGCAGTATCATGCTCCCCAATTACCACCAGCACATTATATGCCGCCACAGCAACATACATACCAGTCCTGACATGTGACTATACCGGTGCCGTATGCTTCATACGCACTGCCAACTCACTATGGACAGTCCATCCCACTAGCGCCTTATGCCTCGTACGCACCATCAGCACAACAAGTGCCACACGCCCCACCAGCACCTCTCATGCAATTGGTTCCACACGTGTCATATGGGCAACATGCTTATCAAGGCTACTATCCATAGCGGGCTCCACCAGCTGAACCTGCACAATAATCTCAAGATCAACTTAGGTCGCAGTGTGCTAGGCAAACCCAGCGTGGTCATTGTTGCTATAATGACGTGGATAGAAAATGTAGAAGAAGGGCACCACGTGCCATGAGTCCACATGGTGTCAAAATAGAGGATTCGGCCTTCGAGGATACATTGAGCTCAATAGAATGTATTGATGAGGAGTCTGATCTAGTTCCCGCCGCACTGGTCTTTAAACTGGTAAAATGCCGAACATCCAAGATTTAGTGGATTTGAGAGCCCCGCACCCTAGGCCGGCTTCTCTAGGCGCACTGCCACACGTAGTTTCGACGGCCATACAAATGGCCCCAATTATACAGAATATACATTTGAACGCAGATGTAACTTTCCCTTCACTGCCTTTAGTGGCAGAAATATCGAGTTCCACTTCGAAGTTAGTGGTTTTCCCTCTTGGGACATTTACACCGACAAGCCCACGACAGGCACTGCCGATTGGCCCACTACATGCTTCCCACTGTGCAACCTTTCCTGCCCCATCGAGGGTCCTTGAGACCACCCCCGCTTGGTTTTGTATTCTAGTACCATTGCCTCCGTCTGAGTTGATTTACCCGAGCCCCATCTCTTTAGAGGGTGCTCATATTTCTGTTACTATTCAGATACACCAGCTCGTCCCATCACTAGTGCGACCATCAGATTCACAGCCTGTCCTTGAGCTTGCCCCTCATCGGGCCTCGGAGACCTCTACCGTGAGGGTTTCTCCTCTTGGATTGTCGCACTTATGGCAGACAATATCCTTGAGCTCTGCTCCCTTGATGGACCTCTAATTCTTCGATGCCATAGTATGGGCCCTTGATATCGCCCCAACCGGGCTATTCCTTCCTTGATGTCACAGCATTCTGCGAACAGAACCGAGAAAAGTACACTATCTCAGAGAACGACTTAGTATCATCGTGCTACCAGGATCGCATCAACCTGCCCCATTGACGGAACCACCACCAGCCTTCCAGTTTCTCCCGCCGGATGCCCTTACACATAATCTTGGACTTGTCTCCACACGAATCCATTTGACTATATCGCCGTGCCAACCGGTAACAAGTTTCCTGATCCTAGCTCCAACACGCTGGGTTCTTAATAGTACCGTAGGAAACATATTATGTTTCAATGCGGCCTGTCGACCTGTGTCGTAGAATCTCAACCTCCAAGAGTTCTGGTTCACTATACGCTCGATGGTGACCCATTCTAGTTGGGCGTTGTTCGAAATAGACCATGGTCAAATACTTCATAGTTTCTAGATCACATTCATGTAGGTAGTCATACTAGCTCTTCGGAGTTGGACCTTGCATATGCATTAGGATTTAGGAACATGCATCATTTCATGCATTCTTGCATTGCATCAAAATGAAAACTACAAGGAAACTGCTGATAAAGGATGATGGTCTATTAAGTTCACGGAGGGAGATTAGGTCATGGTTAGATTACAGCCTGAGAGAAGTCCTCATGGGGTCGCTATGAAATTACATGCCCGTAGCGCTGGTCCTCTCTCGATTGCCCGGGTGATCAATGACAACGCATACGAGGTGAGCATCCCTCCAGAGTGGGGAATTAGTCCGACCTTTAACATAATTGACTTAGTGCGCTACCTTCCTATGCCACCAGTTTGTAAACCTCACAGCCCATGGAGAATGAGTGGCTCTGAGAATAAAACACATTTTCCCCCTTCCCTCCATTCAAAACTACGAGGCCGAAAAACATCGATACAGTACTGTAGGAGGTAATCGACACTACAGGGGAGCGGTTGGACCGTAGATTTCTTGTTCGATTGCAGGGCCGACTGTCTTCGGAAGACACATGGATCTTGGAAGTCAACCTGCAAGGACTTTGACCGGAGCAGTGCAGCCATTCGAGGACGTCATCGGCATCAACTTGTCGGAATCGAGTTCCTCCCATCCATGTAGGATGATGGGGGACCATCTAGCCACCGACCTGGCAAGACATCAGCAATCTCATCGGGTAGCTCTAGCCGATGCCCGCGGCCCGTCATTTAAGTATTCTGCTTATTAACACGTCAACAAGCATCTTTTACTTTTTTTGTTTATTTCGAATGCAATTTCTTTTCGAATTATGGACAGGCCTATCTGTGTTATGGGCCTCGTCCTTTTAAACCCTTCACCATTTTGTTGTTTCGGAAGGCCGCTTGTCAAGAGATGGTTCCTTCCAATTATGGCCGATTGGGCATGCCTTGGACCCTATATAAAGGCCGGCATGCCCAAGAGGACCCTTTGGAGTTGAAATTGAATTTGAAAGGTTTCTTCATTTTTGGCTCCCACCAACCCTCCCTTTGGGAGATTTTATTGCTTTCCTAGAGTAGATCATGGAGTACATTCACTGCGTATCCAATCCACGTCGAATCTCCGTGGAGGAATCATCATCAACGCCCCTTAGACATTATTGAAGCCATTCTTCAAGAAAACCCATTCTTGGATTGTTTTGGGTTCAAGAAAGCTCCAGGAATCCTCTTCTTGAAGTCATCCTTGTGACTCAAAGCATCCCCACTACCACCCCCATCGCCGCCCTTGCAGTCGCCATTGCCGCCGCCCCCGCCGCAGCCGGTGCCGCTTTCTTGAAGCCGATCTTCAAGAAATTGATGTAGGACATCGTCGGGACGTCGGCCGATCGACACTGACTGTGTGAGATCGGTGCTGATGAGCGATGGGAGATGAAAGACTATGGCGGAGCATCGTCCAACGGGGGTAGTGAATGAGCGAATATCAACGAAGATGCAAAGCAGGCAAAGTATGTTACGTGCAAGTGCCGACTCGCGTGAAATTCCGACACCGGGAATCGACGGAGTCGCATGGGGAGGTAGGGTAGACCCTTCGAACCTCGTCCGAGACAACGAAGATGACTACAGCGCCAAACAGGGAGAGCCCGCCGGGCGTTGCTATCACGGGACGGGCAAACTTGACTCGTACCAAACAGGTAAGACGATCTAGTTTCCAACGTGATTCACTCAACCTACCTCGCTCACCTACGTCTAACGCGACCGCGGTGGAAGCAACCAAAAATGCACTGAAAGAAATAAGCGACGGGGACGAGGCGGCATACCGTGTCAACGTCCGGGGATGGTCGTCTCGATTTTGTGCGTAGGTATAGTGCCGCGTCATCGGAGACGATGGAACTGAGGCACGGGGAGGTTGCACTAGCCGAGAAGACAACAGGTGCGTCGTGGCGGTGCTGGTGGCGTGCCGGCGACGGTCAATCTTGCGACAGCTCTAGGGCTCAGGAAAAATGCGAAGTAACATTATACGGGTGCTACGGTAGCACCGGCGTGGTGCGTCGACAGCGGGTGTGGAGGAGCGAGGGGTGGCGGCAACGAGCGGTAGGCATAGGGGTAGGGCAGGCGACTAGTTAGGCCGGGGCTCGTCCAGTCAGGCACATGGTCGGTCGGCACAGCGCGACGGCGGACAGCGCAGTGGCGTCAGGTGCAGCGCTACACACCCAAGGTGAGCGCGTGAGGGAGGGATGGTGCGACTCGTGGCTTGGACCGCATGGCGTGATGGGGTGCGACGCGTCCGGTCATCGCACACATGTGGTGCAAGCTGTGTCGGTGCAACGCAGAGCACCGCGCGTGGCGTGGTGCACCAGGACGGGAGCGGAGATGGTCGTGTGCAGAGGGGAGAGTGATGAGGGGCTTCAGCGGAAGCTGAGCACCGTGCTGGCGGCGCCAACGGGTGGAAGAAGCAGACGGCGGGCGGCGGGCGGCGGGCGCATTGGCAGCGGCTGTGCACACCGGTTACGTTGGTGGGCACGGAGAAGACGGGACCGCGGAGGGCAGTGAGTTGTGAAGGTGCCTTCCCTCCCTGCCTCTTTCTTCCTCCCCTTGTTCTCTCTTCTTCTCCTCTCTTCCTCCCTCTCCCATTTATTGTGCAAAAGCATAAAATCACCTTTCTTTTTACTAAAAGTCAAGATAATTTTTTCATGCCACTTTTCTCTTTGTTAAAATATGTTTTGGAACTATTATCTTTAATGGCGTTAATTCTCGCACAATTGGGTATTACATATGCTAGCAGGGAATAAAATATCATTTAAAAAAAAGGAAAGAAAAAAAGGGGATTATGGTAGCCAAAGAATGGCAGCTAAAGAACGAAGATGGTAGTGCTGAAGCGAGCCGCCAGCTAGCGAGCACACAACACTCAAGCTTGCCAGCAGCCAGCGAGTGCCACTACACATGGAGCCTCCAATGGCTGACACACAGAGGTCAAAATAAAGCCCACACAAAGGCCCAAACAAAAGGCCCACATAAGTCCCAAATAGAGGCTTGTGCACACATGCAAAAGATGGAAGTAAACCTGTAATTTAAAGTATGCAAGAGAGTGGCATTTATTTAGTGTTACTTATTTTTAATGTTCTGATATGGGATTAATGATGAATTTTTAAGTTTCATAAATGAAATATAAAATTATGACCCAGCTTCGAGCTGACCCACCGCGAAGCCCATGCCATATTGATTCTTATTTAGTGAGTGGATATAATGTCACTCATCCGTTCTTCCTACGGAAGATCGAAGAATAAGATCAGCTTCGTATTTCTAATTGTCTTTCTTTTTTAATTTCAGCCTTCTGATTGGTTGCGGCCGATGTCCTGGATGGTGCAGCCACGTGTAGAGTGAATGAGAGCACAAGTCGGTCTTGGGGTGACTAATAGGGTTGCTAATGTGGCAATGAGAGGTGCATCGAATTAAGAAGGATCCACGACTGTAATGTAATCCCATCCATTAACCTTTCATATATGAGATCCAACGGCTAAGGGGACATATACATAATTTACAAAATTGGTTGTAATCATCCTGGGCCGGATAGTGGTTACTTGTTGAAGGGGGACCGCCATGGGTGTCATTTCACCTTTAAGGTCCCTTTGATGGTTGATGACTCTCAAATATGTCATCAAATAATTAAACTTTTTAGTTTTCATTCATCAAAATTATAATGTTAATTCATGCTAATATCATGCATATGCATCGTTTTATGAAATCACTAACCCCACTTGATCCTTTGAATCAAGTGAAATATATTTAACATTTTATGGTTAGTAAATATTCAGAGACAGGTTAAGAAGATCAAGGAAAGAGACGAGGATCAAGAGGAGCGGGCAAAAATTCAAAGAAGCAGAAATTACGAAAATGCCCCTGGGCATGACTTAAGAGAAACCTATAAATACTCTCTTGAGAGTTGATTTTAGGTTGTTCAGAATTTCTCTCAAGGAGCTAAGGCTTGGAGAGGAAGGATTTCTGCACCCTCCAAGAGCTGCTGAGCATTGGAGTTGGGAGGAGAAGGAGCCTGAGTTTTAGCCGAAGCAAGAAGATCTCTACCTCGCCATGAGGGACATGACACCGGGTGGAGAGATTGTTGAGGTTTCAGAATTCTCTCTTCTCCCTTCTGAAGACAATCTGTATTGGATTGAAGATCACACCTTGTGTTTTCAGCAGTTCCAATAACAATTGTTGGTAGATTACTCTTAGAATTCTATTCAGTATTGCTTTCATTGATTTTCTTCAGTTATCCATCTCCAATCTTGTTCACCAGTCTGTTCATCCAAATTCCAGCAAACCCGCAGGTTCAGCGAGAAGAATCGCAAGCACATACCCTCTGTGCAAGCGATTCAGCGCGCTGAACTGGGCACCCGACCACCTGCGCGCGAAGCCTGTGAGAGGCAGGTCGCACGCACGTAGGTGCAGCCTCGCGCTACGAGGAGCACCGCACGGCCGTAGCGCGCGAGCGGCTACGGCGTGCGAGGGTTGCTCGCGCGCAGGCACCTTTGCGCGCAGGCATCTTTGCGCGCAGGCATCGCATGCCCTGCGCGCAAGCGCTCTTGCGCACAACGACCACCGCAAGCAGCTCGCGCTAGCTTGCAGCGATTGCTGTGCTCTGTGCGCAGAGGCACAAGCACACCAGGTGCTGGTGTTTTTGTCTTCTTCACAAGCGTGAGCTTGTGAGCAAGAGAACTTACTATACTGACCTAAGGTGATTAATTAAATTTCCCTGAAGATAGTTAAGTTGATTAAAAGAACTGAATTATATATTTCCCGAGATAAACTAACTCAAAAGCGAGAATCAGTACTGTCTTACCTGCTCCCTATGGATCGACCCTCACTTGCCCTAAGCCGTGAGGTTTACAAATTCGTTGTATAAGCTCAAATCCTCACACGTATTAACTGCTAAATAACCAGTAAAAATATCTAAAATTTGAGTTTATCAACTGGCGCCGTTGCCGGGGAGCACGGTATTACAGTAGGAATTTTTTGTTTTTCTGAATCTACAGTCGTTCTTTATTATCCTCTTAAGCTGAAGGACTTTAAAATCCTCAGCTCATCGTCTGCTAACATTTTGCTGAAGATTTATGGTAGATACACGCTCAGGAGCTGGTGAGAAGTCTGCAGAAAAAATTATTAGAGACGCCACTCCGGATTCTACAATTACAGAACCAGAAATTCAGCAGAGAACTATGGCTGAAGAGGTTCATCAGCAGCATGAGAGGAGGAGGACCATGCTGGACAGGTCGACACCGTCGGGAAGCCTACGACAAACCGATGTAAATCTGAACATCGGCGACGGTATTTCATTTCGATATGACAATGCATTAATTAATTACATGCCTGAGTTTAATGGATTGTCTGCCCAAAACCCATTAGAATTCCTTGATGATTTTCATATTAGATGCTCGTCTCAAAATGTTCCAGGAATATCTACAGAAATACTTAAAATGAAATATTTTCCTTTGACGTTAAAAGATAAAGCATTCGCATGGTATCGTAATCTAGGAATTACTTTTAATTCTTGGGAAGAAATGCAAGTAAAATTTCTGCAGAAATTTTACCCTCTCTCCAAAACCAACTTTTACAGAAGAGAAATTCACAATTTCCATCCCCATGACGGAGAAGCCTTTAGTGAATCATGGGAGAGATTTGATGTGAAACGACGACGGCCGGGATCGATCGGCGCGTTTCACGTCACAGGGTTATGATGCGAATGTATGGGATGTAAGCCGAATGATGAGAAAATACGAATGAGCAGATAAGGACTTGACGGATAACGACGTCGGCCGTACCGATCAATGAGAGACGAGTGATCCTAAGATCAAACTCCCAATGACCCGCTGGACCTACTAGACGTCTACTAGGTGAGGGGCATCTAACAGCCCTGGAGTGTTCGGCGTCCAAGTCGGATGACAGTTCGTCTACCACAAGAATCCCTATACTCGACAAGGTGGCTAGTCCTATCCGATGATGTTCGAGAATATCACGGTAGCGGACGCGATAGGGGAAGACGAGACTGTCGAAGATAATAATACTGGAGTTTATAGAGGGGAGACGAGACTGACCTTTGTATCGCTTAGTCCAAGGCGTCCAAGTCGTCGAGCGGATGCTTAGTGTCGGGTCGTGCGGACGAGTGTCGTTGACGAGGACAAAACCGGGTGCGGACAGTGCGGTCGTAACTACCAGCAGAGAGCTGAGTCCACGGGTGGCGTGCAATAAAAGTCGGAGCAGAGGGCGCACAAGGCGTGCGCTTGGCTGGCACACGGCGTAGTCGTGTGGGCAGGCAAGACAGCGAACCAAGTATCGTGGGAATAGTCGTGGGGGTGGGGCAGGAAACCAAGTAATCGGTTATGGCGTAGAGGGTGGGAATCAAGAAATCAAGAAAGATGAGGGCGAAGGGGAGAACGAAGGGGAATCAAGGAGATATGGTGAGATCAAGAAATCAAGAAATCATGAAATCAAGAATTCAAGAAATCAAGAAATCAAGAAATCAAGGGGAAAGAAAGTGGGCGATCAAGAAAGACAAGAGGATGCGGTTGGGAATCAAGAAACGATGGGGAAAGGAGGGTGGGCGATCAAGAAAGGCAAGACGAGGCGGTTGGGAATCAAGAAACGATGGGAGAAAGGAGGGTAGGCGATCAAGAAAGGCAAGACGAGGCGGTTGGGAATCAAGAAACGATGGGGAAAGGAGGGTGGGCGATCAAGAAAGGCAAGACGAGGCGGTTGGGAATCAAGAAATGATGGGGAAAGGGGGCGATCAAGAAAGGCAAGAGGAGGCGGTTGGGGATCAAGAAACGATGGGGAAAGGAGGGTGGGCGATCAAGAAAGGCAAGACGAGGCGGTTGGGAATCAAGAAACGATGGGGAAAGGGGGGTGGGCGATCAAGAAATGGTGGAAGGGTGGAAAAAGGTACCAAGAAATGGCTTTCCTGAACTGTAACAACCAAGAACCCTCCAAGAAAGAGGAGTTCTTGACGGATCTGGGGTGTGCTCCCTCGAGCAGATTTCCCGGTTGATGGCGTGTCGGCGACGCTTCTTGAATCTCCCAAGACCCGGAGTAATCTCGACGAAGGCCTCTTTCGATTCTTGATGGCGGCTTCATGAAATTCTTTCCTCGCACCGGAGTGATCTCGACGGCTCGCTAACACATCTCCTCGGAGTGATCTCGACGGGAGACGTGGGCTCTACCCACGGAGTGATCTCAACGTGGGGTGGGGCTAGCCAAACCCCCTACACTACTCTCTACGATAGGGGGGGAGACGAATTGTGAATAAACTTTTCAACAATGACTCCAAGGTGTTCCTTGGGCATGCCATCCCCTTATATAGTGAGGATGGGTGCCAAGTGAACGTGGGAGAGGACGAACCGTCGCGAGACGTGGTTCGGCCTCCCTTACAAATTCAAAATACAAACATAAAAAGTAAAAATAGCGACGGGCCCAACAACATTGGCCCAGTCCACGAATCCAAAAATACAAACACACATGAAAATGAGCATAAGTAAAAAGATAAAAGTTCTTACGCGGGGTACTTAAACCCCGGGTAGCGAGCGTCGGCGCGAGCTGCTCGGCGTGGCTGACGACATCCCGTCGCTTCATCCTCGAGATGGTTCTTCGTCATCGTGGCGTCGTCCTCGAGATGGTCCTCCATCAAGATTCAATGACTTGTTGAGGAAATGTCCTCACCATGGCATTGAGCAATGTCAATTAGCTCAAATATTTTATGAATCTCTCGCTGATTTTATGAAAAACAAAGTAAATCTCGCTACGGGCGGAACGTTTTATACCGCATATGAGGATGAAGTTTTCGATATTTTGGAGAGAGTAGCAGAAACTGACTTGCAGGAGATTGGGGCCAATCAGAATGGGAGAAACGTGCAGCCAAAAAGAGCAGGAGTTCTGCAGGTTAATGCCAAGGAGGGAGAGCTACAAGCGGGCCTAAGGGAGACTAACCAGAAATTGGAGGAGCTCACCTCCACCTTGAAGAATGTCTTTTTAGGTAACTCTCCTATCATTAAAGCTAAGATCTGCTCTCTCTGCTTCAACAGGGAACATGAAGATGGAGCCTGCCAAGCCATGGAAGAAGAGGTGAAGGCCTTCAACCAGCCGCAACAACCGTGGGCAGGTCAAAAGAGGCCAAATTTCCAAAACGGAGAGACCTTCCACCAAGGGAACAAGCCGGCAGCTCAACCTCCGTTCCAGTAGAGACAACCATTCCAGCACAGGCCTCCACAGCAGTACCAGGTTCCATCTCAGAACCAACCTGATTTTTCTTCACTTACCCCCGTCATTTCAGATATGATAGAGAAGCAAAACCAAAAGTTGCGGGCGGAGATGGAGATGAAGATGCAAATGATGATGGAATTTCAAACAAAGCAAGTGCTAGAATCTCAAGAGCAGATGAGGAAGCTATTAGAGAGCTTCAGACCTGCACCACCTGAATACCAAGGTATAACTCCAGAATTCCCGTGCACATCGTATAAACTTCCCACGAAACCATTAGTAAATCCATGCAACTTGCATCATGTGCAGCACTCCATTCACGATGAGACGAATGGAGACAATCCTGAAGTTCTAGCAATCTCAAAATTGAGAAATGGAAAAGAACTTCAGGATCCCTATCAGAAATCTGTAGAGAATTCTAAGAAGGGGAATGAACCACGAGAGGAAGAAGGAGAGGATTCTCCCTACATGGAGGAGCCTCTACCTTCTACGAGTGGGCAGCATGTTCCCTACCCTTCCGCTTTAAATAGAAAAAAACCTATCCTTGATTATGAAAACCGATTGCTAGAGAATTTTAAAAAGGCCACCATGACTGTTACTGTAGAAGACATGCTTAGGTGTGCACCCTCCCTAAAGAAATACCTTAAGGACTCTTGCACCATTAGGAAGCCTAGGGAAGTAGTTAAATTATCTGAAAATGCCTCTAGCATCCTTAATGCCATCCCTATCAAAATGAGAGACCGTGGACCCCCTTTTATCACATGTGAAATTGGAGGAAACACATTCTCTAAAGTTTTATTAGATACGGGAGCAAGAATAAGCATCATCCCAACGGCATTATATGAGGCGTGTGGGTTTGGAGAATTGGAGGAAATACATATGGATTTACTCCTAGCTGATGGAACTGTTAGGCAACCCGAGGGAAGGTTAACCGATGTCATGATCACTGTAGAGAATTGTGAAATACCGGTAGATTTTATAGTGACTGATGTAAAGATATCAGGAAACATTAGCTTAGCTCCTATTATCTTAGGAAGACCATTTTTAGTTACGGCAAAAATGATTATGGATTGGGAGAAGGGGACGGTGGAGTTTAAAATTGGAAAGGAGAGAGTTCAACTTGATATATCAAAAATGATGAAGTGTCCCTTAGGAAGCAATGAGGAGTTAAAATTGTGTACAGAGGATGAGGGAGAGGACGCGATTAAAGAGTACTTATCACATGTCGAGGGTAGAGAGCTAGATGACGAGATCATGGACTCCCCTTTAGTCGAGATGGGCCTAGAACTCAAACCTCTACCTTCATCCCTCAAATATGCATATTTAGACGAGAAGAAAACCTTACCTGTAATCATCTCCTCATCACTCACTCCCGAACAAGAAAATGAATTGCTCAAAGTACTTAGGGAGCATAAGAATGCCATAGGTTGGACATTTGATGATATTAGAGAAATTCCATCTGCAATCTGTGAGCATAGGATATTTTTAGAAGAGGAATCCAGACCTTGTAGAGAGCATCAAAGGAGACTCAACCCTTACATGAGAGAAGTTCTTGAGAAAGAAATAATAAAGTGGTTGAATGCAGGAATAATTTACGCCATATCCGATAGTAGATGGGTGAGCCCGTACACATGGTGCCAAAAAAGTCTGGAATTACAGTAGAAGTGAATGAAAAAGGGGAAGAGGTGCAGAAGAGATTGACCACTGGATGGAGAGTATGTATAGATTATAGGAAGCTAAACAAGGCGACCAAGAAGGACCATTACCCTCTACCCTTTATGGATCAAATTTTAGAAAACTGTCAGGGCAGCAACATTTTTTTTTTCTTGATGGTTATTCAGGATACAACCAAGTGAACATCCATCCTGATGATCAAGAGAAAACAACATTTACGAGTCCCGTAGGGACATGCCTTTAGGCGTATGCCCTTCGGGCTATGCAATGCCCCCGCCACATTTCAGCAATGTATGAATGCCCTTTTTTCTGATTTAGTAGGAGAATGTCTAGAAATCTTTATGGATGATTTTTCAGTATTTGGATCTACCTTTGAAAACTGCCTCCTAAGCCTCACCAAAGTATTGAAGAGGTGCATTGAGTCCAACCTTGTCCTAAGCTGGGAAAAATCTCATTTCATGGTGCAGGAGGGAGTAGTGCTGGGACACACGGTCAGCAACCGTGGATTGGAAGTGGACAAGGCCAAAATCGAAATCATCCAGGGCCTTCCACCTCCAACCAACCTAAAAACCCTTAGGGGTTTCCTCGGCCACGCGGGTTTCTATAGACGTTTTATCCTAGATTATGCTAAAATTTCTAAACCTCTTACAAATCTTCTATCGTCTAAAAATAATGATTTTGAACTAACACTAGAGGCTAAGAACGCATTTGATAAATTGAAAGAGGCTTTAGTTAATGCACCTATCTTGCAAGGGCCCGATTGGACCCTTCCTTTTGAACTAATGTGTGATGCTTCTGATTTTGCAGTAGGTGCAGTGTTAGGTCAGCGAATCGACAAGAAACCCGTGGTCATCTACTACGCCAGCAGAACCTTAGTGGACGCGCAGCTAAATTATACTACTACCGAGAAGGAACTGCTGGCCATTATTTTTGCTTTAGAAAAGTTTAGATCTTACTTGTTAGGTAGTAAAATTACTGTTTTTTCTGATCATGCAGCTATTAGATACTTGTTAACGAAGGAGGCCAAACCTAGGTTGATTAGATGGGTGCTTTTATTGCAGGAATTTGATTTAGAGATCAAAGATAAGAAAGGGTGTGAAAATGTAGTAGCCGACCACCTCTCCCGAATCATAGGCGCCCCACCTGAGCAAATTAATGATGCATTTCCTGATGAATTTGTTCTAACTGCGCAAGGAACATCAGTTCCTTGGTATGCGCATATCGTCAACTTTCTTGTTTCAGGACAAATTCCTACAGGTTGGACGTCTCACGAGAGGAAAAAGCTACTAAAAGATGCGCGTTTTTACTTCTGGGAAGATCCTGAGCTGTTTCACCAAGGGCAAGATCAAATTTTATGACGATGCGTCCCCGAGAGCGAGCAACGAAGCATCCTAGAATTCTCCCACGCGAAACCAGGAGGGGGGCACTACTCGGCCAAGGTAACAGCTCATAAGGTTGTTGAATCGGGTTTCTTTTGGCCTACATTATTTCATGACGCCCAGAAATTTTATAATACTTGTTTAGCATGCCAAGCATCCATCAACATAAATAGGAAGGATAGAATGCCCCTACAACCCATCCTAGAAGTTGAAATATTTGATTTATGGGGAATAGATTTTATGGGTCCTTTTCCTATTTCTCATGGATATGAATACATATTTATGGCAGTTGACTATGTATCCAAATGGGTAGAAGCCATTCCCACAAAAACAAATGATAGCAAAGTAGTGACCAATTTCATCGAGAAAAATATTTTTTACCATTATGGATGCCCACGAGCCATTATAAGTGACGGAGGTTCCCATTTCACAAATTACAACTTTAGAACTCTCCTCAAGAAGTTTGGTGTCCATCATCGTGTCACTACTCCATATCATCCTCAAGCCAATGGACAAGTTGAATTGTGCAATAGAGAGGTGAAAAAATTTTTGAGGAAAATAGTGCGTCCGGATGGGAAAGATTGGTCTAGGAAACTAGATGAGGCATTATGGGCCTATAGAACTGCTTACAAAACTCCTCTCGGCATGTCTCCATTTCACTTGATTTTCGGGAAAGCTTGTCACCTACCACTTGAGTTAGAACACAAAGCTCTTTGGGCTATTAGGAAACTCAACCTAGATTTGGATAGAGCCGGCAAGCATAGACTTCTTCAATTGAATGAGTTGGAAGAGTTAAGAAATGAGGCTTATGAGAATTCGAAGATTTATAAAGCCAAGATGAAGATGTTTCATGATAAGAGCATGAGGAGAAGAACTTTTGTAGAGAATCAAAAAGTATGGCTATACAACTCTAGATTAAAACTCTTTCCAGGAAAATTGAAAACGCGATGGGATGGCCCTTTCATTGTTCAGCAGGTTTTTGAGAATGGAACGGTTACCATTTTAGATCCTACATCTCAAAGACACTTCACTGTGAATGGGCAACGGCTCAAACCCTACTTAGAAGACGAAGATCTTAATAGCCCCATGAATATTACTTTAGAAAAGCCACCACACGATAGCTCATGATCTGATTAGTTTTTTTGATTCCATCACCTATTTCCTCGGTTTTGTTATTTTGCTTTGTTTTGTTTTTGTTTCTTCGTTTTTGTTTCTGTCTTCGTGTGCAGCTACTCCTATCCAAGCTAGGTACACCGTCACTAGACAACACGAATGCTGATCGCCGCCTTTCCTTCCATGGTTTGATCTCTCTTTCTCCTTTCTCATAATTATGATTTGTCATGTAGGAACATGCCTTTTTATTGGGGGGTAGGGGAGTACAGTTGCATGCATCATCCATTAAAATTTTTCGTTTTGCATTCACAAACCATGGATATTTGATAATCCTAGGAGATGCTTGTCCAATGATATGCATGATAATTCGATTCTTTTCAAAAGGGTAGAGGTGCAAGATTGGCCAGCTAGGAAATCCTAGGTGAAGTAAGCCTAGCTAGGTGCACTATGATACGTACTATTACATCCACATCTCTTACCATTATATTTCTCTCACCTCACCACCGACTTCGGGTTGATTTAGCACTTACATGCACGAAATTTCTAGCTTTAGTGGAAAGTAGGGTTAGTGCTAGCTCATTGGCAATATTATTATGATGTGAGTGAAGCTCCCTGAACCAAGAAGGATACAAAACTTCGTCGGGGGAATAAGCTGCCGGTCTACTAAGGACGGCACATGGGTAGTGGATAAGCGCCACCAAATTATAAAGTGAAAGCTGCATTGCGCAAAAACAAGCAAAAGCTTGCATCATAGTTACTAAAGTTGATTGTCATCAAAAATGACCAACAAGCAGCAAATGCCAAAGAAAATAAAGGTGGAAAAGCTGTCTCCCATGTGTTTGAGCCGATGCTACTATGGCCATAGTATTGAGCTACCATTAGCACCGCTCTTCACGCCTTGTTCAGTAGTGCGCTTGGGGTGTTAACTCGACCTTACTCCATATACTATGTACTTACTATATGTACTCCGTAGATCAAGGGCACTTAGTTGGGGTAGAAGGCTGAGATAGATCCTAAATTTCTCCTATGCTGGTCAAGTTCAATTGCTGAAAATACTCCTTGAAAAGAGCATGAATGAAAGCTATCGGAAGTCGAAAGTCAACTTGAGATCATCTTTTATTCTCACCTGCATTTCATTACTAAGGGACTAGTAATGATCTAAGTTGGGGGGTGTTTGATGACTCTCAAATATGTCATCAAATAATTAAACTTTTTAGTTTTCATTCATCAAAATTATAATGTTAATTCATGCTAATATCATGCATATGCATCATTTTATGAAATCACTAGCCCCACTTGATCCTTTGAATCAAGTGGAATATATTTAACATTTTATGGTTAGTAAACATTCAGAGACAGGTTAAGAAGATCAAGGAAAGAGACGAGGATCAAGAGGAGCGGGCAAAAATTCAAAGAAGCAGAAATTACAAAAATGCCCCTGTGCATGACTTAAGAGAAACCTATAAATACTCTCTTGAGAGTTGATTTTAGGTTGTCCAGAATTTTCTCTAAGGAAGCTAGGGCTTGGAGAGGAAGGTGTTCTGCAGACCCTCCAGTAGCTGATGAGCCATTGGAGCTAGGAGGAGAGGCAAGCTGAAGAGTACCCGCTCAAGAAGATCGCCGACTCGCCGGACAGGACGTGACACGAAGCCGGAGTGATTGAGCTGGTTCAGCTTCGTATTCTTCTCCCTCTTGGACAACCTCGGTTGGGCTTGAAGCAACCTGCAAGGTTCTTCAGCAATCTCCAACCAGAGTTGTTTATGTTTTAGTTAATCCAAAGTTTTTTTTGTGTTCAATTCATCCTACTTCTTGTTTATCCTCAAAAATCTATAGCCCTCTACTGAATTTGCACCAGAATTTCTCACACGCAGCCAGCAATCAAACCGCCAGCGACCCAGGCCTCAGCCTAGGTCGCCAGCGGTTCAAGCTGCTAGCAGCACTACGTGCGCAGCAGCTGCCCGCACGCAAACGCTGCCTGCAGCAGCGTAGTGCGTAGCAAGCCCGCGCGCAGCCGCCACTTGCAGCAGCGGCGCAGGCGCCGCTACAGCACGCCACGCCGCAGCAACTGCCCGCGCACGCTGCCGCTGCAGCAAGATCGTGCGCGCAGCGCCCGCACGCCGCTGCCGCCAGCAGCGGCGTCCGCGCGCAGGCACGCCGCGCGCAAGCACCGCTTGCAGTAGCTGTTTGCGCGCACACGCCGCCGGCAGCAGCCACGCGCAGGCGCTCACGCGTGCACAAACACTCGCTGGGTGTTTGTGAAATTGCCCCAAAGGGCAAGGGCAAATCCTCAATAAACGAAATCCTTACTGAATATTTGCTGCACCGAGACTTTTAAAGAAAACTCTGTCGTTTGTACTGAAGATCATTCACCAGCGTTTATACTTGAGTATTGAGATTTAAAAGAACTGATTTGATAGACAGAATTCTTCTGCTGTTTTTTGCCGTCTCCCTGTGGATCGACCCTCACTCGCCCTAAGCTGTGAGGTTATAAATTTCGTTGTATAAGCTCAATCCTCACACGCATTAACTAATAAATAACCAGTAGAAACCACTAAAATCGAGCTTATCAACAGTCAGGGCTGTCTCACAATGGAAGGACAGATGTTCCATAGCCTCAACCTATGGTGATGCGGGACAGCAGTGAAAACGTGAACTGAGGGAGTGACCTATACGGATCACATGTTCATGAGTCGGGAGGCCACGGTGTAAGAGTCTCCAGAGGAAGAAGAAGACATGAGTAAGGATCGCAGGATGCCATATGTGGCAACCCTAGTGCTGGATGGGGGATTTCGCACGGAAATGCTCCCAAGAAGATTTGCAAGAGTAGGCCCCATCAAGTGTGAGTGTCCAAATGGCTCAGTCGGGAGTGGTCTCGATAGGGGTACTCTGGACTTGGGAGAGCGTGGCTAAAGGGAGGCCTTGCTGCTTCCATAAGTGTCGCGTGTTGTGCATAAGTAGTTGGGCCACTATAAGACGCGGTCGATGTGGTACAAAATGTGGATAGCGAGAGAAAGGCTCGTCAGCATGCCATGTGTCAAACCAGGTGCTAATCGCACCTCATCCGACATGCCAACGTGTGAGTTGGGCTATCTCGAGCCAATGGCATTGCCACGTTTGCCATCGTCAATGGCCTTCGATATCGATCTCTCGATGGGCCCACTCGCCATACTTGGCAAAAATAAAACTCCCCAATAGAGAGTTTGTGGTGCGCATACACCATACTAGCTTCTTTTGAAGCATGTCTTAGACGTCTTAGAGGTGCCTAATCCCTAAACCCCCCTCAGCCGTCGGCCAACATGCTTTCCCCCAAGAAACCCAGTGATGGCGACTCTCTCCCTCGAGGTGACCAGACCATAAGAAACGCGTGCATAGTCGCTCCACAGAACAGAGGACGGCGAGAGATAGTGAATGGACCACGATGGTATGCAACGGGATACTAATGAGGACGTGTCAAATAAGTTGGATACATCCTCTAGGGGATAGAAAATGAAGTTTCCATCCCTCGAGTTTCTTTCTCAATTTGGCCAGCAAGGCATCAAAGTAAAGATAGAACATCCAAGATAGTCAAAAGGGAGGCATCCTCATGAGTAACATGTATATTGTCAGATTATCTAAAAGCGCTTTGCAGTGGTGGAAGGACCAACAATAAAGCTACTCTTTGAGGCATTGACAAGCTGGCCCGAGGCTTGCTCGTACGCAGTGTGGATGCTCATAAATTCCTTAATGGATTTTTTGGATCCATTGAGGAAAAGAATGGCATCATCTGCAAATAGAGAGTGCGAGAGGAGTGGGCATCCCCTTTTCATAAAATACGATTGGATGAGGCCTTGATTGATCATGCATGAGAGCAAACGGCTCAAGACCTCCTCCATCAATATGAATAGTGTGGGTGAGATAGGATCACCTTGTCGTAGACCTCTCGTGGCCGTGAACAAGCCAGTGGAATTTCCATCCATCAGGAGAGAGAAATGATTCCCCCAAATGTAGGCATCGACGAGGTCGATAAATGCATCGGTAAACCCAAAGCAATGTAGCACTTGGGTAAGGAAATTCCACTCGACTTTATCAAAGGCCTTCTCCATGTCCAGTTTGATGATGACGTTTGAGCCTGGAATATGAGTGTTTAATGACTGGGCTAGCTCATGAACTAGCATGATATTGTCTTGGATCTGTCAACCCTTGACAAATACACACTGTTCAGGTGAGATAAGTCTATCAAGAAAAGTCCCTAGTCAATTTGTACTTATCTTGGATGCAACTTTGTAGCATACATTACAAAGACTAAAGGGGCGAAAGTCACTAATTACTTATCCTTAACGACAACTGAATTATTAAATTCACATCTAAAGGCCAGTCCCCACAGAGATGACCTCTCTCCTGCTATACATTTGAGTGACTTTTATATTGTTTATTGAATTTATTTGATTTGGGCAAATTTAATTACAGCGACAAATCAATTACATAAGTAATTTGCCACCATCACTAACCCATTATAAGCCACTACCAAACGATACCTATTAGGGACATGTATTGAATATGGGTTTGACCAGCCCCCTTGACTAGTGCAGGAAGACTTCTCTATTATGACACAAATTGAAAACTTGCAAGTTATATTATAAAATTTATGAATATCTCATAAATGTATGTATTCTATTGGCCATACTTTCAGGCTATCATAATTAAATTGACATAAATAGCATGCACTACAGTTTCATGATTTGTTTTTAATTTTTCCGTATCTTTACATAACATATTGACATTAGTTTATTGAAGATTCATTTTTCACAAGGCATAAAATACTTGCCTAGAGGCTATTAAGGCATTTACTAATTCTTCTGGGATTTTCCCATATTTGTTATAATTTTCTGACCAGCATTTAGCCATGAAATATATTTTTTAGAGTTAATGGAAAAAAGTTATTGATGTAATTGGCATTTAACAATGATTATAGTGCATTTAAGTGGTTTTTACACGTCATTCCGCCTAAAAATTCGAGCGAATGATTGGCGCAAGCAATCATTTGCCATAGGATAAGTATGGCATCGCGATTTGTGATGCCATAATTATCCAATAATGGTTCTTGTTCTCACGTGGTGGGGTGGGCTCGAAGAGATTCTCCTATGTGCTTCTTTTGCACAATAAATGCACAGGACAAATCGTAAACGCATGCATTTGTTATATTCACAGTACTATCTTTTATATTAAAAATGAGGCACGCTACCAGCCATGCACAAGGTATCTTTTTGCTTTCTTTTTTCACGAGAACTAATTCATCATTTTTAGTGCACAACGAAGTGGCGGCATGTGATCCGAGGGTGGAGAAAATAAGAAAGACGCATGGGCAAATGAGAAGTCATTTTTTTTACCTGGCTAGCACCGGCGTTAATGAGAGATAAAATAATCCAAGGGCTGAGATTAATTGAAAGTATAATGATGATATCTTGAGATCCACACTGTTGGATTATAAAATAGAGGATGGGAGAAAGGGGGAAAACCACCGGGGAAGCTATCCCCCATCTAGTTTGGCCAAGAAGGACACATGATCTGCTTCTAAAGGCGACAGTTCTTGATTCAAGGATCAAAATTGTAAGTTTATTCTTCACTATTTGAACACCTTCTTTAATGATTTGAAAACGCCAAGGCATGGGCAAAATGTACATGCCCTTGGAGGTTATATTGAATTGTGATTAACATTGTATTTTGTTATTGATTCAAGATATGAGTGTAAATTTATTGTTCCAAAATTCAATTCCCTGCCTATAGTACCTAAATCCAAATTTTGACCCAAAAATTTGTCCATCTTGAAGTCCAATTTCTAAACAATTTCTAAATTAGCTTAGTAATTCCCAACTAAATACATAAAAAAGTTCTCTTGATAAATCACATTTCATTGCATTATATTATTTTGATTTTTTAATATAGGTACAAAAATCATGATATCTACAATGCTTTGACTGAAAATATAGATACCAATATAAAAACCCTAAATATCTTTTAGTAATTAAAAAACAAAATTAAACATATCAATGGCCACCTAAGCACATAATTAATTCATTCTTGAAATTAAGTCATGAAATATAGAAAGAAAAATTTTGGAGACAATGTTTCCTGTGGTTAGACCCCTTTCTCATCCTACATCCCAAAATTGTGATTAAGGGTAAATAGTACAATTTTTTATTGCATAAGCCTTATTCTAACGACATTATTAACTGAATCTTCTTACCAATTTTAGGCTTATCAGTCATGCAATCATGTATTCCAAATAAGATAATATTTTTCATGATATTATTCTTTTTCTTAGCAGATTCATTAAGTTACCCTAATATTCAGCTCCATTTTATCCATATGAAAACTAAAGATATGAGAAATAAACAAACAATAAATAAATTAATTGTAATATGATAGAGACCAAATAAATAGGTATAGAAAGGGGAGGGACCATCATAGGGAGGCAGAAATATAAAAGTATATGAACGCGTGCAAATAAGCATGATAATTCATGTTTACTTCATGCATTTCAGAGAATAATTAAGCTAATTTATGCATGTTACCTAAATGTTTATGTAATGTTCACCAAAAATATATAGGTCCACTGTTGCATTAAATTCCAGAATGGGCCACAATTTTGCTATTTTTTAACCTAAACTTGGAAAATATCAAATATAATCTAGAAAATACATCTCGAGATTAGCCTCTTCTTGTACTTCATTTTGCATTTCTCCATGTGTGACGTAACATGATGTGTCGGGATCAAGTGGCTCATGCGACACCACAGGAGATGGGCAAGGATATGTGACCAAATGCTTAAATGATGCGTACGGTTGAAAATCAACGAGAAATATGTCAGATTCTCAACCAGAACGTAGGAGAAGATAACAACACGAGGGGTCTGGCACAAGCGAGCTCCCAATGACCGATGGAGTGGGGGACGTTCACCATCCACGAGCGTCCACGTCAGTCTCCATGAACGAAGCTAATTCAAGACCGACGAATGAAAATCCCTACCACGAGTATGGTGGCAAAACCTATAATCGCGTTACAAATTCTCTTGTGGCAGCGGAGCAATCGAAGAAAATCAGCATTGAAAGATGCAATTAAACTACAACATAATAAGGAGATGGAGAAAGGATGAGTGACCTGTGGGCTCGGCAAGAGCGCTTGAAATAAGTCACAGTCTGCCCTTAGGGGAGAGAACTGTAGGATCATAACAGCCACTAATCCACGGGGAAGTAGTGGATGACTGATTGAATACTAACAACACACAAATGGCACTACCGTGGAGGTGTCGATCGTGATCAATGGCCTGGATGAGCAACTGGATCAGCGTCCACGGAGGAGGGAGCCACATGTAGTAAAGAACAATGTACGGTGATAAACGAGAACACCATCAATGACCGGAAGGACAGCCGGAAGTGGGATCACGCATCATTTTGGGAAGATGTATAAGGTGCAAGCAAAGGAGTCGCTGCTTACTAGCGTGACGACTAGGTGTCTATGTGCACCTTGACTCGCACGGAGATGGTTGAGGCTGGACGGTTGTAGGGGCTTCGAGACTGAGAAGAGACCTTGTCAAGGTGCTGAAGCTTCACCAGAATGGCAAGGGGCAAAGGGACCTGGGTCGCTAGTTGAGTCGTTAGCTATGAGGGAGGACCGAATCATGCTGAGGCCAGGATGTCCATGATAGCTTGCAACACGGTCGTGGGAACCCTAGTTGAAACCCTAAATAGGGCAAAATCACTCGAGTCAATGGTGAACAATCAGGACAGGTGATGGCGCATACCATCAAGGAGCGTCAACGACGTCATCCGCGCCGTGCGCCTACGACGTTGACGACCAAGTGAAAGACGCTCGAAAAGTCGCTTTGTTTCATCGCTCTTTTCTCGCGTGTTTTGTCTTTTCCCGTACTCATTGTCGTGTTTTTGTCGCATTCGCGACGTGTTTCGTCTGTTTGCCATTTTATTGTCAAGGGGGAGGAGCCTCCCGTTGCCTCCTTTACCCTTGATTCCCCTCTTCTTTTTTATTTCTTTAATTTCCCCTTTTTGTTTTGTAATTGGGGCCCAATTTATAAGGGCCCCCTTAATGGACCTCGTCTCCCTTTTTGTTGACCCATTTAGGGGTCCCAAACCTCTCCCCTATATAAAGGAAGAGGGGGGCACCCTAAGAAGATCAGACCAAGAAGAAGAAGAATCGTGTTGTTATCTCTCTTGGTCTTACCATTTAGAAAATAAAAAAAGGGAGAAAAGGAAAAATAAAAAAAGAAAGATAAGAGAGGAGAGAGGATGGGCCAGACGGAAGGGGGTTGGGTTCATGCCCGTTCCATCCCGCCCGCGTGCCCGTTCTAGGGCTCCGTTTGGCGGAGCCGGCGTCAAAGCCCTACGTGGCTGCTGCCACGCGCGCCACCACCACGCCGCCCCCAACAATGGACGCGCCAGCAATGGGCGCCGCTGCAACTTGCGGGCACTGCTGCCAGTAGCGGGCGTCGCCACAACCAGCCAGCGCCGCCGCGACCAGCAGGCGCCGCCCCTTGTAGCGGGCGCGGCCGCAAGTAGCAAGAGCCGCCGCCAGCAGCGGGCACCGCCACCAACAGTGGGCACCGCCGCGTCCAGTGGGCGCCGCCACGACCAGTGGCCATCGCCGCAAGCAGCGGGCACCGCCGCCAGCACTAGGCGCCACTGCGACCAGCGGGCGCCGCCGCCAGCGACGGGCGTCGCTGCGACCAGCGAGCGCCACCGCAACCAGCAGGCACCGCTGCGGCCAGCGGTCGTAGCCGGCCCAACTGACCGCAGGCGGTTGGTGCCACCACAGCCACCAGAGTAGCCGCAACCGCTAGGGTGGCTGCAATCGTCGATGCCAGACGTCACCACCGGGCATCGTCATTGCCCCCATACGCCGCCACCTTTTTGGGCTCCACACTGGACATCTCCACCGCGCCCTGCGGCCCTCCGATCAACGCTGACCCGTGACGCCTCGACAGTCGACGCCCCAGGGCGCCATACCTCGCCGCCCTGAAGAGGTCGTCGCCTGAGCGCATGACAACCTCAATTAAGCTTCCACCAACCTTTACGAATAGCTCCATGGCTACCTCGCTTGTCGCGCTACTGTGATCTTTCTGATGACTCTCCGCCCCACCCGCTCCAAATCACCGCTGACCGTCGATGACACTGCACTACGAGCCACCGCCGATGAAATACTTTGTCCTCTTCTGTCGCTCGTTTATTTACCTCTTGCAGTATATCCTCGTCTTGACTCCACCTCGCTCGGGCTAGGTAGGTGAGAGAGGACAAATTGAGATAACTACAGTCAACTGAGCATCTTACCAGTACGGACGAGTACGTCCGTTACGTGCGAGCCCTACGGATAAATTCTGTTTGGTCGAGATGCCTTCGTCGCTCTAACGAGGTTCGAGAGGCCATCGTCGCCGTCACCCGGTGACCCTGTCCAAGCTTGGAGCTCGGTGCCTCCCTCGAATCAAAGCCTCAACGTACGACACGTAGGACATTCATTTGTGCATCGTAGTTACATTAACCCGTTAGGGTTCATCCGTCAAACGATGACACCGCCGACGTTCGATACCATCATCACTTATCGGCACCAAACCATCATATTCGGTGTCGATGAAACGACATCCCCGACGACGTCCGGCATTAACTTGGTATCAGTGCCCAGCTGTGGACGGTCACAGCACGTCTCTCACCCTGTTTTGTCGTCATTTCCGCATAGCATCGACGTTTTGAAAACCATCTAGGTACCATAGGGACATGGCCATTGAAATGCGATCGAGCAGGAGGGCGCAACCTAGAGGTTTGACCTCCCCCCAATGCATCTAATCGTCACCCGATGAGAAAGCCCATCGTACGGCCCTCTCAGAACCCCATCCCGTGATGCCCATAAGCAGCCCATCACAACCACCTACGGAGCCCGCAGAGACCGCACTCGTCGAGGCGAGTGTCCCCAGACCGTCCGGTCCTCGTGAGAGCACCCATGCTTGCCGCGGATACCGATGGTCCCCACGTAGTTCCCCGAGGTCACTAGGTGTCTCGTCACCTAGTGATAATGAGGATAGGGCGACGACGAGTCGTTGCACACACGGGAAAGCTCCCATTGGCGAGGCTTCACCCTGAGCCGCCGCCACATGCGCAGGAAACAGACGAGGAAGACCGCACCGACATCACCCACCCCGGGAGGACCTGCCCGAGGAGTAAGTGGCGTATCTTCGCACCATGGCCGCCTTCGTAGAGCGCATCGAGCAGTTACTTGCATGCTCGTTACCTCCAGTTTCCGATGCCGTACCGGCGCTCGTGGCTCCAGAGCGAGCCCACGACCCACCCCAAGTCACACGACACCGAATTGCCTGATGAGTCCTTACAATGACGATGAGTATGAGGAGCACGACCAAAGGCCAAACGAGGGGCTTCGAGATCGGCGCCCCGCCCGACACCCCACACTCGACCCACCGGACGTTCGTGCTCAGCATAAACGATAACCACAAGACGACTCTGACCATGGGTACGAGTCTGACTTACTGGTCCGCCAAGACGATTATGTCCGGCCATTTGACCGAAGACCCGAGGCCGTCCTACTAGCCCGCCGTGACGACCACCTCTGGCACGACGATCATGGTTACATGGCTGACCTAGCGGCCCGTCGAGGCGAACGCGTTTGGCACCATAATCAAAGGTACGAGGCTGACATACCGGCCCACCGAGATGACTATGTCTGGCACGATGACCGTGGTTACGCAGCCGACCCACCGGCCCGCCAAGATGAACACGTCCCGCGCCATGGTCGAGGATACGAGGCCGACCGACCAAGCCGTCGGGACGAATACGTCCCGCGCTATGATCGTGAGTACGATGCTGACTTACCGGCCAACCGTGACGACCACATCCGGCCCCACGATCCTAGACACAACACCGATCCACTGGCCCACCGAGACCACTATGTCCAGCCCCACCCCCACCGATACAAGGAACCTGGCGAGGTTCCCTGATACTCGCCACGTGTGATGCCTGACATCTGCGCACTGCACGACGGTCATCCCCGACAATGGGATAACCACGACCGTGACCTGACCCCGCCTCGATGACGCGTCTACCCGCATCACAAGGATCACCCAACGCTCAAACGGTGCCCAAACGACAACGAATGCTGATGAGAGGAGCACTATGACTAGGAGTCGAGCATGAACTCCTACTTCCGGTGGTACCGCATGGACGATGACTTGTGCATCAAATATGCAGAGATGAGACTTGGCGGACAGGCCAAGATCTTCTGGGAGAACGAGTGTGTCACCGTCGAGCGACGAGGATGGCCCATCACATCTTGGCCGAAATGGCGCTGAAACTATGTGTCGCGATAATACCAGATGTCGTTGTTCCTCACGTGGCTTTGACCGACCCTGCACAGCGAGGTTCTTAAGTGCAACCCCGCCAAGGTCGATGAAGCCTACCACTTAGTGGAGCACATGGAGCAATCTGAGCGACAAAGCTGCCGTGCACGCCACTCACATTGCGCCACGAGCCACTCCTGCTTGTACCACCCCGCCCGCTCTCGTACGGGCTTCCCAGAACATGGGGGGCCAAGGAATCACCCCCGTCACCTCCATGAAATCTACCCCACCTGTTCGGGCCGTCACGAGCGACACTCCGGCCCGCAGCATTACCGTCAGTCAAGCACCACTTACGTTCTTCAAGTGCCAAGGGAAAGGGCACAGAGCTAGCCAGTGTCCGTCTTCAGCCCTCTTGATCGATACGGGTGGACCGAACAGGACACGAATGGAACCCTGGATCCATTACCCAATGACGACTACCACGCAGATGAAGAGATCACGAATGGGTATGAATCACCTGAACCCCGGGTCGGGTAAATCCAAATAGTGGACGTCGGCACAACTCTGGCAACCACTCCATGCCCGAGCGCTCGGCGAATGGTTAGCATCGTTGCCGACCGCCCGAGCACTAGTGGGACGCCCATCCCCCCTGATGTTGTATTGCAGGTTAACCCTGCGCTTGCCCCACAGAGGACAGCCCTGATGGCCGACACGACGCTACGAACATCGATCTTTTGTACGTTTGTCTGAATCTATGACAAAGCGTGCAAATTGATGGTGGATAGTAGTAGTTGCGTCAATGCCATATCGGACGCGATGGTCGCCTGACTAGGGTTGGCGACCATGCCTCATCCTACACCATTCGACGTGTCGTGGATTGATGCTTCGTCATTGTCGGTGAAGTGATAATGCCACATCCCGTTAAAAATGGGGACGTACGATGAGATCATCCTGTGTGACATCCTTCCTATGAAAGTAGGAAGTATCATCTTGGGTGTCCCTGGATCTATGATCAAGGCGTCCCCATAGTCGGCAGAGCGAACACGTGTTCGTTTCTGCATAAGGGACGATGGGTCATGTGGTACCCTTACACCACGAAGCCCCGACCAAGGTGGTCGGGCTAACGATCGTCCGCTATCTCGTGCCCCCTCGAAAGATGGGGTACAAAGATGAAGATGTGTTATCGTGCCCGACCGATTGCGCCGCCCGCTAAACAGCCTGCGCCACCAGTCTTGAGACCTACACCATGCACAGGGCCGCCCGAGCCGCCTGTCTAGCTACCAAAGCCGCTCGCGCCAGTCGTCCAACCAGCCACCTCGCCAGCTCGGCCACCCATGCCACTCACCCAGACAAGACACATAGCATCCCCACTGTCTCCGTCCAGGATTTTCCTCCACCTGGTGCGGACCACTCACTCTTCCACCGGCAAGATGACAAGCGGTGGATGTGTTGCGCTCGCCATACCATCCGCAAGGTGACGGCCAGCCGCCGTAGCCTTACCCCGCGCGCCGAGCACGTGCCAGTCTCCCCGAAGGCCCATGCCGCCGGGTTGAGCCCACCCGAGATTGCAAACGGCCAAGTCCCTCAACGACCTCAAACCCAGCACCCGTAGTAGTCCCTCACTAGAGAGCGAGGGGAATAGAGATAGGGGCCCATGGTGGAGAGGAACTAGAGAGGCACCATGGGGAGAGCGAGGGGAGTAGAGATAGGGAGATTGGAGATGAAGGGGAGTCACACAGACGGGTTCATGAGGAGACCAAAGGGGAAGAAGAGAGAAGATCAGAGGGAGAGGGAGGAATGAGAGATGAGAATTCGCCGGTGGAGAAGAGGGGAGGAAGAAGTAGTTTGGAAGGGGGTGGAAGCCAGAGATTGGGGAAGGAGAAGAAGACTGAGGGAGACGAAGGAGTCGCGAGGAGAATTGACAAGAATTGGGGAAGTCGAGAGGGAAGAAGTGGAGAGATTTGAAGGGGAATCGAAGAAGAGGGCTAGGGAGGTCGGTGGTGCGAAGTGAGTAAGATCGGAGAAGGGAACTGGAGAAGTTGGAGGTGAGGAGAACAGAAGGTTGGGGATCAAAGGAAGAATTAGAGAGGAGATTGGAATGGGGAGGTCGGGAGGGGAATTTGAAGATGAATAATGGATGGAAAAGGGAAGATTGGGAAGCTCGGGGGGGAGAAGAAGAATCTGGAAGAATGGGGAAGGAGATTGTGGGGGGTGGGTGGGGGTCGGAAAGGCTACATCTTTTCAAAATCTCTCTTTTCTTGAAAATCTACCACCCCTAACCCTTTTATAGATAGGGGGGCCTAGGATGCCAATTACATTGATGGGCTCAAAAGAGAAATTTAGGAATAAGATAGGGTAAACCTTCTTGGGCCATGTTAACTTGAATTGTCCCGGATGGTCCCCATCATAGTGCCTAAGAAAACATGAATAACGGTGAAGAAGGATGAAAATGGAGATCAAGTTCAAACAAGAGTGGCTTCTCGTTAGAGAGTTTGCATAGACTACAAGAAGTTAAACTCAATAGCTAAAAAATATCATTACCCATTACCATTCATTGATCGGATTCGTTAAAGACTTTTGGGCCAAAACATTTACTGTTTTTTAGATGTATATGCATGATATAACCAAATTGAAATTCTTAATAATGATAAGGAAAAATCAAAGTTTACGTGCCCAGTGGGTACTTTTGCACTTAAGAGAATGTCTTTTGGGTTGTGTAATGCAGCAGCAACTTTCCAAAGGTGTGTGACTGCTGTGTTTCTGATTTAGTAGGGTATTGCCTAGAACTTTTTATGGATGATTTTTCAGTATTTGGTTCATCATTTGATAACTGGTTATCTAATTTTACCTAGGTGTTGCAGATATGCATCCAAAACAATCTGGTGTTAAGTTGGGAGAAGTCCCACTTCATGGTGGAAGAGGGAATTGGCTTGGGGCACCATATCAGCACGGATGGGCTAAGGGTGGAAATGGCCAAGGTCAAGCTCATCAAGAACCTCCCCCTGCCCACAACCCTAGAACAGCTTAGCAGACTTTAAGGGCATGCTGACTTCTACAGAAGATTTATAAAGCATTTTTCTAAAATTTCTAAACCTTTGATTAATTACTTTAGAAAGATACATTGTTTTTCAAGAAAATGCTAAAGCATCCTTCTTGCAGATTAAAGAGGCTTTGGTTGAAGCACCAATTTTACAAGCTTCATATTGTAATAACCTTCTGAAATCATGTGTGATGCCTCTGATCATGCAGTGGGATCCATTCTAGGTCTAAGAATTGATAAGAAGCCAGTTGATATATACTACACAAGCAAAACTTTAGGAGGAGCTCAGGTAAACTATTCAACCACAGAAAAAGAGTCGATTGCTATTATTTTTGCCTTAGAAAAATTTTGTTCCTATCTTTTAGGTAGTAACATAATTTTTTCCTCAGATCATGCTGCATTAAAGTTTTTATTGAATAAGAAAGAAACCAAGCTTTGACTAAAATGGTGGATTCTACTTTTATGAGAATTTGATTTGGAAATCAAGACTAAATCTTTAATAGACAATATAGTAGTGATGGGGGACTATCACACCAACCAAGACATGGGACAACATCAACCACGCTGCTCAGCTTGAGCTGACGTCCGTGACCCCGACTTCAAGTACACGGCTTAGCGATGGATCACGATCATTGTTTCTTTTCCATGTATCTTGGGTTTTTCTTTCTGAATTGTTGGATGGGCCTTCATGTTTGGGCCTCATCCATGTTATTTTTGTTATTTGTTAAGGGGAATCTCTCATCTTGAGACGATTTCTCCTTGTTCGGCTCAATTGGGCATCCACCCTACCCTATATAAAGGGAAGCATGTCCAAGGAATTCTCTTGAGTTTAATTGGAATTTGAAAGGTCCTCTTCATTTGGGCTCCCGCCTCCTCTCTTCTGGAGTCTGTCTTTTACACTTTTCTTGATTGGAGATTTTGGGAGGCCTCACCAGTACTTTGCCAACTTCATCGTATGGAGAACACGCCATGGAAGAATGACACATCTTCGACTTCTCTCCTTTGTCATCTCATTTCTTGGATTCCTTCAAGAAGTAACCATCTAGGAACTGATCGGTTTTCAAGAAGTCCTCAGTAGCCACCATCAAACTCACCCTCACACGCCACTATCCCAGACACACCGTCAGAGTGCTATGCCAAGAACCCATTTATTGGATCAATTTCTTCCCAAGAAGCAAGTTCTTGGACCCATCGTGGAACCCCTCTCCAAGAAGTCTCACATTACCGTGCGCTGTCCTTCGTCAAGCACCACAATGCCGTGTGGCAGCCACCACCAGTGTCCGAGCACAGCCCACGTCATCAGAGTCACGCGTCCATGCCCTGCGTCGCAGCCCGCCCACGCCGCGCGCCTGTATGTCCGCTCACTCACGCCCGCGCATCCACCGGCGTGCCAGCGCACATCACCACCACCATCGTCGTGCATCGCTCCGCGTGTATGGGATCACACCCACGCTTATCATTCACCCATACCTGCCGTCGCCCATGACCACAGTCATCTTCCGGGAAAATGACCCCTCACTTCGGACTTCTAGGTCTATGACCCCTAGATAGGTTCTACCAGCTATTTGCTCCTTTGTCGGTTTAAACAACAATAGAATAGGATTAGCCACCCTTGACAAGAGATAGGGTTTATTGTGGTTTTTAATTAATTTAATTGACAGAGGAATTCATGGATGCCACTGGGCTGTCATACGCCTCGCGTCGTACGTGTCTAGTGATCACACCGGGTCATTAGGCGTTTGGTCGTAACTGTCCAGTCCCTGCATTTTAATTGGTCATCTCTTATTGAGCAATGGTCCTCGTGATTCTCATTGGATATTTCTAACATTACACACTCATCCATCATTTCTTACAATCCTCTCCACCCTTTGTGTTGTAACACGAGCCAACCAATCTCGGCGTTTAGTGTGTGACATCATATTGGTATCAGAGCTGGTCGTGTTAGCTATCGCTTAACACGGTCCATAGTTTATCATCATCATTTCCTCATTTTTATTTGGCATACCATGTCATATCACGTACTAACATATAGATAGAACCTGTAAATACAAAAAACGTGATAGGAGACCATCATGGTGCGATCACGTGCCAAACTAAGGTCTGTTGTAGGAGACGATTACATCAATGAGGATCCCATATACGATTCTGACGTTGTGGAACTTCTACCCGAAGATCCCCAACTCGATCACTACCAAGATGAATGTCCTGATGATGTCATGGGTGAACTGCCTTTGTGATCCGTTAGGGACATCACACCACGGGTCCCTACCCCACCTAGTGGGCCTTCTATGTCCACCCCACCAACCCGGTTCGAAGATCGGCCTTGTACCATTTCGATGCCCATACTTAGGCCACTACCGAACGGGCAACCTACAACACAATCGACGGACAAATTCATCACCGACCAGGCAACGCCCTGATGAGGAGCAGCTCAACGCCCTCCCAGCTCACGAAGCACCACCACCACCATTGTCGCATCAGCACAGACCGCCAGCGCGTCATCAATGACATCATTGACAACAGCAATGGGAGAATCATTGGCGTAGGTTGCCACCACACGAGCGGTATCACAATCAGCCATATTATGACGAACGCCCCTATCCACACGATAGAAACTTCTGTTAGTCGAAAGTTAGGTATTCCCCTCGAGCGGATGACCCTGCTCATATGAGGTACCCTGTAGCGGAACCACGGTACGATGATGAGGGGTAACCATAGTGACGTATTGCGCATGACGCATACACCACCGTCGGCCGGAGTTACTACTCCACGTGGGGCCTTACCGGTCGATAAGTCCCATGCCTAGTAGGTAACAATAGTTAATTCTCTTTTTCTTTAAATATCTTCTGTGAAGAAGATGAACGGACCCTTTTTTTGGATGAACGAAGTTTGGAATGTTCTTGTTTCTATCCTAGTGATCCCTCTGTTCTCTCTTCTAGCGATCCTTCTCTCCTCTCTTCTAGCGTGCTCTCTACTCCCTTCTGGACTACTCCCTCCACTTCATGCTACTGGATAGCAGCCCTCGACTTCGCTGATGGATCTCGACGAAGACCTTTGGCTGGACGAGCGAACTAGGCATCCAAAAGCTCCCGATTCCTCCAATTAATTTTGGGCGACATCTTCGTTACTCAAAGGTATCGTAATATTACTTAGTCGATCTGTATGTTATTACATTACATATGGAGCAGCTCCTGCGACCTATGCGGACACTGCTCCCTCTACTACACCGTATGCCACGGGACCAGGTGGACTGCCATATTCCGATGACCCACTAGCTACACACAACCCATATGTTCCGATACATAGTCAAGGGCCATATTATGGGCTGCACACAACTACAGTGCCACACGCCTATAGGGACTGCCAACACCTCTAAAAGCACCAAGGCCTTTTGCACCAATGCCTAACTATGCACTCCGAGAGCAATACAATGCTCAAGAATTTCATCAGGCACTACAACATGCATATCAATCGGGACATACTACCATGCCAGCGCTGCATACATCATACGCACTGGCGGCTCACTATGTTCCCCTAGTCTCGAACGTGCATCATGGACAACACGAAGGTTTGGGCTCTTATCCACTGCCACCTGCCCATCGTAACTATGAAGACGATGAATGAGACCGACGTCGAAAGGCACAGTATGCCATGATCCAGACAAATGTACGCATGGAAGTTCCAGTTTACGAAGGGTCATGGAACCATAGGGATTATTTGGATTGGGAATCTGACCTAGAAAGCAACTTCCAATGGTATGACCTGGATGATTGATGCATGATAACTAGAGTAGACGGGATGGGATGATGACGGGTGTTGGATATTGGGACGACTATAGAATGGCTAGGAAAAAATCAGACCACAAATCACATGATCGATTCTAAAGAATTAAATCCGATGATGAGGTCTAGGAGTACCTCAGCACTATATAGTGTGTGACGAGGTTGCGGGGAATTCTCGAAGTGTCACTGACGAGCACAAAGAAAGGATGATCCGCTGATGGAGCGAGCGCGAGTAAGTGGCGGTGAAGAGTGAGTGATCTTCAAAATCGTTGTGGTGCGGGCTGTCAAGGCGTGGAGGGCGCAGGCGAGGACGGTCAGGATGTAGGACGATGCCTAGGGGCGCGGGCACACGAGGCGCATGGTGCGGGGGTCTGGGGCTGGGCGGTGGCCAGGGGGTGTAGGTGGTCAAGGCCGCTAGGCGTGGGCAACCTGGTTGCCAGGTGGCAGCCAAAGGCGCGGGCAGCCAAGGCCGCAGGGCGTACGCGACCTGGGCGCCGGGCAAAGGCCAAAGGCTCGAGTGGCCAAAGGCACAAGGCGCAGGCGGCTTGAGCGCCGAGCGGCAGCCAACGGCGCGAGTGGCCGAGGGCCAAGAGGGCAGGCGAATGAGGGCGTTGGGCGCGGGCAGCCGAGGCGCAGGGCGGCGGCCAAGGGCGCAGGTGGTCTGGTTGTAGGGCAACAGCCAAGGGTGCCGGACGGCGGCCAAGGGCACAGGGCACGGGATGGCAACCAAGGGTGCAGGGCGTGGCGACGATCAACGGTGGGGCGACTGGAACAGAATGGAGAGACTAGGGAAAATCTTCTTAGAAGAAAGACTTCAATTCTTAAAAATAGATTCACCAAGTGTATCATGCAACATTGGCCTTCATACATATAGGCCTTGGAGGAAAGAGAAAATATGAGAAATAAGATAAAATAGACGACATGTTATCGTGTCACGTCAAAGGGCAGTTCTGGATCTGGCGTTGACGATGTGTCATGATGCGTGATGTGTCGTGTGTAGGTGGAGACGCGACTGATGCAGCTGTGTTGACTTGGTCATTATCAGGGTGGTTGTGCAGTTGATGTTGGGGACAATGAATAAATGAATTTAAACCAATATTAGCCATTGGATTTCAATCCATTTATTTTTAAATTTCTTTTTAAACTACGTGCTGATGTGTCGTCCTCCTACTGGCTGGCGACTTTTCAACTTCTCCAGGAGGGTTCCTTCTTGTTGCGCCACGTACCCCCTGGCAAAAATAAAAACAGAAAAAAATTCAAACATCACGAATTGTGTACGTTTTAATACGCAAGTCCATGTGTGTTTCATCTTCGCTTTAACGAATTTGAATGCACCACCTCACCGACCATGCATGCGCGTTGTATGCGCCATGCGGGCGGTGAACTTACCTCTCGGTGGTGATCCTCATCAAGCACCATCGGATTCTCATCCGACGGCCACGATGAGGCCACGTCGACACCCGAAAAATGCCTCTAAACTTTTTGCAGAAAAACCCTTTTTAAAACGCGTAGTTACAGTTGGACGCCGCCCGAAAATATTTGCGTATATGCCCTTTGTGCCTCTCTCCTCCGGTTTTTTTCCTAAAACATTAAAAAAAATATTAAATCATTTGCAATAAAACCCTAGAAAAATTTAAATAACATCTTTACGCCTGCAACCACGACCGAGAGCTGTTTTGAGGGTATCATTGCAACGAAATTTTACAAAAAGCCCTTCAAAGTTCGAAAATAATCTTAATACTCATTTTTTTTCTTATAAATATATCTTTTTTCTCAGAAATTATACATTTCTTCTTCAAATAAATCTCAGAAAAATCCTTGAAATTTCTAAAAAATTCATTGATTCATCCCCGTACTGATAAATCTCAAAATTAAATATTAAACTTGCCATTTTCATTCAAAAGTAATTATTTCAAGCTCAAATAAATTCCTTAAAATTCATAGAATTAACAGAAAATTAGGGAAAAATCAGAAATCACTTGAAAACAGTATTTTCATGTAAATAGATGATAAAAAAACCCATTTTAAGCTCTTTAAATGCATAAAGACCGAATTTAGGGTGTTATCATCCTGTATTTGGATCACAGTGCCCTTCGACACCTACATGATCAAAGAAGGTTAGCGATCAACATGCTAATTGGATCGCATATCTACAGGTCTTCACCTTTGTCATTCTTCATAAGAAGGGCAAAGATAATGTTGTGGCCGATGCCTTGAGTAGGAGATCACTAGTCATGAATATGATGAGGACCCAAGTCCTTGGATTTGAAAGCTACGAGAAATGCCCTGACTTTAGAAAAATAGAGCAATGCCTTACTTGTGGATCTAGCACCGAGCTCCATGACTGTTCTAGGTCCGACGGATATCCCTTTAATCAGAAGAGGTTATGCATCCCCCGAACGTCACTATGAGACTTCCTAATTTGGGAGACACGTCAGTGGCCTTACTCGTCACTTCAAGATCCTTAAGACCATACAAGCACCTCAGTACTAGTTCTTTTGGCCCTCGCTCAACAGACTCGTAGGGAAAATTGTCTCACAATGCCTTACGTGTTCTAGGCAAAATTTACTAACGTGTTCTAGACTATACACACCCCTTTTGGTTCCTATTCAGCCATGGGAGGATACTAGTATAGATTTCATTCTTGATCTTGCCACAATGGATCTTAGCAAGTTAACAACGCTGTGAACAACAACTTCCGTTTGACCATCCATTTGTGCAGGGTAAACACTAGAGAACTTCAACCTAGTTATAAGAAGGTTTAGGGTTTAGGGTTTAGGGTTTAGGGTTTAGGGTTTAGGGTTTAGGGTTTAGGGTTTAGGGTTTAGGGTTTAGGGTTTAGGGTTTAGGGTTTAGGGTTTAGGGTTTAGGGTTTAGGGTTTAGGGTTTAGGGTTTAGGGTTTAGGGTTTAGGGTTTAGGGTTTAGGGTTTTAGGGTTTAGGGTTTAGGGTTTAGGAGTTTAGGGTTTAGGTTTAGGTTTAGGTTTAGGTTTAGGTTTAGGGTTTAAATTTAAATTTAAAATTTAAAATTTAAATTTAAAATTTAAATTTAAATTTAAAATTTAAATTTAAATTTAAATTTAAATTTAAAATTTAAATTTAAAATTTAAAATTTAAATTTAAATTTAAAATTTAAAATTTAAAATTTAAATTTAAATTTAAATTTAAAATTTAAATTTAAAATTTAAAATTTAAAATTTAAATTTAAATTTAAATTTAAAATTTAAATTTAAATTTAAAATTTAAATTTAAAATTTAAATTTAAATTTAAATTTAAAATTTAAAATTTAAATTTAAAATTTAAAATTTAAATTTAAATTTAAATTTAAAATTTAAATTTAAAATTTAAAATTTAAATTTAAATTTAAAATTTAAATTTAAATTTAAATTTAAAATTTAGGGTTTTAAATTTAAATTTAAAATTTAAATTTAAATTTAAATTTAAATTTAAAATTTAAATTTAAAATTTAAATTTAAATTTAAAATTTAAAATTTAAAATTTAAATTTAAATTTAAATTTAAAATTTAAATTTAAAATTTAAAATTTAAAATTTAAATTTAAATTTAAAATTTAAATTTAAATTTAAAATTTAAAATTTAAAATTTAAATTTAAATTTAAAATTTAAATTTAAATTTAAAATTTAAAATTTAAATTTAAAATTTAAAATTTAAAATTTAAATTTAAAATTTAAATTTAAATTTAAATTTAAATTTAAAATTTAAAATTTAAAATTTAAATTTAAAATTTAAATTTAAATTTAAAATTTAAAATTTAAATTTAAAATTTAAATTTAAAATTTAAATTTAAATTTAAATTTAAATTTAAATTTAAATTTAAATTTAAAATTTAAATTTAAATTTAAAATTTAAATTTAAATTTAAATTTAAATTTAAAATTTAAAATTTAAAATTTAAAATTTAAAATTTAAAATTTAAATTTAAATTTAAAATTTAAATTTAAATTTAAATTTAAATTTAAATTTAAAATTTAAAATTTAAAATTTAAAATTTAAATTTAAAATTTAAATTTAAAATTTAAAATTTAAAATTTAAAATTTAAAATTTAAATTTAAATTTAAAATTTAAATTTAAATTTAAATTTAAATTTAAATTTAAAATTTAAATTTAAATTTAAAATTTAAATTTAAAATTTAAATTTAAAATTTAAAATTTAAATTTAAATTTAAAATTTAAAATTTAAATTTAAAATTTAAAATTTAAATTTAAATTTAAATTTAAATTTAAAATTTAAAATTTAGGGTTTAGGGTTTAAAATTTAGGGTTTAAATTTAGGGTTTAAAATTTTAGGGTTTAGGGTTTAGGGTTTAGGGTTTAAATTTAAAATTTAAATTTAAATTTAAAATTTAGGGTTTAAATTTAAATTTAAATTTAAATTTAAAATTTAGGGTTTAAATTTAAATTTATTTAAATTTAAATTTAAATTTAAAATTTAAAATTTAGGGTTTAAAATTTAAATTTAAAATTTAAATTTAAATTTAAATTTAAAATTTAGGGTTTAAATTTAAAATTTAAATTTAAATTTAAATTTAAAATTTAAATTTAAATTTAAAATTTAAAATTTAAATTTAAAATTTAAAATTTAAATTTAAATTTAAAATTTAAAATTTAAATTTAAATTTAAAATTTAAATTTAAATTTAAATTTAAAATTTAAATTTAAATTAAATTTAAATTTAAATTTAAAATTTAAATTTAAAATTTAAATTTAAATTTAAAATTTAAAATTTAAAGTTTAAAATTTAAAATTTAAATTTAAATTTAGGGTTTAAAATTTTAAATTTAAGGGTTTAAAATTTAGGGTTTAAATTTAGGGTTTTAAATTTAAATTTATTTAATTTAAATTTAAAATTTAAATTTAAATTTAAAATTTAAATTTAAAATTTAAATTTAAAATTTAAATTTAAATTTAAATTTAAATTTAAAATTTAAATTTAAATTTAAATTTAAAATTTAAAATTTAAAATTTAAATTTAAATTTAAAATTTAAATTTAAATTTAAATTTAAATTTAAAATTTAAAATTTAAATTTAAAATTTAATTTAAATTTAAAATTTAAATTTAAATTTAAAATTTAAATTTAAAATTTAAATTTAAATTTAAATTTAAAATTTAAAATTTAAAATTTAAATTTAAATTTAAATTTAAATTTAAAATTTAAATTTAAATTTAAAATTTAAATTTAAAATTTAAAATTTAAATTTAAATTTAAAATTTAAAATTTAAAATTTAAAATTTAAAATTTAAAATTTAAATTTAAAATTTAAAATTTTAAAATTTAAATTTAAAATTTAAATTTAATTTAAATTTAAAATTTAAATTTAAATTTAATTTAAATTTAAAATTTAAATTTATTTAATTTAATTTAAAATTTAAAATTTAATTTAAATTTAAATTTAAAATTTAAAATTTAAAATTTAAAATTTAAAATTTAAATTTAAATTTAAAATTTAAAATTTAAATTTAAGGTTTAG